>NW_026067899.1:8519120-8680628 GCF_014885135.2 Alexandromys fortis
ATATGATCCGAACATGTATAATTATATCTAATACTCTCTAGAAACTTTTGAAATAGTTGTTATAACTATTGCACAGATAAAATGAGGCTCGCAAAAACTCAATAACTTCTCTTGTCCTAGTTACTTTTCTATTGCTGTGACAAAGCAACATGGCCAAGAGAACTTATAAAAGAAAGCATCTTATAGCACAAATTCTAACTGATCTCAGTAATAAAAACCCAGGTCAGATATTGGGGTAAATGTTGAAAGAACAGAGCAGTAAAGGAGACAGACACTAGAAAGACCTTTTACTTTGACTGACTCCTCAGATCAAAGTAGGCAAGATCCTGTCTCAACAAATTCTCAGAATGAATGTTCCAAGCTCCTGTCTTCTCCCCGCTTATATTCCTCTCTCCATTCAGCCATGCCCCTTCCTGTTTCCACCTCCCTAGTGTTGGTGTTAAAGGCATATGACTCCCAAGTACTGGGATTAAAGGTGTGTGCCACCACTGCCTGGCTTCTATGGCTAACTAGTGGCTAGTGCTGCACTCTGATTGCCAGACAAGTTTATTTGTGAAAACACAAACAGAATATCACCACAGCATTCAATTTGTTTACAGTTCATTACCATTGTGGTAGCAGGTAAGCAAGAATAAGTAAGCAATGAAGTAGTAGCTAGGAACTTACATCTGACACACAAGTATAAGGAAGAAAGAAAGGAACAGAGAGAGTGAGAACTAGGAATGGTGTGGGTTTTTGAAATTTTAAAGCCCACTCAACACATTTCTTCCAACAAGGCCACACCTCCCAATCCTTCCCAAATAATGTCAACAACTGGAACCAAGCATTCAATTATATGACCCAATGGGGACCATTTTCCTGTTCTTGGCATATTTGTCATCCCAGTATAAACCGGACTTGTAGTTTAAGAGGTAAACACATTATTGTCTTCAGCAATCCTCCTGATTATGAAGAAGACTACAAAGTGGTTTTTCATGCTTGAAAATTGAGTATACACCAGACTTAGTTGATGGCACACAAGTGGTATAAATTATATCCATAAATCATCTCACCATCTTTCAAGCAGATGGGCTTGTATTTGAATTATCTATGTATTCTTGTGGCATTTTCAAGCTTTACATGGGGGAATGCTTCTTGTAAAATTGGAATTAAGTCAAATCAGGTAACAGAAAGAGGTAAATTTCTTGATTATGTTTCACGCAAAGAAATTTGTCATTTTGACATGAAGACTGGCTTAAGTTGGGTTCAGTGCAATGCAGTCATGTTTACTATGTCTCAGTAGTCTCTTCACACTTGAAAGTGGCATACTGAAGTTTCCCCTTTGTTTTTCACTACTGCTTTCCTTTAGATTGTTTAATTGTACTATACTTATTTAGGTACTCCAATATTCGTTTCAAAGACATAATTATTGTAATCTTTAAATAATTGACCTTTATAATTACATAATGACATTCATTTTCTCTTATAACAATTTTAGAGTTAGGTCAATTTTATCCAAGTTTAACCACAAGCACAAGCTCTCTCCGGTTGCCAATGACACGGTAGCTTTTGTTTTCCTTTCACTTTCAATGTGTGTCCTTAAAGATAAATTATCTTTGGACAGCATTTATTTGGATACTTTATATTGTTGCCTTTGATTGTCTTAAATGTATTTTTAATGTAATTATTTTATTTTGGAGTGTTGGAGGTGGAGAACCAAGATCACTCATGCTAAACAAATGTTCAACAATAGATATATTAGTGTTTGTTTTAAATCCATGAAGACTCCTGTGACTCTTGATTGGGTAACTTAATCCATTTACATTTACAGGAATTATTATATGTGAGGATTTTACTTTCATCATTTCATTGATTTCCTTTTGAATATCCTATATTTTCTCTGTTCATATCTTTGACTAGGTTGTCTTCTTTGGTGATCTGTTTTTGCTTTGTTTGTAATGGCATGCTTCATTTTATCACATCATTTGTGAATCTATTATAAGTAATTCTCTTTCCAAGGTTCTCATAAAGTTTAAATAAATCCGTTTGTAACAGTTAGCATCAATCAGGCTACCAACTGAAATTGAACTACATATGCAAATTCTACATTCTTATCTCCCCAACAAACATTTTGTTATTTGTGTTAGTCCTGTTTTAATCACTGAAAAACATCATAGAATGTTAAATAAAGATTAGGAAATATTCTCGGCTTTTCCACTCTTTCTTTTAGTTCTCTGGGTGTGTTTTAATGGCTATCATTTGAAATTGCCAACTCTGACTTCCACTTTATTGACACTGCTGTTTCTTCAGCTCAGTTTTGTGCTTTCTAGAGCCAGAATTTATTTGGTTCTTTTCTATAATAGATGATTTTTGTTGTTGCAGGACCCATTTTATTCCTGTACCAGATCCCCATCTTGATCGGTTGTGAATGTCCTCTTTCGGGTTTATGAGTTTCTTTACGATGGTTGTTATAAGTTGCTTGTGGCACAGTTTGTTGATTGTTATTTCTAGGACTGGTAACTGCTGTTTTCTTTTTTCCTTTTCTGTAATGTTACTGGTTATACATGATCTTTGTATCTTTGTAAACTGTCTTCAAGCAGGGAAAGCTCTTCACCAACCAGCCCTTATATAGATCCTGTACAGTTTATTGTCCTAATTATATTTCTGTTGTTGTAATAAAACATCATAACAAGGTAACTCATGGGAGAAAGGATTTATTTTATCTCACAATAATGGGTTATAGGCTACCATACCAATGAAATCAAGCTGGAACTTAAAATAGCTGGCCACATGACATCCATTGTCATATTAAGAAAAATAAAAACATATGCATGTTCACTTCTTCACTTGTTTGTGGTCAACTGGTTTTCTCCACTCATACATATTCAGAATCCCTAGAGAACAGTGCCACCCACAATGAGCTGTGTCTTCTAGCATTAGTTTAATGTCTATAAGACCATGCACTGAAGATCACTACTCACTGAAACTCTTTCCAGGTGGTTCTAGGTTATGTCAAGTTGATATGTTAGCCGTCACAGCTGGCTGTGTGGTCTAAAGGTGAGTCTACTGATACTCTTAACTGAGCAAATCTGGTCCCTGTGCTTCCAAAGAAAGAACATTGGAACCAGCCTTTGCTCCTTAAGAGTGGTACTGGTGCTAGTTTTTCTAGGCGTTTAAATTTTTCCTGTAGCAAGGCCCATTGAAGCATGATAATTGTGTTCATATCACTTGATACAGCATTGACTGTGCCTTAAATCTGAATTTTGAGAAACTAAGATGGTTTCGAGATTAATCTGGTATCTAGATTCAAGGATTGGGTTTACTTTCTGTCTGTGAGCTCTAAACTCGTAATATAAATTACTGTAAGATCTTAGCCAATATACTAGCAGGCATGAACATAGAGTCTAGCATCATGCGGAAAATATGGGCCCAAGGTCTAAACTTATCAGCTCAGAGTCTGTTTTCATGGATGTTATTATAATTTCCCATACCATAGATGTCAGTCTGCCTCTGGGGTTCTTTAGGACAGACTGATGCTTGTGTCCATGAAATTGTCACCATGTCACTCACCTTTCTGTAGACATAGTTACCACTTCTCAACAGATGCTGCATGAGATGGATTGATGTAGATACTGCAGAGTAGTCCTTTCTGTCTTTTTTTTTTTTCTCACTCATGTTCCACTCAATTCCTACAAAATCTTACTTCGGTATCCTCACTCTTTGGAAGGTGTGCTTATGTGTATAAAGTGGTGTTCTGGAAACTTCTAGCATCTTACTATCAGTGGTTCCTTTTTTGTTAATTTCTTTTTAAACAATACAGCTTGAAAAACCTGAAGATGTAAGTAAATCTCCAAATTAACAAAGGTTCTGTTTGACCACTTCAAATGTGATCGCTTTGAACAGTACTTTATGTTTAGAATATCTTACTAGATGGGAAATGAAATTTTAAAGTGCTTTATTCTAAAAACTCCTAAGCATTTCAAAACATTTCAAATATTTTAACTAGCATTTACTCAAAAAAATATATTTGTTTTGGTTTTAATAGAATCACAAGTTCTAAAAGGCACAGTGTTAAGATTCAGTTTCAGGCTTAGCAATTTTTTCGTTGTGATTTTAGAATGGTAAATTACTTCTGTGATCATCTCTTTGTTTGTAGAATAGGAGCAATATTGCATTCATGAAGAAGTAATGCAAGGAAAAGTTTGAATAAGTTAGGAATACACAGGATAGTGCCTGGAATGTAGTGTGAGCCCCCATGGATGCTGGCTTATGTTACTAGCTTTAACTAGGGTTTGCTGAGCCATTAAAGGGGGAAATCATTAAGTAACTGGAAAAATGAATAATCAAATAAGAAGAAACTGTCATACCTCTGTCCATTCTTGAGTGATACTAAACAATAATATGTATATCTAGTCTCAAACTCTTTCCAAGGACATGTCACCACAAAAGAAACACCTCAAAGTACCAAGTGATGGGGAAAAAAAAGAAGAAGAAAACTAATCTCCCTAAACCTATTCCTTCCACTATGAAAATTCCCTTATGTGCTCTGAATAGTGAGATGTAATGGAAGCCAGAGGAAAGTAAACTGTAAAATGCAGAACGCTTGATTTTTAATCAATTCAAATATTTAAAGCAGGAGCTGGAGAGATAGGTAAGAGTGCTCAATTTATAAACACCAGATATCAGTTAAAGCCTCCAATATCCACATAAAAATTTGGGGGTAGCCATGGACTCTTAAGTGCATTGTTGTTAAGGGCAGAGACTGCCCCACCAATGGGGATAGCTGTATGCTAGTTTAACTTCAGGCTCAGGCAGAGACTCTCCTCTCAAGGGAGTAAGATAGAGAATGACAGAGCAGGGCACCTTACATTTTTCCTCCACTGATCTCTGTGTGCACTTGTGCACAGGTGGTGCATCCACACACAACACACACACACACACACACACACACACACACACACACACATACACTTAAAGAAAAGAGAAGTAGGTTGAGTAGCTTCAGAAAATCCCAATGGGGAAAGTTCAGAAATCCAAATAATTGTAAGCTTAGATCATGTTAGCAATGTCAGTGAAATGGAAAGTATTGATGTTGATGCTGTGGAGGTGTTGTCTATAAATCCAATACATAATAAAATAGCTATATTAATAGAATAGAGAAATAAATAGAAACTAAGTGCTTCATTACATGGCTATATGTAAGCATACACTAGTGAACAATGGCCAATTAGCCAGTGTGTTTATATCTCTCAAAACAGGATTCATGATCATCGATGAATGAGTATAGTTTTGCTCATTGTTTCATGAGAAGCTAGAACTTTAAAATGAAATAAGTGTTCAGGTTAGAACATTTTAGATAGATGCTAAAACTAAAATTAGGCCCTACTATAGACCTGTGGATAACAGGCTCTCTCCTCAGAGCTCAGGCCCACTGTTCCTGGCAGCATCACACCTTTGGTTACAAGAGAAAAAGAAGATTATAGTGCTCCCCAAAACTACTGCATTGAGTTGCCTCTCCCTCTTCTCCTTTCCATCCCCATTGGATGGTCAACAATGCTGTAGAAATTTCAGCATCAAGAACTCCCACTGGCCTGGACTTAACTGTATCCCAAATTAAAAGATTCTGAAATATAACCTTGAACCAAGGCCAAGTTCAAGAGTTCCTGCCACCCTTCAGCTCTTGCCAAAATTACCCAGAATGGTAACATTACATTGAGATACTGTGGGAGGGAAGATAATACCTTGCTGTGGTTGACTTTCAAAGAAATCCTATGTGTAAATCAGATCTTTAACTTCTTGGACAATGACAGTGGAACCCACAGAGTCATCTGCCTGATACTGCCACATTTGCAAGGGGTTAAATCAATCATTGACTTAAGCTTTTTCCATCAGTTGTGGGAATTGAGATAGAGATTTAAATAAAAGCCAATGTCATAATCAGTTAGCCAGAAGTTAATTCTGCCAGCTTATGTCACTGATTATGCAATTTGAGAAGGAAGAATAGACACATGTCTAATATGATTTAAATGCGAATAAAACATTGAGCTTAATGTCATTGCTTCCTTATCTAACAATGTGGAATTTGAAAAAGAAATCTGGTGGTCGGTACATCACCCTACAATGTTTCTATGCTTACTGGCTCTGGAATAATGGGAAAGCTGTTTAATTGTTTTGGAGCCTCCCTTTTCTCTAAAAGTAACCCATTTGTTAATTGGAAGGAAGAAGAGAATCAAAAACATAAGTGAGCTGGGTCAGCCACTGCTAACTGCCGTGACACTGGGATCAGCTGCATCTTCTCTACTTTGCTCAAAATCTCACACTGCTTTTTCTACAATCCAATTATCATCTTACAGACAATCGGGTATCGAATTATGATAGAACAGGAGTAGTTTAAGTAGAAAACAAGAGAATTCATCACACTTTATTCCTTTCAAAGGGTCTAATGTCTGATTTAGATGTGTCAGTTTTGAGATATTTGACAGCTAAAATGCAAGGGATGGATTTAGAAAGGGGAAAAAAATGAAGTCAGGATCTCTATGAACAAAGTGGTAGACTTATTTACATTTCAAACTGAAACATGCTGTAGTATTCTCTTTAATGTGGATGTGTTATGTTCAAAGCTCAGCTATTAAAGTACAGGGTCTTTGCTGAGTGATGACAAAATCACTTTGTATTTGAAATCATATAGATGTCATCTTTAGGGGATACAGCTAAAGGGATTGGAAACATAAATTTAAAGCAGGGTATTTATTCAGTCTAGACTCATGTTGTCTTTCCTTCAAAGTGTTTGCTGAGGAATCAGACTGGCAAATATATTTCTGTCAACATCTGCTCCATATTTCCAAATTGACAGTATTCACAAGCAGAAGTTGGGATTATGTATTATTCTTAAACCTTGGATCAAGCTATAAAACTACAGTCCATCACTACAAAAAAAAAAAAAAGGTCCCATCCAAATATATATGAAACATATTCAATAAGGTATATAGAAGTCTTCTGTTTGTTTAAATTTTACCAAGTTATCATTGTTATTAAGTGTGGAAGCAGTTGGGTATTTTCCTGAAACTGTTTTCAGCAGATTGAGGCAGGGGTAAGAAAGGTGCTATAGAAATCGGTTCAAAGATGGTGGAAGCAACAATGAAGTGAGGAGGGGCTGTGCCAGTGGGATCTTCAGAGATCACATCTCAGAAGACAAGCACTTGACGATCACAGGCAACTGCCAAGGAAGCTTACGCGGGTTGTAAAGGAAGCTGCTGCCTTCACACTGGGCTAAAGTGCTCGTTGGTGGTCCTGGCCATTAATGGACAACATCATCTATAGATAGATGCCTCATAGAGACATTATCCATAGTTATAGCCTGCTGGAAGCCTCTGTACCTGTCCACTACAGCATCCTACCTTGGTGCCCTCTGTGATTCTGCCCCTTAGTGAGTACATGACTGCTGTACTTGACCTCTGAAACTTCACACATGTGCCTCTCTTGTTTAAATCCCACCATGTAGCTGGGGAGTGCAGGCCACCATGTGGTTGTTGATGCATACTACTGATGCACAATCCAGTTTCTCAAGTCTCAACTGAAAGCTATGGAACCTTATTCTATCCTCATGATAATGCTATTCAGAATATCTATTTTGCTTTTTCCCTACTCAGATATTCCTTCTTATCCAATTTCATCATGGTTTTCTAGGTTTTCCTTATGGTTAATACCAATATCACTGCAGTGACCTAAAACATTTTAAGTTTGTACATTTATTTTGCCTTTAGTCTTCCCTCATAGCCTTCTCTATTCTCTCCCTCCTTTAGTTGTGACTGTCACACACACACACACATGCATGCCTGCACACACAAACACACATACGTGCACACACACATGTGCATGCACACACATGCACGCACACATGCATGTTCATACACACATATCTGTGCACTGCTGATGAAAAAATGGTTTTCTGCAGGTGGTCACTGCCTCAATCCATTCCCTTCTTATGTTTCTCCCTTCACAACAACTCCTCAGAAAAGCCTCCCATGATTACTTTGTTGAAGTTTCACATTACTGGCGAGGAGACTTTAGATGTCATTGATTCCTTAATGAATTTGTACAGCTACATAACTTCTACCTTTATAGATAGATAAAGTCACACAGAAACATTTTATTCAGCACTTTCATGGTTTTGTTCTTCTCTCAATACCCTTAGCCAGATTTCTCTGCAGTCCTCCCTTGAAATCTTAAAAGATTAAGCTTAGAGACTTAATGAAAGGAAGCTCCAACCTGAAGCTCTCCATTTTCTTTTCCTCACTTTCCTCCTCATAGACACTGAGTCTCCTACCCAGAATTGTCCAGAGCACTGGTTCTCACTCATCACACCACTTTTCTCTTTCTGTCTACCATTGCTTTCATTTTCCCACTTTCAACCTGCTTTTTATATTACATTCTTGCTTAACACAGTTATGCACACGTACACAATTAACACCTTTCTCATCCTCCACCCTCTCTAATCCCCCTACCTCATCTTCCCACCCTATCTCTTCCACACAAATCTCTCTCACACTCACGTCTATTTCTTTGGTTTTGTGACCCAATGAGAAGAGCCAGGACTGCCTGTGTGGTCATGGGTTTAGAGCCCGGTGTGTATAGCAGTGACTACACAGCTGGAGTCAATGGGTAGCCCTTTCCCAGAATCCATCAACAGCCAATAATTCAGCATGAAAGGGTGCACTGAAAATATTGAGACCTAATAAATAAAGTGATGTACTTTCTGAACATCGGGTTTCATTAGAAAATATAGATTATTTAAAACCACAAAAGTCCAGTCCTAATCGTATCACTTAATGAAACATGGTACTGTAAAGGATGTTTTATACTTCTTAGTATCCTCTGCTAAAATAATACTAGTAATAATCACAGGCACTAACAATGGTTGCTATTAGTTAAGACTCATATGAGATATGTGTGAAATATCTAGACCACTGTGGAGATACATGCACAGGGAATTCATCATACTATAATTTCCATCCTTACAATTTTAAATACACACTTCACTGTACATCACTTATTCTTGGGCTGCTCAGCAATATGACAAGAAATTAAAAATATCTTTAATCTCCAATTAAGCCAAAATTTTGGAGTCCATAAAGTACATAAGATTATAAATGACCACATTTATATGTGGAGGACGACATTATAACTTCAAATTTTCCTTAATTAATCAATGATAATAAAAGAACACATAATCTCAGGGGATAGGATCAGGAGCTGACACAGTGGGTTTTAATGATCATTACACATGTCAACAGTTGTTCTAAGGGTAACTCTCAAATCAAACGCTATTAATACAAGAGGTATACTTTCAAATCCAATACTCAGATAATTTGTAGTTTGATAATCTCTTTAAAATGGAGAAAATTATATATTCCTCACAAGAGAGAATTGTTTGAAATATCAAAGCCAGTAACATACAAGTGATTTCACAAAAAGTTAAAAATGGAGCTCATTTCTCTCAGGATCCGGAAAGGCCTCATTCAACTAGGAAAAGTAAGACCATGGATTGAAATGCTTCACAGGACCACAATTCTTGAGAGACCCTGCCATCACAATGGGCCTCTGGCTAAGCGCTTTATCTCAAGAGAATTATATCTTTTAATTTACATGTTTAGAGCTTAACACTTTCACTTATTTCTTGATAACTCTTATACAGCCACTCTACTCTTAGCATTGCCAGGGCCATACAAAGGACAAAATCACCAAAGTGCTATGAGAAACATTTTTTTCACCAATTCCAGCACTACCACAGAGTGGAATGCAATGCAATTCCTAAAAATGACACAGCTCTTAAAGATATGCCTGAATATGTGACTGAAATTTATTGTCATAGAAATGAAGTGTAGAAAGTTTTAGTAGTGCAGACATGCATGTATGCATGCATTATCGGCTTTTATTGCATGTACATCTGTGAGTTACTTTTCTTAGAACAAGGAGGGGAAAGGGGAGAACGAAGATTTGAGTTTCCTTATCAAATGAACTCACAATTGAATTACTTAGCTTCATAGTTCGCAGCTCCTGTGGCACAGTTGTTCCCCCAGAACTCAATATGCAGGTTGATGATGCCTTAAGATGTTATTTCCAAGCTGCAGTAGCAGAAAAGTGAAGGGGAAACAGGACAGGCATGCGCCATGAGGACAGGGGGGCAGGTGAAAGGGGAAGAGGATGAGGATTTAAAAATATGTCTGAACATATGTGAAGGAGATTACCTCAAGGAAGGTTAATTGAGGTGTAAGAGAGAAGTGATGCAGCGTGACAGGGCTGAGCAAATTACTCTGAGGTAGATGGAACGGCCCTACAGCAGTGAAGTTGACTCAGACGGTTTGCCGTCAGGGAGTAGTCGTATCCATGCCAGACAGTTTGAGCACTATTAAAAGGGGGTTAATGGAGTGGGGGCAAAAATAAGAAGGCATTTGGGTTTAGAAGCAACCCCATGGATATCTAAGATGGTTCAGTAATAAAGGTGCCTGCTTTGTAAAGGAGAGAACCTCAGTTTGAATCCCCAGAAGTCATAAAGTCAGCTTATGTAGCCCACATCTATAATTCTAGTACCTCTGTGGGGAGACTGGCGGCACAAACAGGAAAATCCTCTGAAACTTCGAGCTAACCAGCAGCTACAAGCTTCAGTGGCAAAGGACAAAGGAACCATGAATTAGAAAAGGTGCAAGCTGTGGTGTTAACACACACAGACAAACACACACACACACACACACACACACAATGAAGTGGCAGCAAGTGTGTGATATACAAACAGAAATTACCATGACAACAAGTACAGAGGCTTGAATGATAAGCCACAGTTTTAAGAAAACTCATGTCTCTGTGTGTATCTACAGATCTTAACATCAGCTCTTACACTGATAGCCTTTCTTAGACACTAAGATAACTAGATTATTGAGGCTTTCTTAAATGCCATTGATTCTTTTAATCTCATCGTGGGTTTAATTTTCTCCACAAGCAGAAACAAAACAAAGCAACTCACTACTAGATTGAAGTTGGTGCTAAGTGATTAATGTAACTATGGCAGGATGTTGGCAATTTCAGGGTCGGAATCTGAACCTGTGGAACACTGTAGAATTCTCTCCCCTAAATAAACATATAGGCCTCGTGGATGAATAATTCCAGCAACAATGTGGCTTAAACCTGTCTCAAAATGTCTGATAGAATGTAGATAATGGGGAACTTAAATGTCTAACGTTTCATTTCTGCAAAGGAGGCAAGAGGGAGTCACATCTATTTATTCCCTTTTACCTCTTTTGTATGATATAATAATACTACTAAAATATGTTTACTACATCATAAAACGGATGTCTGTAACATATTCTGAGTCACGAAGAGCTCAGTGGTATTATTTATTCAGGAATATTTACTGGTTACCTATGCTCGTGCGGTCTGTGCATCCAACAATCAAACAGGGCAAAGTCCGCAGAGTCCAAGCCTTCACTGCGTGGGATGATGAGAAGGGGAAAGGATCTGTCCTGGGCACGACTGGAGCTACACAGGCGATGGTGATTCTGTTGTTCTGGAGACATCACCAATGCTCTCTCTGTCTAGAATCACATATGCGGAAATCTCACACCACCTGTTACAGTTCATAGTTATGTACGATGAGCAGTGAGCGTAGCAGAAAGCCTTGACTTGGGAGAATTATCAAATTAATCTTCTTCAGGTATATTAATGCAATTGAAAAAACCATTATAATAAAATGATAAGGACCTTGGCAGACCAACTAGGAGAAATAGAAGTCCCCTCTAATATGAAATTCCTTTCTGTAATTTATAGCTTTTTAGAAAAAATTTTGTTACAAAACCTCTTTTCATGAAAGAAATTTTTTCCTCAGTCTCCATATTTGAAAAACAAACTCAATGGTATTTTTGGAGGATTTTTTTTTGTATCATAATGCTTTGTCTAGCCATTATTTTCTTCCTTTCCTTTTTCTTTTTGCCTTTTTCTTATCATACAGGTCTTTTGCTTATTTGCTATAGATTCCAAAACTTTTGTGGCGTTTCTGTGTTTGCCAATGTCTCTGTGTCTATATGTGTTTTTCATACAGTTTCCTTGGTTCTTTATTTATTTATTTGTTTTGTTCTATTTAGACTCGTTCATTTTTATTTTGTCTTATTTTATTATTACTTCTTTTTAGATGCCTCTTTTGTTCTAATGAGAGAGACCATACAGGGTGTGGATTTTGGTGAACTGGAATATAGGCATAATCTGGGACTAGTTTGAGGAGGGTGAACCATAATCAATATATTATATGAAAAATCTATTTCAATAAGATTAAATAGAAAAGAAACAATGTAATGGAAATTAGCTCAGCTGTCAGTTTAGGAAGTGGTAAGATATAGCATTGGCAAGCCAGGTGAGAATTTACTAACTTGTCTCTGTCAGGCTCAGGACACCCAAATGTATTCTGTGATAACAAGAAACCTTACATGGTTTTGAACTATAGCATTAAGTACTCTGATCTGTAAATTTATAAAAAATATACATACAGCATATAAAGATGAAAAAGTAAAAAGTTGAGAAAAGGAAGCAGTCAGGATTCTAGGGGAGAAAAATTCCTTGTCTGTGACCAGAATCAATTATGGCCCCTAAGTTCTGTGAATGCATTTCTTTGTTTAGGGAGAATTTATCCAGCAAGGAGACAGAAAAGCAGGTCACTTTGGAATACCAACCCATCCGTAGATTTCAAGTTCGTGAATGTTTGTGGAACACATGCTATGTATAGGAAAGATAAAACAGAAACAAGCAAAGGTCCGCTTTTCTGTAGAAATAGCTGAAGCAAATCAATGAAGGAGGAGCGAGTATAGAGTTTGTTAGGTTTGTGATCCCAGAATCCTCTAAGTGAGATGATCACTGAATTATTATGTCAAGAGAGAGGAAGCTAGAACAATCAAGAGAAAGCCCACTTGAGGCAGAAGGATCTACAGGAGTAAGCAGAAGCAAAGCAGAGGACTGGAAAACAGCTGTGGATGCATGAGTAGGAAGTGTGTACACAGAGTGGTCAGCATTACCAAGTCATAGAAATCAAGGATTAAAAAAATCTCATAAAACTCATAAGCCTCAAGTGGATTGGATTTTTTGCTTTGTTTTATTTTTTTTTTACTTTTTTTTAATTTATTAAAGATTTCTGTCTCTTCCCCACTTCCGCCTCCCCTTTCCCTCTCCCTACCCCAACCAAGTCCCCCCCCACTCGTCAGCCCAAAGAGCAATCAGGGTTCTCTGCCCTGTGGGAAGTCCAAGGACCACCCTCCTCCATCCAGGTCTAGTAAGGTGAGCATCCAAACTGCCTAGACTCCCACAAAGCCAATACGTGCAGTAGGCTCAAAAACCCATTGCCATTGTTCTTGAGGTCTCAGTAGTCCTCATTGTCCGCTATGTTCAGTGAGACCTGTTTTAACCCAGGCTTTTTCAGACCCAGGCCAGCTGGCCTTGGTGAGTTCCCGATAGAACATCCCCATTGTCTCAGTGTGTGGGTGCACCCCTCGCGGTCCTGAGTTCCTTGCTCGTGCTTTCTCTCCTTCTGCCCCTGATTTGGACCTTGAGATTTCAGTCCGGTGCTCCTATGTGGGTCTCTGTCTCTGTCTCCTTTCATCGCCTGATGAAGGTTAATATTCAGGAAGAATGTTTTTAGTTTTAAAATTGTTATACAACATATTGTGATCACCTTTCTCTCCTCCTCCTCCATCTCTTTTCAGATCTTCCCCCACCTCCACATTCTTTCTTTCTCCAAATAAATAAAAAAAAAAAGAAAAAGACAAAAACCATCAAAACACGACCAAACACACACCACACAAAATGATGGAGTCTGATTTGTGTTGGCCAGTTAATTTCCCTAGAATCTGAAGACTTCCCTGGAGTGTGGTTAATACACCATTGTCAGTAAATTAGAGAAAACTGAGTTTTTCCTCTCCCATATGGCATCACTTGCAAAGAGATTAAGACTGGGTGCTCCAAGGTCTCTCAGTCTCTACATATTGTTCAGTAGTGTGTCTCTGTATACTGCAAGAAGAAGCTTCTCTGATGGGGTTAAATTAAGTGCAACCTATAGGTATACCAAATTTTCATTTGGAGTAATTTTTATTCTGTATTTTATTCTAAAGAGGAGATTAATAGCAGTGAGTCTTCACTTAGGTTCATGACCTATCTAGTCTCAAGTTTTTTGGACACCTTAGTAGTGTCAGGTATGAATTTCATCTCATGATATGTACTGTAGGACAATGGCCTTGTACCCTATAAAGATTTTTCACTTGTATTACTTTAATAAAATGCTGATTGACCAGTAGTTAGGCAGGAAGTATAGGCAGGGTAACCAGAATAGGAGAATGCTGGGAGGAGTAAAGGCTCAGTCTACAGTCATCACCCAGACACAAAAGATGCAAGATGAGAATGCCTCACTGATAAAGGCACCAAGCCATGTGGATAAGGATTATGGGTTAATCTAAGATGTAAGAGTTATTTAATAAGAAAGCATGAACTGAATGTCAATCAGTTTATAATTAATGTAGGTCTCTGTGTGTTTCTTTGGGACTGAACATCTATAAAACCAGGTGGGACAGAAACCTCTGTCAACAGGAGTGGACCTTAAAATCAATCATAATATATTGGTTACTCACATAATATTTGTGCTACCATCACACAAGTATATCTTGAAGGCAGGTTGATATTGTTGGTCACAGGTTCACACTAGGTGAGAGAGAGATTCATTTTTCTTCTTTGATAGCATGTATAGTATCTCCCAGCACTATGATGCTAGTGAGTATGGATGAATCTTCTAGTTGGGTACCAGTTCAGTTTCTGTGTATTAAATGACTTAGGTAGGTGGTATCTTCAGCAAAGGGACCTTACTGTCTGAATTTGTATGGTAACCATAGGCCTTGGCAATAAATAGCCTGTATAAAGAGATTGAGAGAAACTAGAGGAGATGAATCAAATGAGGAGGGGGTGACAAGGCGGGATAAAAAAGGGATCACAAGGGGGAGACAACTAACACTAAAGACCTTTAGAAAAGCCATATGGAAGCCTGGTACTGTATAACCTTCCTAATATATAAATATATATTAAAGGAATCTAAATGGAGTTACCATATAATGATGGAAATGGTCCCCCAACTCAACATCATACGTTACCAAATACACCCCTCAGTGCTAGGAATAGATCACACCTTGTTGAGTCAATTGTATTTGTTAACTAATGGTTTGAAAAAGACAATAGTAAAAGTAACATTATTGCTTGTGGTACTTTTTTTGATATGTTTTTTTTTTCTCATTTTATGTAGTCATCTATTCCAGTTTTCACACTGGCGATATTTTTTACTATTCTTGTTTTAGATAGAAAGGAATACAGAATTAAAAATGTTCAATATATTGACCAAGGCCAAACAGCGACTAAACTCTAAGCTGGCATAGACAGGAACCCTGTTCTCTTGAATAACACTCTTAGTGATGAGTAATCACCATGGAAGGCGGTTTGAGGAGGGAATGAAATGGACAATAAACATTATTTTTGTTTCTACATTTCTTTAATAAATTTCACTCTGAAAGAAGAGTTATGAATTAAACTGTTTGCTTCAGAATTTGTTTGGATTGTGCTAAAGGGCTTCTGCTACACAGCGAGGCACAGTGGAAGATCTTTTCAGGTGACCATCATCTTACATAGGCAGAATGTAGACTGCTGCGAAAGAGCAGCTTAGAGCTTCAGTTTTCGGGTGTTTTTTAATGGAACACGGTCATGTTCATCCACTAGCCTATCATCAGAACTGGTTCTATCTATACTGAGTGTTGAGGAATAGTGGCAGAAACTGTAGGGCTCACAAAACTCAATGTATTTCCTAGCTGACCCTTTCCAGGAAAGTTTTCTTGCCTTGGTCTGATAGGAAAAATAGAGCAGTTGGAACTATTCGCTAAACTATAGTGGATAGGTGAACTATTAAAATTGTACCTGTGCAAACATGATTGGTGTAGATCTGCAGAGAGGAAGGACTTATGAGAAAACATGCTTCAGTAAACATGCAGTGGAGGTTCTGAAAGAGACATTGTTTTGTATTATTGGGAATTTATCAACTGTGGTAGCTCTGGAGCAGGTCAGAGGCTGCAGCAAGGAGCCTGAGAACAGGAGTGTAGAAACAGAAGGTCAAGACTAGGTAGAACAAAAGATGGGGATTGTTAGCTTAGAACCACGGAACACTTCAAATGTGGCACGGTAGAAAGAATACAGACTTCAGACCCTAGTGACATGAGTGTGAGTCTTAGTTGGTCCCAGTTGTACACTCATGCCCAGGTAAATGTCAGTTCCCAGCTTGGCTTCTTAGATACAGGATGGTAGTATCTGCCTTTGGATCCTCCCATGAAGTAAAAAGAAGAAGTCACATACTTAGCAGTGTGCTTGGACCATATTAAGTGACTACAGCAGTCACAGTCTAACATTTTATAGGCCATAAAGTTGTTATATTGTGAAATGTTGTGTAATTGAGGCTGTCATTTGTAGTGTTACATAACAAGCATATTTCATTGTCACTGAACACTAAAGGGGACCTTTAGCTTGGCTTTGTCCTCCTTTTCACTCAGTCACCTTTCTATAGTTCCTTAATAGACAGCCAATTTATCTTGTTCATGCACAAGTAGGAAATTTTCATTATAACATCAATTTCCATGGCAATGAAGAAATAAAATGATTGACTAACATCATAGAAATATTTGTTGCAATTACTATTAATTTAGTGGAATTATAAAATGCAATTGGGGTATTCTTTTGACAAATTTGCATTCTAATTGTAGTTATTTTCAGTTTTTATAAAAGCTTTATTCCTATTATTTTTTCTTCCTAGAGCTATCAAAGAAAGCTATCACTTTCTTTATACACTATTTTGTCTCTGATATTCTAATCCCCAGTGATAAATCTGTATGAAATAATACCCAGAATTCAAATATCAAATAAAATGAAATTAAAACAAGGCATTTTAATATACAACAAAGAGGATATTTTCATGGGTCACAAATGGTCACAATACTCAATTTAAACATTTGGGAGCTTTCACACATATCCACAAACACATAGTCATATGCATACACACTTAAACTCACAGCACACACGCACAAATGTGCATACACCCATGAGCACAAACACACAGATAAACAACACACCAACTCTTTTATTGTTTTTATTGTGCTATACATTTTTCTCTGCTCCCCTCCCTTCCTCCTTTCTCCTCCCCTTTCCTTTCTCTTGACTCCCACACTTCCAATTTACTCAGGAGATCTTGCCATTTTTCCAAGTCTTTGTTGTTAAACCTCCATTAAGGTAAAAGGTGACATTTTCTTCCTTACTTATCCACCTTGGCAACCAATTAAGAATTAGTAATAATTACAGCCAGCTCAAGTACGCCACTTGGCAAAATCTTGATCAGCTTGGCTATGAGTTAATTAATGGGCTATATTATATCTTATTAAAGTGAAACTCAAAGTTTTGACTCTAAAGGGGGTCAAAAATGAAGTGTTGGCTTAGCAAAGCCCTTTACAGAAACACATAGCAAGTACAGAAGTTACTTCTTAAAATGAAGCGTGTCTAAGTGAAGCAAGCTGAATGCCTGTAGGTTATTCTAAGGCCAAGGAATTAGTGTTTAATCCAACTTTACTATTAGCATAGAGTTCCCCTGATGTGCCTCCTTTAGCACCTCTGTCTCCATACAGATCCCCTAATTTTCAAATACTTTCAATTATCCTGAATTCTGATGTTTGGTCATGTTGCCCACACAGCTATTTTCTTCATGGCTAATCTGCACATCTCATAATTCATAACTCATCAGTACCATGACTTTTATCCACAGATACTCAGGGGGATCACTTCATATGCATAATCTCACATGTATATTTCTGTCTTTAGTATATTTTGGCTTTTGATTTTAAGCAATTTGAAGTCTGTTTAAGCTTATAGCTAAATTCTTTATTAAATCAATATGAAATTAAATTAAAATGCTTCTCACTATATATATATAGAGAGAGAGAGAGAGAAATAGGTTAAAATTTGCTTGTATATATCATATTAAATATTGTAGTTCAAACAAAATCAACTCCATTCTTATTGCTCCTCTTTGACACAAAAGTTAAAAAAGAAAGCTCCTCAGTACTCTCTTCCCAGTACACTCTTCTGAGTACACTCAGTACACTCTTCCGTTATGAGTTCAGTCAGTCACAAATTATAACCCTGGTTAAATATCTCCACCTGATAATGGGCCAGAATTGTCTCAGCAATCTGTTTCTCTGCCCTTAGTATGTATTGTCCTTTGGAAATAAGTATGATACAAACATCACAAAGCTAAAAGGAGAAGAGACAATACAACTAATGTGTAAAAGGCAATTAGCATACTGCCTGTATACTACCTCCTCAACTCTAATAACTACTCTTTCCTTGAAGTACATAGGTAGGATGCAGGATACTGGTGGTCTTGTTAAATGAGCAGTGGAATGACCCTAAGGAGTTAGAGAACCATTTACAGGACTTTATCATGTGCTTTGCAAGTTGGAGTTTGCTAAAGTTCTGCTGTACTACCGTGTCTTTTCAAAAGCTGCAGTTTCAATGGCTGTCTTGGTGTCTCCTTCTCTCTCTGACACTTAGCAACTTGACCCTTCCCTTTCCTTTAACCTTCCTCTTTCTTTTCACCTCTCTTTCTTATTTTTTTGCCCAAATTCTCTGCCCTTTCCTCCTCTGTTTTCACCAGCACTTTGTGACTAGAAATTCATCCAAAATGCATTCTTCCAATCAATATACACTTTTAGCTCAACACTCAGGGATCACTGGCTTGGTCTTGGACTATTTTAATTACACTTCTTAGAGAGAAAGTGACTTGGCCTAAATTGTCTGTTTTAGCCAATGGATTGATTCCTAGTGGTGAAAAGCAGCGCATAGGCTATGTGCATGTGGCATTTATTTTAAGCTTCCGCTCCAGAGGTCATAGTGTGGCAAGCTCAGTGGGAGAAGATGATATATATACTCCTAGCCTCTTGCATAAGTCCCAAAGGCAGTGTATTCCTGTGAAGTAATGATGGAATAAAAAAGACGACACAAAGTCCTGGGCTTGTTTTAGTAAGTTAAGGCTTATTCCCAGCTTTATTAGCGGGGTTAACAGCCAATAACTAACACCTGTTGAGCATTCATCATGAGTCACCCGTCATCCAACGCACCCTCCATGGGTCAAGGGGCATGCCGAGGCGCTTCCACTCTGTCATACACACCCACTAGCAAGTATGGATTAACATTCTATTTATATCTGACACTTTGCCACATGATAAAAACAATGGCTAGAGATACACGTCGGTGACTTTAGAGAGAAAAAAGGAGATCAGTTTCCTGGTACAAAGTGCCAGTGATGACCTATGTTGTTCCTAGCATTCGTATTCTTTCTCACTATTCTTATTGTCTCTGGTTAAAGATCTCACTCTTTGATAACTCATTTGATCATTTTCCACTTGATCATTAAATCCTCTGGCTAGTGCTATCATATGAAACATTTTTATTCAAATTGTATTATGTTATAGAATCCAAAACCAGACATTTTCAAATCTGCTTTAAAGGGTAAGTGAGGAGAAAGAATAGCAGGGTAGATAAAAAAAGGAAAGTTTTTTTATGGACTGAAGAATTAAATGTACTTATGTATTTTTTCCAATTGACATAGCTACCTATCTACTCCTTGAAGAATTCCTGTTGAAGACTGATTCTTTACTCTTTCCTTTTAAAGAAATCCAAAAGGATATGTTTTATCCGCTCTTACACAATATAGAAACTAATTGAGAGTAAGATAGAGGGATCAGAAAACTCTGCCAATTATACGATCTGCAAAGGTCAATTGAAAGATAACAGTACAGTGAGCAAGTGCTAAGTCAACCTCTGTGTGGTCGCTCATGTGAGAGGCTCACTGGTGCTGAGCCCATCTCTGTGTGATCAACCCTATGCTATGGACCAAATCTGATTTCACATTTTTGAACAATAATGGTCCTATTTGCTTTTTCTACTCTTCCTGTGGCAATCTGGCTGGCAGCTCTCAGAGGAGAGTCCTCAGAGTAAGCTGTACAGGGAAGGGCATTTGCCTCTAAAATATCCTAACTCTAGCCAACAAATCAGTAGGGGTCTCTTTCTAATGGCTTCTTGCCAATGCTTGTGAGTCATTAGTTAAAATACTTTAATTCCAAGTTTCTCAACAATTTTAGTGTATATTGCCCTGCTACAAAATCCCCTGATATCACCTTTAAAACATGGGACTTAAAGTTATATTAGGTTGTAATTACAATATTCACATTTTTGATTTATATATTGAAAATTTTAATGTTTAAACTATATATATAGTATACAATCTCTTTTATCATATATAATATATATATGTATAAAACAGTACCTAAAGCAGTGGTTCTCAATCTTCTTAATGCTAAGACTCTTTATCACAGTCCTTCATGTTGTAGTGTCTCCCCAACCATAAATTTATTTTTTTGCTACTTAAAAATTGCAAATTTGCTACTATTATGAGTCATATTGTAAATATTTCTTGGAGATAGAGGTTTACCAGAGGGTCGTGACCCACAGCTTGAGAAACACTGACCTTATGAAATGTTTATTTATGAATTTTCTCATTGCTTATAAGGAATTTTAAGTCCCTGGAATATAATATCTTTACAAAATATCTTTACAAATTGTGTATTTCAAATACTTATTAATAAATGAAAATATAATTAGACATATATATCATTTAATTATTTTAATTGTGTATATCCATATGTCTGTGATAGTGTATGCAAAGATTTCATAATCTCAAATTCTTTTTTTGTTTTGATTTTTATTGAATTCTACATTTTTCTCTGCTCCCGTCCCTGCCACCCCCCTCATCCCTTCAACCCTCCCACAAGGTCCCCATGCTCCCAATTTACTCAGGAGATCTTGTCTTTTTCTACTTCCCATGTAGATTAAATCTATGTAAGTCTCTCTTAGTGTCCTCATTGTTGTCTAATTTATCTAAGATTGTGGTTTGTGGGCTGGTTTTCTTTGCTTTGTGTCCATTTTTATTTTTCAATTTCTATTATCTTTTTATGAACTCTCTTCCTTTGATATTCAAGCACAAACTGTACTGTTGACTTATAGGTAATTGTAATTAAGGGAAACACAGCCTTGGCTACCATAGAATAATTCTAATACAGCATAAATATTAATTACAACTGCGTGTATACAATCCATAAGAGAAATAAAGGAACTAAACTGAACCAAGTTAGGTGAAACTTCCTACCAGCTGATTACTTGAGAAAATACAGGTGCAAAGCTTCTTGGAGAGGAATTGATCTAGCTATAAACAGGCGTTGAGGGTTTACTCGTTATGGAAGCTAACATTTTGTATGTCTTCTCTGAGCTCACTGTATCCCTTTTTTCCTTTGCATAACACTTTTGAACTTAGTTATAACTCACTTGCTTTGGCACCTACTAAATGAATATTTAATGCAACGAATTCAGTGATATGGGGAGGGAGAGGGATAATCAAAAAGCCAGAGATATAAAAATTGAGGTTATATTTAGTTTAATGACTGCCTTAATTGGTCTCCACCATAGAGTCTGTGTGATCCAAATGGGACATTCAAGGTGTTATGTTTAAAATAGATGGATGTTTCCCACTCGTTTCTGAGCGGATGTGATGCTCGCCTGACTTTACAAATCCTTTCAAATGGGACAGATGGAAAAGCAAAGGAGACGTAATAAACAATCCAAGATGTAATAAACAATCCAAGATGGAGAAGTACACAATGCTGCATGAAGTGGAGAAAGGAGGATAAAAGTCATGACATTATTGCATTTTATGTAGCTAAACAGTAATAGAGTTGATACTACTACTAGACTGGTTTAAAACAGAGGATTGCAGTCAGGCAATAAGTGTTATGCTGAAGAAAAAAAAACCTCCTTTTTCAAAAACAGAATATGTAGGTTCAAGTTGAAAGCTCTGACTGCCTGCTATATGCCTTTTACAGCCCTGGGATTTTTTTTTCCTACTTCTTTCATTTTAAAAATGACATATTATTTAACTTAAAGAGTTTTTGTCATGGCAATGGATTGTAATAATGTATTTGGTCTTTCGGCATTGCTAATTTAATAGTTTGACCATAACACTATCAACTCAGATCCTCCTTATTCATGTCTTTTTTGTCAGCACAATCTGATTGTGACTCCAATGGATGGCAGACAGAGACTTCATTCTTAGCAACAGACACCTTCTTAAAGAATAAGAAAAATTCTGGCCCATTTTTAAGAAGTATTTATTAACCATTATATGCACCCTAGCAATAATTCTATTTGTGAAACAGATACTTTTATACCAATAACTTAACGGTGCTCATAAAATATTAGAATGGAGATTATAAGAAGTAACAGGATTATGACTAGGTTAAAGGTAAGAAAAGAAAGAGCCCACATTTACCATCAAACTTACTTTATAAATAGGTAAGAAATAATGAGTAGTCATGTCTAAATTTGTATATATAAATTCAACTTAAAATACCGTAAGCATTAATGTTTAACAGACACTATGATGAATAGCAAGTTAAATAAATAATTATTAGAAATGAACAAAGACAAAAAATACACAAAATTAAGAATATCCCTAGACTAAAGTTACCTTTTAGAATAGTGCCCAAAATGGTGTACCTTGGAACAAAAGAAGTGAATTTACTAAATCTTGAAGAAAGAAATGCCATGTGACGTGCCCTCGAGTAATTGGGACAGGGACAAGCTTCATATTGAAGATATCATGATCAGCTTCAGTTGTCAACTTGGGAAGAGGGAAATTCAGTTGAGGATATGGCTCTAATCAATAGGCCTGTGGGCATAGTTGTGGGGTATATTATTAATTGTTAATTGATATAGGAGGGCCCATGCAATGTGGATGGTGTCATTTGGGGGAGGGGAGAGGAGGGGTCCTTGATAGTAGGAGAAAGGATGCTGAATAAGAGCCTGAAAGCAGGCCAGTACATAAAATTTCTCCATGGTTTCTTCCTCAAGCTTCATAGGCCTTTCGTTCCTTCCACGATGGACTACAACTTGTAAGCTTAAATAAAATACTTTCCTCTTCCAAGTTGGCTTTGGTTAGTACATTACAGAAATAAAGACACAAAGTAGGGCGGAAGCCAAATAATGCAATAGACTTGTAGAAAGCGAAGTCATCTGGTTCTAATATGTAGATATTCTAGAGAGTAAATATGTATACAAAGAATCCAATATGAAATCTCAGAAATTTTTATTTAACAACATAAACATTTATGCTGTTCTAAATTTCCTTGTATTTTGAACCAATCAAAATTTGTTCACTCAGATTTTATGTGTTTAAAAAAAAGGATAAAATAAATTGATTGATATGAGAAGTCTTGGGCAAATATCCAGTTAAATGGTGAACAATGAGGGCTGATGATGGAGAGGGAGGGGGAGAGGAGTGGGGGGGAGGGGGAAAGGAGGGGGGGAAGGGGGAGAAGGGTGGGAGGAGGGGGAGGGAAATGGGAGGCTGGGAGGAGGCAGAAACTTTTTTTTCTTTTCCTTTTCTCAATAAAAAAAAAAATCAAAAAATATTGCCATGGCTGAATCTTAAGAGGTAGGACATGTGAATATGTGCAGTTACCAGATAAAACCAACCAAATGTCACCTGGATTTTAACTACACATAGGAGGCTTAGAAGCCGCCAGGTGACAAGTCATGACTACATTTCCAGTTAAAAAGAAAAGCATTGCTTTGCTGACATAGTGCACGTTTGTGCAATCCCAGAGGGTCAGAAACAGGCTAATACACCTATGTTCAGTGTTAATTTGTTTATAAGGACAGCTGTCCCTTCTACTGTGCAAATTTGCATCGTAGGTTTGGTTATTGTGCAATTTGACTACTCCTCCTGCAGATGCTGTTTTTACTGTTTTGCTTCAATTGTTTTAACCCCTCAAGTTTGTTTTTCACTCCGTATTACTTAGGTCTATATGTACTACAGAGAAGCAAATGGATCTACATTACGTACATATATATGCCATGTGTGCTTTATATATCTATGCTTGCATATGCAAAATGCATAAAAAGTGGTTGGTAGAGAATCTATCTTGCAAACAGGCTTTCTCTGCATTTTCCTTGGAGATGACCTTCTCCAGTGAGGTCTACTAAAGACTCTATTAAGCTGGTTTCAATACCAGTTTGCGGGCAACAGGAGTGTTAAGCCAGTGAAGATTATTAGTTTATGCATATTCATTAAATTTGTTTTTATGCAGCCATTCAACTTAGTAAATGGTCGGAGCCAGAAAAAGGCTTTAATTAGAGAAATTAATTAGGGCTTGGAAAGGTATGAAGAGATTTGTGTGCATTTGTAAGAAGTATTTTTCTCTTGGTGGGAAAAAAAAAAAAACACCTGCTGGGGGAGGGCTGGCAATAGAGTTTGCATATATCTGAGGCTGTAAGAACATGGATTGTTTCAAGTCATAAGAGCACAAAAGAGTGGAGGTATATTTTTCAAATTAGCACAAAATCTCTGGCAGATTAAAGCACACCTTGGCCTTTCCTTGTTGGAATTTATCCTTTATAGCTTTTTTGCCAAGCCACATTGACCCCCACCCGCGCTACCAGGTGAAATAGAAGTACTCTGGCTGCGGAAAGTGTTTCTGTGTCAGCTAGCCTTGTTTCTTCCCCTCCCCGTTACCTCCATGGTGTCCCTGCCACCAGAAGCCAAAAAGAAGCAGCTGTTCTGAGTATGTACAAACAAAAGGAGCTGTTTCTATAGCAACCATAGAACCCTGTTGAAAATCTCTCTCTTTAACGCTAGCCCATCTCTCCTCTTCAAGCCTGCCTCTCTTCCTTTTGTGAACCAGCAGACTGCCCTTACACAGAAAGGGCACTGGATGATTTGACTGCACATAGGAGCTAGCGTGACCATTGCTGTCACGCTTTGCAAAAACTGAAAGTCTTGCTCTTGGCCAAAGTATCTGAGAAGACTGTAGAACTGGACATTTGTAGATGACCTGTTGCTGGGTATACTGACTTCCCTTTATTCTCCTATCCCTGATGAGATAATGATGTCCCTTTCAACTTGAGATTTCCTATTCTCTTTGCTTCATATCCGATAGTAGGCCTACAAGTCAGTGTGAGGTGGCTCTGGGGAAATCTATGAACATTGAGATGGCAGCTTTCAGGTTTCATGTGAAAACGGGGCAGTTTTTTACCTCCTTGACTAATGTGTGCTGCTAAAAGTTCAATGATGGTTGTAATTGTTGGTGTGTGTGTGCATATGTGTGTATTTATCAGATAGAAGAAAACATCACTGGTTATCAAGTTAAGACCTGTGCCAAACCACTTGTCAAACATTTTTTAAAGTTCCAGTCACTTCATTCTTATTTTAATATTCTTACGAAGATGTTCTTAAAATATTTTTTGTGTGTATTTCTCTTGGTGTACGTAATCACTTGTGTTCCACAGCACATATGTAGAGGTCAGAGAAAATTTTATGGGAGTGGGTTCGCTCCTTTACTATATGGAGTTTCAAAGGTCAAAGTTGGGTTGTGAGGTTGCAAGCCTTGGCAGGAAAGCTCATTACCTGCTGAGCTCTTCCCAGCCCATATGCTCCTGCAAAGTTATGTTTAGATTACTCAAGAGTAGTGTCTTTAAGTTTTCATATGCCTTCTGGGTATTTAGCCTTCAATTTACAAATAATTTTCACCCCCAATATTAGTGCTTAAATCAATAATTTAGTGAATTAACATTTTAAGTCAATAATTTAAGCCATAGAAGTATTTTTATGTGCATCTTATCCAGTAAATACCAACATAAAAAGTTATTAGGCATTTTGCTAACAGATACATGTATTCTATATGCCATTGAAATTGATTTTTTTATATATAGATTGCTGGAGGATGGTATTTTGTCTTTAGGTTTATAGGTTAGAACTGTATAAATTTTAAGGTTTATCAATATCTGGAATTAGAATTTCTAACTGACTGATAAAATTGTACAAAATTTGTTCATGTAAAAGATATAAAATCAATGCATAGGAAATGACTTATCAATTATTAAAGATATTTAAATATTTTATAAATGATGCTTTTTATAAATAAATAGGTATGACAATCAATATGGTAAGATAAAAGTCAGTTTACTAGTTTAAGATGTACTAATTTGCTTATACAGTTTTAGTATGTAATAGATGAAGCTTTCCATATCTGTTTCATCCCTTCATATAAAAACAGCAATGACAAGCTGAAATCACTTAAAGAAAAACACATATAGTTGCCCTTTGACCTCCACATACATGTTCACATGCACCTACGCGTGCACACACACACACACACACACACACACAAATGCTTAATAATTTATAAATGGTATAAATATCATCCTAGTAGTCATTCATATGTAGCAAAAATATTTATCTTAAATAATAATTAAAATGTACTCCATGAATTAAATGCAAATTTTACATCTAAAATAACATTGGAACTGTTAGCGAAAAGTGTTCAGAACACTAAAAGATCATTTTCTGCTTCTCAGATTGAAAAGAGTGACATGATTAGTAGAGATGCTGAGGAGAGTATAGGAGGGATTCATCTATTATTGATAGAAATACAACTAGCTAAAACATCTATGAGGCCCATTGCAGGTATAGGTATGGAAACTTCAAACATATATAACCTTAAAGTGAGTAATTTCACTTCCAAAATTATACCTTCCAGGCACAATTAGACATCCTGAGAAATATAGGGATTGTACAGTTACTCACTCTAGAAAAAGAAATAGACCTTATACCTGGGAATATAATATGGGTAAAATATTTGATAGCCGCACGATGAATTAAGATGCTGTAGTTATTTGGAGGGGCTTCATAAAATATTTATAAACAGAAGCAATCTAAAAGATCAATCATTAATTCTTTTATACCTACAGAAATACCAAGTATTAAACATTCTCCTTTTGTTCAGAAATCATGTGTCAGTCTGTAGGACATATGCATAAGCCCACAGAACACACACACACACAGAGATAGAGAGAAAGGGGGGGGAGAAAGAGTGAAGAATCATAAGTCTCTATAGATAAACTGCCAAATATCTATATCTCTAAATTTCAAGTGAAAGGAATTTTATTTTTTTATTTTAATATCTAAGTTTCTACATATATCCCATTCAAAAATCAATTGCCTATTAATCAGTCAAAAATTACAACTTTCAAAAAATGTTTTATTCACTATTGTTGTGTTTACCTGTGTGTGTTCATGAATGTGTGCAAGTGTGGGGGCCACAGTGTATACCTTAGAAGTGGGTAGAAAACTTCCAGGGGGAGGTCTGTCTTCTCACCTTTACATGGGCTCCAAGCAAAGAACTCAGGTCACTGGGCTTGAAGAACACGTGCCTTTACTCATCTTGCCTGCCCCAAATGACTGCTTTCTTAACACTCTTGTTCAGACATTGGGTAGAAATGTAAACAGAATTAGTATAGATGAGAACCGTTCAAGCTGCAATGACTAGGTAGGGAATGGACTTAAAACAGTACTTCAATGATCCAACTGTCTTGGAGAGTATATTGGTCTTCAGAAAGGTTAGGAACTTGGCCTTCTGAGAAGAAAGTGTGAAGACAAAGTGGTAAGAGCAGGACTTGAAGATTAAAGGAAATTCCATTTTCACATATTAGATGGAATTTTGTGCAGAAGGACTTCCTCACAGCTAGGCTTTGGTTTGTTTGACTTTACATAAATTGTCTTACATGTCAAGGTATTTCTTGGATTTTCATTGATGGGACAAAACAGCTTACATAGAAATCATATGGAGTGTTATTTGAACCATCCATGTTTTAGATTGACCCCAGTGTTTCTAATCCAGCTACTGTTAGGCTGAACACCATGTCAAGTAGGAAATTAGAAGGTTTCTCACCTCACAGGATTCAGGAAGCATAAAGTGTGACACAGAGAGGCTGGGGATCCATTGCACACACATAAACTTTCCAAAAAACATGCCACAGTAACCTGCATCCTCCAGCCAGGCACTTTCTCCAAAAGTTTCCAGTACTTACAACTAAAGCCATGCACACATGTGAATCCACCAGTGGACAAATCCACTGATTTGGCCAGAAAGATCACAATCCTTTCAATGATTGGAGGTTCCATGTGGGGGATAAGCTTTTCATACTCAAGCCTTTGTGGGTGCATCTTGTATCCAAACCTAAAACAAAGTGTATTGCAGCAGCAGATGTAGCTCATTGCCTGCCATAAGCAGGGTCCTGGATGTGAGTTCCAGAAGTAGGGATGGGGCCGGTACCTGTGTACAATGTGGATATCATGTTCTGCTGAAAGGATACGTCTTGGCCAAGAAAGAAAAAAAAAATATCAACCCCTTTTATTACACACTCCCTACCTCAGTCATGCCTCTCTAGTGCATAACAAAAATAATATAGGTGATAAAATAGAATATTAATTAATAAAGTAGATGATAATAAAAGGTATGATATTGGATATTTGATATAAAAATAAAGGGAGAACTCCATCAGAAGGATATAGTAAAATACACTCTTATTTTTTTTTTAATTTTCTGACATGTAATCAATTTTTGTTAGGTACTGACCCAGCTTCATCTAAGAGAGTAAAACTTCCCAATTCCTACTTGTTGGCAGCACAGTGTCTTGTGAACACTTCAATTATCTTTACAAACACCTATAGGGGGAATTTTCTTGTGGAAAGAATGTAGGCATCTCCAAACCTTATAAAAATAGTAATCATGTGTTAAAGAAAATACCATTTGTTAGAAACCCTACAGTATTTAATATTTCAGGATTATTTTATTTATGTGGATGAATGATTTTCCATAATGAATGTATGTGCACCACATTCTTGCAGTGCCTGTTGAGGCCTGAAGAGATTGTTATCTCTCGTAGGTCAATGGTTAAAGATGTTTGTGAGCTACTGCATGGGTTCTGAGAACAAACCCCAGTCCTCTGCAAGGGCAAAAGTGCTCTTAACCTCTGTGTCCTCTCTCCAGCCCCAGCCCTGTAGAAGTGAAAGAACTGAAACTCATAATACACTCTCCAAAACACACATAAACTCATAAAAACTACATGATTGTAGCAGAGAATAAGATCAAAAGTAGTCAAAAGATATTCTCACATTTAAACCTAATATCAGAAATTAATTGAGGTAATTTGATTCATTAATGTATTTATCTTAAGGATAAGATTTTTGTTGTTGTTGATGCTGTTTTAAATGTAGTCCTGACTGTCCTGGAACTTGCAAAATAAACCAGACTTTAGACTCATAGAGATCTACTTGCCTCTGCTTCCCAAGTGTTAAGATTGACATGCCTGGCAAATGGGATTTCAATATTGATAGAAAAAGATACAGAGGGATGTTCTGTGGGATTTGGTCACATTGACGCAGCAGTTTTCAACTTATGACCCCACAGGGGCCACTTATCCAATAGGAACATAACAGGTATTTATATTCTGGTTTAAGAAATTGCAAAACTACAGGTGCAACACAACAATGAAATAATTTTGTGGTGGGGGTCATCAAAACATGAGGAATTATATTAAAGGGTCACAGCATTAGGCAGAATGGGAACCACTAAGTGATCCCAGCAATCAGCTATTAATGAAGCTCTGACATTTAGGACTTCACCTCCTTTCTTTCCTGCCTCTGAATTCAGGTCTAGTCCAGGTTTCTTTTTCTTTTACACTGTGCCCTGAAGAGCAAAATTATCCCTGGATTTTGATATTTCTTTAGGACCCGCTTGTATTCTTGCCTCTTTCTCCCTACCCTGGTTACATCAAATAAAATGAAGTCAGCATAAATATTCATGGGAGAGCTGTGACATTTTAATATATTTTGGATTTCTTTTTATAGCTCCATTTGGTGTTTATATGGTTATATATGTCAAACAATTTAGAAATACAACAGCTTTAAAGATTATGTTAGCTAACCAAAAAATGCTGCCTGAGCTCTCGTTGCTTATTCAAAGTAAATTCATTCTGTCAAGCATAAACTTAATGCATAGTCCTTCCTAACACGCTGAAGGTTCATGGCTAAAAGAAACATGTTTAATTTTTAACCACATCTATGTTCAGATATTTATGTTTATAGTGGGTGCTTTAATAAATGTATTCTTTTAAACATAATTTATGTGTTGATTTTTTTTATGGAATTTATAGCTAAGCCAATGATGTTTATTCCCTGTCAGTTTTGATCTAGCTGTTTTACTTGAGAGAATCTGTGGAGGGAATGATTGATGCTGCTCGTAATTTTACCGGGAAAAATAAATTTATTCTGACCATTTAAAAATGTATTCATTGTCTTGTATTTGGAAGCAGATTTTGGTGGTATTGTACTCTGGACAGTGCCTATTAGAGTTACCAGTGTTATCAATATTTAGATGATAGAGGATAAAATGATGAATTATTATACAGGACGCTGAATAAAGAAGGACATTCCCTCGGAAATGATTTCCTTCTTAATATTTATATAAAATAGTGCTGCTTCCTGAATATTCATGCTCTCCCAACAGTAATATCAAAGCAGAACTCGTTCTTGTAGATGCTGATATTTTCTCTTGTAAAATGAGAGTTTCAGAGACACCACGTAATGTAAACCTTTTCATTACTGCCTTGCAGTATTCTTGTTGAGATTTGCATGCATTCTTGGGAATCTTATGTTGTTTGGGAAAATTTATCCATCTCCATTATAGAAAATATGAACAAGAGAAAAAAAAACAAGTATTTGGAAGCAAAAATCACTGAGGAAGATTACAAACAGTGTAAGAAATCTATCCTTCACTCAAAGAAAACAGCCCTTACGGACATGCATTCATGACTCTATACACCCACTATGCACACAGCATCTTTATTAAATTCTTTTCCGTTCATCCATCATGTTACTTGTCAGCTATTTATACAAAGACAAAAAGCTAGATTTTTATCCTTAGATACTACTATGGTAATAGACACCAGTAGACACTGAATAAGTGAAGGATCAAAGCAATGAGCTAACGTCCTGCAGTAGTTTGCTATAGCACGTACTTTGTTTCCAGGCCAAATGTGTAAGAGGTGCTTCAAGTAATTTGAGTCACACTCCCATGGCGCTAAAGCCCCTCCCTGGCAGTCTCTTAAACAGCTTCCTAATAAGCTTTCCTTCCCTGTGCAAACCAGTAGGATGATCGTATCCGTAGGAATAACAAGCTCTTGCTTCCCCACTTCCACCAGATTTTCAATTTATCTGTTTATTTTTAAGTGCTGAGCGAGGGGGTGCTCACTGTGTCATATCCAGCAATATGAAACTAGATAATGAAAGTCGGGAAGTGCTGTTGGCTGAAAACTAAACAAATCACATATACTTGTGATGTGAGGGTCATCCAAATGACAAAACAGGACTTGGTCTGAGTGTGATGAATCTGAGTTTGATGAAATGCTAATTTAAATATTTAGTGAATCATGATCTGGGGGCATGGATTTCCCTCATAAACAATGTACATCAGAGCAAAGTAAGATGCAAGAATTAAAAAAGAAAGAAACATGTTGCCGTATTTCTTAAGTGGAAAGAAACATGTGCAGTTCTTGCTTTACATCCCAACTGATTTGTCTTGTTTACAAGCCATAGCATGGGTTGTTGACGGTAAGTAAATATCCTGCCCAGCTGTCCTGGGCTGTACTTCCTTTAGCATTAAGTCATTATCTGCTGAATGCCACACAATTACTTAGCATGAAAATAGCCATGCACTTTTCTCATAGGGTACTTTATTATCTCCTCTTTTCAGTAAACACCATATGCAATATTACCATGTATCGATTCCTCAGGACTTGCCTCTTTTGAATTGTTTTAGTAGTCCAGCCTTGGAAATTTAATTCAGAGACATCAATGGCAAAGTTGAGGACAATTAGTGGGGATAAATATTCATTATCATCTAGAGGCTAATTACCGATTCATTTGTAATGAGCTGACATTGCTTCAAAAATTTCTAAGAACTTTCCTTGCTCTTTTGCTTATTTGATGTGTTGTGCTGGGGTTAGATTTGATTCTAGAGCCTTGTCCGTGAATTCTCCCATCAGCTGTATCCATGAGCTTTCCCTCCATCCTTCCCTTTCTGCCTTTCTTCCTGCCTTGTCTATTCAGCCTAACGCTCCAAAATGGACTTGCAATTTTGTATGCTACAACATCAATGATAAATCTAAGAGCAGTCACTTTTGTGTGCCCTTACTGTTTGTGATACAGAGGCCTTAGGACTCCTGTCTCTAAGGATGTGGGCTGCACAGACTCCATCAGCAACCTCATGGTCACCTACACTGGTGATTGGCTACTGGGAGTTGCTTGAAGGTGACTTTCCGATTTCACTCTTTCAGTGACATAGTGGGCTGATTTCCTGAGGACAATGGACACCCATACAGCTACCATCCTCTGGGTACCTGCCAGTCCTAGCTTCTGTATGTGATGCAAAGATGTAGCTCCCAGTCATGGACAGAAGAAAAAACAATCCAATTTACTTCTGTGCCTGGGTCAATTACCTGTCATCCACAAAACTTTAGGTCTCTCATCCCCTACTTATATATAGTCAATGGAATAATCCCATGAATATTAAACTTTTCCAAACCAAGGATGGGCTTCTGCTGAAGGTTAAAGAAACCTAAGCCGCATCCTGAACTTCATTAGCAGATGATAGAGTATGTTAATTGTTTCCTGAAGAAACAAAACTTTCTCATTTGATTCTTTGGCCATAAATGTTATCCTATCAGTCTGTTAAACTGTAACTGAAATAGCTTTGCATCATCCTTAATTTCTAAAAATAATTGTCAACTTTCCCTTCCTGTTCCCTTGACCTCAAAATGACTTCCTAATGCCTTCCGTAAGCTTTCTTCTGTGCATAGCAAATGCCGAACCACCAGAGCTTAGCTAAAAGGCCATTGAGTGTTTACTGCTTGCTTGCTTTCATTTTTTTAACAAATTTTCTATAAAACCTCTATTGGAAAAACTCATCAATACAAACACACACACTATATGTACATTATATACAATTTAAGTTATTAACACAGTATATAAATATGCATATGCATATCTAGGTGTGCATATTTAAATCTACTGCAATTTCTAAAGCTGAAGAGGGTTCTTTGATGTCTTAGTCCTATTGCTTATTATCAGGAAAACTGTTATTCCATTTTGATTAGCAATCTGTTCCCCAGTAGTAAAGTAACCTAACTGCTTACACTGAACCTAGGCCAGCCTTTATGACATTCCCAGGATTTTAGAGAAAATTATTCTTCTACCAATATACTTACTGTGATTTTCTCTTAGCTCCAGGTCAGTGTCTCATTTTTACTTAGAGCGAACTTCTTAACTTCCATTTGGTTATTAAGTAAATACTTAGTGTCTTAGGATTTCTACTGCTAGAAAGAGTCACCATGACCGTAGTAACTCTTATAAAGGAAAAACATTTTATTGGGGTGGTTTACATTTACAGAGGTTTAGTCCATTGTCTTCATCAGTGCAACAAGGTAGCATGAAGACAGACATGGTGCTGGAGAAGTAACCGAGAATCCTAGATCTTGACTCATAGACAACAGCAAGTGTTCTGAGACAGGCTTGAACCTATATGAGACCTCAAAGCCTGCATCCAAAAATACATACTTCCTGCAATAGGGCGATATCCTGGGCCATTTTCTTTCAAAACACCATCCTTAGCTTGGTATGTTAATGTGTAACAGCTCATATGGAAGAAGTAAAGACAATATATCATCGTCATCTCACACATATATATATATATATACCATTAAGAAGGACAAAATTTGCAAATAATTAGATCGGATTGGAAATCATTATATTATGAAAATAATCATTTTTATAGAGTAGTTACTTTATTTAGCTAAGCTTAGAAACTTTGGAAAGTGAAGTGCCTTCATGATTATAGAATTTTGGGACTCAAACAGAAAAATAGCTAACCCTATAGTAATTTGGGGAGATCATGTATTCTTTTGTATATTTTCTGTATTTAAATTCTAGAAACAAAGCTATAATAGTTCATTCCATCAGTGGTCTAATTAAGGCTAAACTTCTGTAAAGGAAAAACATATTAAATGGAAGGTTGGGGGAACCTGAAGAGGTAGTATCTATAATTGGTTGCCTTTTCAATGTGTGTTGAGAGGTTTCTCTGGGGGGCTTTCTTTCAGATACTATTTGAATCATGACTAACATTTAAGCCTCTAAACATTGATATTCCCATTTTAATTTTAGCTGGCAGCAGAAGGAAATGGTAAAACAGCAGATGATTACCTCGGTAATTTATTCCACATTTTCTAGCAGCTTTGCAGATTCAAATAAAAAATAATAATCTAAAAATGAAAAATGTACAACTAAAATTAACCATGGAAAAATATTCTCAAGCCAAGTGATTTTTTTTTCTTTGTAAACCCCCAAGTGGTGGAAAGTAAATTTCAGAGTGAAATGTAAACAGGACCTAATTTTAACACTGCTTATGTTGTGATGACTAATGAGGTTTTCTTTTTTTTTTTCTTTTTTTTAATTGATTGACTCAAACCACATTAAGTTTTATGATCATCTCCCTTAAATGATTACCTGATATTTTCTTTTCAGTGTGCATTTCCTCAGCTCAATCCCCACCTTGGAAACATCTTAGGTGAAAGTTAAATTATTCTTCAGAGCAAGAATTTTAAATGGTTGAATTTAGTCTAGGCATCGGTTTTTGCTGAATGGGACTGCGACCTAACTATCCTCAGAGGTAAGAGGAAGCACACTGGAGGAAGGGAATACCACTGAGGCAACAGGACTTCACCAGAATCCTCTATGACTCTGGATTCACCATAAGGTTAGGGGAAATAAATCAGTCAAACGGCCAAATGAGTGCCTTCATTGAGTTTGCATTTGTATCTATGGCCTTCAGAAGAGCTGAACATCTTTCAGGTGTTTTTAAGAGTCAAAGGGCCTCCTGTTTAATTCATAATACTGAGATATTGCTTTTCTATGCAAAAAAACACATAAAATCAGTCTATTGACATCTACTAAAGAATAAAACTAGTATTTTATTTTAGTTTACTTTATAACTGAGTTTAAAGGATGGTTCATAACTCAGAATTCTTTGCTCTGGCAACCATAATTAAGGTAAATATAAAGCATTGAATTAAGAAGTATTATTGACTTGCTAAGATTAAAATTTCAACTCAAGCTGAATATAGTGACACATGTTCTTCATCTCGGAGTTTGGGAAGTGGAAATACAGGAATCAGAAGGTTAAGGTAACCTTGAACTGTACATAGGAATCTTCTCACAGTGAATTTCAGGAAACAAAGGAATTAAACAAAAGTTACCTGAGAAAGTCAGAGTTTATCTTATTTAGCAACGAGAAGATAAATGTGGTAAGAATACTGTTGTAGCTGTCACACCCACCACCTCTGGCACCTTTCCAGAGTTTGACAGAGAGTTTTATCACTATAAACTTCCGGCTTTGTTTTCCAAAATACTAGCTGACTCTGTGGTTAATACCCATGTCATAACATACTTATCTTTTATAGTTCCACGGACACTACCATCTCTTATAAAGCCAGTTGCTCCATCCAATTATTCACTTTTGGAGCTGCCTTTTCCCTTCTCTTTTCCTTTTCTCGTTTCTGCTTCACCGGCTCCTTTCCTTGTTATCACTTTCTTTTTGATCCAATTCATGCTTTATTATAAGACCTGTTGCTTTGACATGAAATGACATTTGAGGGAACTAATAAATATTGGTGCAGATACTTGTTTTCACTCTTCTGTATCTGAATTGTGCTTTTACCTTTTTAAAGTATATTTGTATTCACAATCTCTGTAGAATATACTCAAGATTAGAAATGAATGTCGTTCATTTAAATGATGCTGACAATTGAAACTCAAATTAAATATACATGATCATTTTTACATGTGGGAGAATTTCCACACTTGTTTGTCCTTTATTATTTGAAGGGGCACCCACTGCATGGTCTTGCTAATATTTCACAGAGAAAAAAAAAAAAAGCAAAAAGAGAAACTAAATCAGAACGAGCAACCTCTCTTGAACGCAAAGCCATTCATCTAGGTAACATTCTTAGCAATGCATGAGCAGCTTCACCCAAACCTATCTAAAGATGGTAAAGAAAGAGGAGTCCTATTTGCAACCACTCCTCAAAGAGAGCAAGCGTGGGATTTTAGAGCCTGAGTTTGGGCTTGCTGACACAAATGAGAAGGAAATTACTCACAGGTTATAAGCTCACCAGCATCATCTGCAGCCATGTTCACTTAAGCATCCCTTCTGGGTAGAATAAGAATTCAACATTTCCAGACTCTTTGCTCTTTACTGAGAACCTTGTTCATAATTCAGATTCCAGAAAGGAAAGCTCCCAAGTGGCCTGACTGCAGCCATACCTCCTAACCCATGAGGGTTTCTATACAACAGAAAAACAAGAAAACCTGTGATTCAATTATATAAAATAACCATGACTAAAAACCATGTTGAAAGAATTTAAAATTGTTTATGATCACTTTCTCTATCTAATCAGACTAAATTAAAGAACAATAATTTTGTGGACCTCTAGAAAGATGGAAGAATATTAATATTAGATCATGCCCCCCAAATGTCATTCATCATCATAATGAGCAAAGAAAAAAGAGACTTAGAAAGATTAGGGCGAAGTATATACAGTGAAAAACTGCAGTTTCTTTCTAGTGGTTTAAATCATTTTCAACCGAGTTCAAGTCTTAGATTATAAGTAGAACTGGAATTGGCAATCAGGTATTCTTAATTGTCTAGGTGCTATGTCTTTCTAAAACATTCTGATAAGGCTTTAAAGCCTGTGTTGAGGTAACTTTTCAAATCCATAAACACAACTTTTATTGATTTTATTTAATAATATATTTAAGACATATTAGTGTCTCTCCTCTCTTTAATAATTCATCATGGCAGCATGGTGATGACGTAGAAGTAACATGTGAAACTAATGCTTTGGGGCAGCACTCAATATCACACCTGATGTGAAACCAAACCATATTACTTTCCTTTGATAGCAAAATGTAAAATATTTTCTGTTTTGGTGAGTTTCGTTTTGGGGATTTTTTTCTAGTTTCAAAGAGAAGCTGATTATGGACTCATAGGTAAGACAGACACAGAAATAAAATGAAATAGAGAATGAGACAGAGAGAGAGAGAGATGAAAGGAGGGAGAGAGAAAGGGGGAGAGCGAGAAAGAGGGAAAATAGTCATACCATTTGAGTTAGGCACAGAGGTGAGCCATAGGGTGGACATGGAGCTGCATAGGAAAGAGGGAGGGAGGGAGGGAGGGAGGGAGGGAGGGAGGGAGGGAGAGAGAGAGAGAGAGAGAGAGAGAATTTTAAAGAAAGATTAAGCTACACAGAGTACATTTTAACACTACTGTGAGAGAGAACTCTCCTAAAGAGTAACAAACTCCATGAGCTACAAGTTATAAACCTCTAAAATAAAAAAAAGAAACCCGAGATCTTCAGGTATCTGGGGATCCCAAATACTAAGCAAAGCACTGTGATTCTGAGACTACATTCGGCTAGGTAGAGAGCCTTGAGGAAAATCTGCTTGAGAAATGTATTTTCCAATGCTTTGTATTTTTAAATGTCATGTTGGAAGTTGAATACAAAGGAATAAAAGTCTTGGTCAATTCAGAAGAAAATAAAAGGAGAAAAGGACAGAAGGGAGGACAGAAGACAACGTAAAATTTAAATAAGGAACTAGAATAAGTGTATGTGTGTATTATAATATGAAAAGAAACACATATTTTCCCAGATTCTTTCACAATTGCTCTCTTCCTACAGAACTATTTGGAATCATAACTTTGTTCTCTCTTGTTCTCGTGTGTGAAAATTAGAACAAAAATAATTCCAAGGTGACAAAGTCTCCCATACATCTAACAAAACTGAAGATAAATTTTAACTGATAAAAAATTATTTAAATCTATATCTTACAGTGTTCAGTACATTAACTAATCCACCCATGAACTTTTATAAGTGGATTAATGTGCATATTTGGTTCATTGATTGACACTAGTATATATTATTGCATTTTTATTCATTTGATGTAACATTAACTAGTAAATGTTTTATAAAATTTTAATGTGTTTTTCAGACAGTCTGTGGATTATGTTAATTTTCTGAACTCCTTAAACATTTTAGTCATTTTCATGTGAAGGGTATCTAGTCCCAGTAGTTTGTTGTTTATTTCTGAGCCTACTCAGAATTCCAAAGCCTTATTTCTTTCATGCCACAGCTATGCACCATGAGTTATAGAAATTAATATTATCCACATTTTGTTCCTTTCACCCCACACTATCCAATTTTTACTTTCTTGCTGATACACAGTCGTGATGTTAATACCCCTGTATAGTTCATTATCTCTGAGGCTTCCAAAGGCTAATTTCCTGTCACTAACAATTTTTAAAGTTTTCATTTTCGTCCTTTGTGTTAATGGATTGAATCCAGAATTGTCACGCCTTTTAATTAATCTGATGAACCTTTCTAAGATCATATACGTCACCCATGTATATTTCACAAGAGAAGCTCCATTTTGCAAGCCTCTCTAGGTGACCGGTAGGATGACATTGTTTATTCATCAAAATGGTCTGCTCACGCCTGCTCCTACAGTTGTTTCTTTATTCCTTCATGCTATTCAAGGCTTCTGGGAGACCTATTCTGGTTTTATTTTTGTTTCTTGTTTATTTTGGTTCTGTTTTGTTTATTGAGACAGAGTTTCTCTATGTACTTTTGACTGTGCTATAACTTGCTTTGTAGGCCAGGCTGGCCTCAAACCCAAAGAGATCCATTTTCCTGTCTTCTGACTGCTGGGGTTAAAAGGAGGGTGCTATTACCAGCCAGATTGTTTTGTCCTCCCACCCCCAATATTCCTAACATCATCTTCAGATTCTAATCCTATGCTACTTATTTTTTAGCACCTTTGAAGGGATATTATATTGTAATAACTTGTCCTTTGTGATATTTCTTCTAGGTACTTTCTGACATATATGCTCTGTCTGTCTGTGTACTTCATGCCCAAGTAGAATTCAAAAGTTTTAGTGGTTGCCTAACTTGAAGTTCTTTCAAAATGTTGTCCAAATGTCAGAATTGTATGAACGATTATTATTTTAAGTCGTCACTTGCTCAACTGTCCCCCATCTCCCATACCTATATTTTCAAACATAATGTTTAACATATTCCTTCTGAAACATGTAAGATGTATTAATATATTGATTTATTGTTATTCCTGGTCTGCATGTCTCTCTACAGTCTGAATTTTTAACGCACACAAATTTTGTTTAATTTCATTTATTTTGTTTATAAAGCTGGAAGAGGATTTTATATGGACTATGTGTTTAAGAAACAGTTATTGCATGGGTATATATCTGTGTTGTAGGATGCCGTATTTGGACAAGCATACTAAAAGAGTCTCCTATTCACCTTCTCTCTACTCTGTCTTCACGTAGGCATTGAGTATATCACCATAGAAACACTGAGGATTTCAACCAATCTGGAGAGGTGCACAAAATCACAGTCTATCTCACCTTACTGAAAGGATCATTGTCCTGTCTGAAAACATCCAAAACATGGAAAATATCTGTTTACCTGACACTGGGTTTTCTATGAATCCAAAGACTACAGCCAAATAATTAAAGTACATTGTACAGCAGCCACAGGAAAACTGTAAGGGTTGTGGAGTCATCCAACATGCATCAGGCAGTGATGTCCTCCTAGATTTTGCTGAGAACTGAAACAATGAGACTGCATGGGTGTTTCCATAGCTTTCTGTTTGTCTAAAAAAACTACTGTTCATATCTTTTTTTCAAACCTTTCTGAGTGGTATGATTTTTAAATTGATTTTCAATGATTGCCATTTCAGGATTCATTATTTGCTTTGACTTTCATGTAGCCCCAGCAACAGTACTACCTCTCAACTATGCAACAGGCTTTCAGGAAAGGTAGGAATGAAAAAGCATAAGGAACCATAGTGAAGTTAGACAAAAAGTGTAAAATACTGCACCCTTTTGTCTCTTCCTCTGTGAAAAGTAATAGGAGTTCTTAGGAATAATCTCAATTATGATATAAAATTCATCTTTAAATATTAATTATATGTGAAGAACACATAATAATTGAAAATTGGATGATGCCATGGAACACGTTTAGCAACTATTTAGCTCAGGTAAATTCTATCCTGCATTTCATTTTTTAAAAAGCCTTTACACATAGTTTACATGTAGTGATTTTGGTTAGCAAGATAATGTATGCCCATGAGCTCTAGTCTACTAGATGATATATTGAATAATATGCTATTATAAAATGTATGGATTTTTGTTACACAGAAACTTAACAACCTACACCGAAATATATGCACAGACATGACTTTATACACTTGAAGAAATAACAAACATATAATCAGTTCCTTTTCGGCATATCAAGTGTATCATGAGTAATTTTGAAAATACCCTGAGAGACATTCCCAGGAACTTAGATATCGGATTCCAACACTTTACTGCTGGTAGATCAAAGTTCTTGATTGTTTCCTTTATTATTTTCAATATAAACTATGGTTCATACCTCAATATCTTAGTAAAAGCTTTTTTAAAATCCATAGATTTCCTCTGCAATTTTGTCCACAGCAGAGGGCTTTGTTGCTGCCATGTTATTTAAGATGTCTTGTCCCATCATTAGCTTTTCCTTCACTAGATGGAAATCAGTTACACTTTGGTATTAAAAGTAATAAGTTTCTGAAAATGCATCTTTTGTGATATTTTAGAGATAAATTTTATATTTTATCACAAATAGAATCTTCATACTTCTTTTTACTCTGTGTTGACTATTCTTACTTTAAACTGAGCATGGAAACCTACATTATTGATTATCAGTGACTAAAGACTACATCTTTTGAAATATCATGGTCAACTAGTAAATTTAAAATAAAACAGATCAATGCTAGACTTGCCCCACTGTATCTTTTTTATTCCATCCTGACCTACTGGAAAGATCTGTGAACAACATGCATTGTTACTGTATAAAACATCACCAAAATTTCTGAAGCTAATTAGCTTTGCCATTTTCATTATAATTTTTCTTTGTAGAAATTGAGATGAGCCAAGATGGTTTACTGGGAGCTTGCTTCATTGTAACTGTGTGCATTTTTTGGTATTTTGTCTGGTTTTTGATTTCCATATCTGCTTGACATTATCACAAGTCTCATTATAGTTTCAGGACCTTGGTGATTTCATGAAATTAGAGTTCTCAACAAAGCTGGGATGAATTTCAAGTTTGATTTATTATTTTAGGCAGAAACCATGTAAAGCTTGGCAATGTAAGATGAGTTTTGAGTGTGAGGTTTTCTGGTTCATTTAAGCCTGGATCTCAAAGAAAACCTCAAGGGATGAGGACTCAGGGACTGAAGCTGAAATCACTATAAATATTACAGGATAAAAATACATTCTGACCTACAACTCAAATCTTCTTTTATATATTAACGCTTATAACATTGCTTCCCATATCAGTCATTTTTACAGACTAAGATGACAAATTAATATTTACAGATGATAAATGTTGCCACAGTCTTAAATAAGAATGGTTTTTTTCTGAAATGCAAAATCATTGAGCCTGCTGTTATTAAGCCCATTTCCAGTCAATGCTAAATTTTTATATTAATTCCCATTCTAGCTTGGAAATCTATAAAGGAAAAGTATTATAAGACAATGAAGGTAAAGAAATATAATCACCACATGGCTGCCTGTAAAGGCATTTTGATGAAAGAACTATTAAAAAAACTTTGTTTTGGGTTTATAATATAGCAATCTCAAGAAACTAATATTCTGAATTTTTTATTCATCAAAGTAATAGCGTTGGTTCATGACTTTAATTCCAGCACTTAGGAGGCAGAGGCAGGGAGATCTCTGAGCTCAAGGCCAGCCTGGTCTACAAACTACATTCCTGGACATTCAGGGCTATACAGAGAAACCTTCTCTCAAGAAGCCAAGAAAGAGGGTGCCAGGAAGAATGTTTATAAGGACTTACATGAAATGAAGCAAAACACATCATAAGATGGAAATAAAAAGTTTTCTTTTTTTAAAAAAAATTAAAGCAGTGTTTGAACCATTTAATCAGAGACATTCTTAGAGTTTAAATATTTATGGCCCTACAAATTCTGAATTATCTTTAAGTAAAACATATCAGACATCATACCTCGTGCACCGTCATATATGTTGTTCTTTCATCATCAATTTAGCTTGTTGAATAATTCATTTTGGGAGAGTATTGCTTTCTCAAACAGTATTCTTTAAGTAAAAGCAGTAGAGGCCATACCATATTTTACGTTAAGGAAATTTAGGAGGATGGTTGTATATATAACTAAAGGAAAGTGTCTAAGCTGCTTCCTGCCCATTTCTAATGAGCGCTTATTCTTTGCTCTACACCATGACCATTTTAAGTCAGAAAACTATTAAAATTGTTCAATGTGTCACGCTACATGTAGATCCAATGCAGTGGAAGACTGGGAGTAACTGAGCTTATGTAAGGCAAGCCACAAAGCAGAATTATATTGCTTTATAGTTCATGGCTATCGACAATTTCCCTGTGTGTTCTCTGCTTAGAGTGGTCTAGAAATTCCACTAGTCAGTCTCACATTATGTTGTGGAAACTTAGTAAGATATTCACAAATTTCAGTGTCCTGATCCCTTTCAGGAACAAAACATCTTTGAGCATTAAGGCTACTTGGAGATCGAGAAGGTGATGGATAAACACCAAGCCGGTGGCCTAATGACTCCTGCAAAATGACTCCTCAATGTCTTGTGGAGGATGCAGCCAAATGGATAAGCAGGGTCTGAGTACCACAATATCTGACACATTAGTATCTAGAATCTGACACATTAGTATCTAGAATCACAGGAGTAATTAAAAGTTTGGTAAATTAGAACAAAATAGTTTGTGTAGAACTTAAATTGTCAGTGTAGAGCTAGTGAGAATATGATGATTAGAGATACGAGGAAATGGAAATACCTGCCTGGTAGGGAAGCTTGTTTGCCTGGGGAGAATTTAATTGCAGTGAATAAGAAGGAAAAATAACCTAAGCAGGGGGCGAAGAAAAAGGTGCTTGCTTGGTTTGAGAAGAGTTTATTGGAAGCAATTGTATATCTTAGAAAAATTATCAAAACTTAACATTTGCTTAATGCTCACAATAATAAATCATATCAAGTTTTTTTTAATAATTAGCAATTAGGGACCATTTATACCAAGGTTAGTAAGGTAGACCTTTATAAACCCTCAATGATTTGAGACATAAGAATTCAGGCACATGTGTCAGGATTTCCCACAATCTTATAGACAACCAGCTATGTGTGCACAGATCATTCTTCTGATTCTTCACTAATGAATCCATCTCGCTAATGATTTCTGGGTCATCAACATTTTTGTGGATTTTGAAACAGAAAAAAATGTTTTTCCTCCATTACATCTGAAAAAATATCTTGAAATAGATATATTTTACCAGCACTAAAATTACTTTAAATATTAATGAATCATTTTAAAAATGAATTTTCTGTTTATCCACTAGTAAAATATATAAAGATATAATGCCAAAACACATTGCTCATTAAATGTGTATGTTGATAATGTCTCTTAATTAGTATTCTGTGATTAAGATTTGGCAATGGGTTATTAACTGACAATGCAAAATGGCATCATTGAAGGTCTCATAACCTTGTCAAACAACTTTCTGATTTGTATTGTCAATTTGCTGTGGATCACTGGAATTCCCACTCTAAGCAATGCCCACATATTCTAATTTTATAATCAGAAGTACTCACTCACCTGCAGCAAACTTGCATACTGATTCCTATTCTTAATTAAGTCATTTTATCATTCATTTTTAATTTTCCTTAACAATATTCTGTGTTATCTTGTATGTTCCTTTTGAAAATACACCCTGGATTGTCTCTTTTACTTGGGCAGAAAAGCATAAGTTTTTTTTCCCCTAAATCCTCCTCTGTTCTCTGTTTCCTTTAGTAATGTTTTCATTTAAGAATTATTTCCTCTGGAGTTCTGCTTAAAGAAGTAACATTGATTTTTAAATAACTGTACAAGGCACAATATTTAAAATACTACAATTGATAGGCGTAGGGGTTTTCACTTGTATTTTTCTAGCCACATAATTCTACTTGTCAGTTAAGAAAGAAGCACGTGGAATACCATAGCAAACAGTAGGGCAGAAGGTATGTGAAAGCAAGCAATCTGTAAAACAGAAAGACGTCCCAGTACTTACAGAAAGAGAAGGACCCAGTAGAGTGGGTGTGGCATATCTTGTACCAGTTTGCAGAAGGCCATGAGTCACGCCCCATTTAACCTTATACCTGAGAACATTACTCTTGAGATATTTCAGCTTCACTACTTTATCTCCTCATACTGTACCTTCTTCCACCAGCTGAGGTAACTGGAGCACAGCACGCAGTTTTGCTGTAAGCACCCTGAAAAGGACAGACTATGGAAAACTATATATTGAACTTTGAGTGCACCTTCCTTCTTATGAAGGTCTTTTAACTCCCATGTTCTCATCCAAAGCAGCAAGTTAATACAAGCACATCACATGTGTACCATGTGCTATATTGCGTATAATGCTAGCAGATTAGGGAGGCATGAAATAAATGAAGTACCCTACTGTAGAGTTTTGGTTGAATTTCTCTTCTGAAGGCAAGAATAATTAGCCAATATTCACATATTTCTGAAGCCTCTATACTATTCAGAGGTTGAAATAACAGATCATAAAGAATTTCCAAGAAACAAATGCTTGTCATAATGATGATGGTAAGGCTGCCAATTACAGAAAGTCTACAGGTGTGCTTCTCAAGGACTGATAAGGCCAAAGCATGGCTGATGATATTGCAAGAGCTTAGATTGTATCAGGGGGTGGAAACAAAAGCGAGGATGGGAGATGACAGCAAAGTAACCGAGAGCGAAAGTCCAGCAAGCCTCTGGTCTTCCTAGACACCGTGTCTTTTTTGTACTCCCTTGTGTCTGTTAAAAAAGAGCAGGACTGTAGGAGATGAGAGCTTGCCTAGTGACTGACAGGAGACGTGAGAGAGCTCAGTTTCAATCCCCGCTGAGACATCACCAAAGTTCCTGAAAAAGGTGTGACTCTCATCTTAATTCTGTAGCATGAGTCCCGCTGTTTAACTAGTTGTGTTCGTGTATCCTATCTGCAAGGTCAAAATCACTTCCCTGCAATCCAGGAAACACATAGTTCTCTCCCTCTCTCCCACGGGTGCTACCAAGGGTCCAGGTGTCATGTCCTCTTATCAGTGTCTGCTGTGTCTTGGAGGAGCCATTCGCTCATGGTGACATATTACTTTCTTTCAACATGTTTCATTCCTGTGCAACCTCTACACGAACTGCTGAGCATTCAGCAAACCTCACAGAGTGACCTTGTCCCCTTTGAAATCTGGGTCCCACTTCCTGTTAACCCTTCCTAACTATTCATGCATACATACTAATTGACCTACTCCTAGTTGAACTCCTGAGCTCCTGACACAAGGGAATAGATTCTCCTGATGAGTGACGATTAATCACCTTGACTGAGTCATCAGTGACCTGGAACTGACATGCTACAACATGTTTAGCATCATTCTTTCTCATGTGCTCCTAGGACACTGGTCCATAGACTACTTGCCTCCTCTTGCCTGGGCTAATTCCTGCAGTCTAGTTAATTTTCTCTGCATATGACATTTTAATAAATAAGCTCCTATCAGGATTAGCAATATCTAGCCCTCCTTACCCATGAACTGTTTCTTTAATATGCAAGTCTTGTAGTTTTATCATTTATATGAAGTATAAATATGCACTTTGAGTAGTATTATACCATTTGGGTGTCTATTGAGCACCTGATATTTTTAGTAGAAGTAGTAGGAGAAAGAGCCTGGGGCCTGGGACTCTGATCATTTGTAGAAGTCAGAACAAGCTATGTAGAAATCTATTTGGGAAAGTGCTTTGAATTATCAGTCTCCACACTGGACCATGCCCATATCCAGAGCACCACAATGCTAGTGTCTGTTTCTGAGAAATACTTGCAAACATTGTTGAGAGGAAGGTCATCTGATATGTCAGCACCATGCAGAATCTAATACAATGTATCTCAACATCCTAGGGTCATGTTTCCTGTGGAATCAGTAGGACTTAGACTTACAAGTAGAACAAACAAACAAACAAATATTATTCCTAAATGACAACGTAAAACAGAGCTGGTGTGGTTTGGTTATATGTTTAAGTCAACAGCGAGGCATATTAGAAGATGTTAATAAGTCATTTATCAATCTATGGTAGAAATGCCGAGAAATGGTACTATATATGGACATTAGGAGTAGCATCAGCTGCGAGATGCTTCCTAGGCACTTATCTGGAGTTTGTAGCATGATTCCTAGCCTAAAGAGAAAAAACCGAATGTTGTTGGTCAGAAGGAAAGTCGGGGTAACCAGAAGTCAGGGCGAGCATAAAAGAGGTCTCAAGTAGAGAATTTGAAAATAAACTTCAAGGTGAAGGTCTATGTATGAAAATATCACACAGGGGCTTGGGGTGTCTGGGTGCCCTCACGATGACTTTGATGGACAGAGTAAGAATAGGCATGGAAACATGGGGAAGCTGAACTCAGAGATGAAATGCAAATGGCAATCCCTACCTAGGAACAATATTAAACCAGCTGCGCTGAAAAGAAACCTAGTAAGGACAGTTCCTGGGCGATACCTAAGTCTCGGCCAGATTTAAAAACTGAAAGGAGTGTTCAGTTATCCAAAGGCTTGGTTGCTGTAGTATTAGGTTTAAGTGCAGACAGGAGCACAATTTCACTGTACAGTCCCAAAGTTAGAAATGGAGGCGTATTAGTTGCTGACTTATATTTATAATACCTTTTACTTATCTGTAGAACATGACCAATGACTTGGATGTTAGCCCTTACAGTAACAGTTTATACAGGAATGCTCTTTCTCCAGGAACCAAGATTTAACAAGAGCTCCTCGTTTTCAAAACCAGTTTTTAATGCTAACTAATGCTATCCCCATTTTATACATGGGGTATATATATATATATATCTCAGTAAGGATAAGAAATTGACAAACAGCCAGGCTGGTATCAGAGACAAAAGACAAAGAGGGGTCTGAATTTTTATTTTGAGCATCTGCTCATGTGACCTGCTGGCATCCACTCAGTTCCAGGGTTTCCTTTAGGTCTCTTGTCCCCTTAGAGGAACTAGGTCAGACTAGGCCGCATTCAGCACAAAGCTTCCCACTCCAGACACCTCCTGACTAGTGCTGAAAACCTCTGTCAGCAAGTTCTGGGAATCCTAAATAAATGAGAACCACCATGGAAACTTGTCCTTTGTAAAATGTCAAATTACAGCACTAATCATGTTAATGGTAAGGGCTGTACTGAAGAGCTTTGACCGACAGGCCTTTTATCAGCCAGCAGAGGAGGGTCATTAGGACCTCATTCAGCCTGAGGTTTATACACAAAAGGAGCGGGGCCCTTCCCAGTGAGGGCGGATAGCAACTCTCTCTCCCTCTCCCTACCCATCTCTCTCTTGCTCATATTTGTACATATGCATGTTCATGTATACACAGAGAATCAACCTTTTTGTATCAGATCTTTCATTGCCTGCTGGTGAACCCAAACCTGGACTGGAACTATTTGAGATAAATTACATCTGTACTAATATGTAGCATAGATGTTTTTTTCTAGTCATCATTCATTGTGTGTGCGTGTGTGTGTAGCAACTACTAATATAATTTTTATATTAGATATTGTAAGTAAACTGGAAATAGTAAACTAGAGACTATGCAAAGGTTGTGTATAAATAATAAGCCATTTTATAAACAGAACTTGACTCATCTGCAATTAGGATTATCTAGGGTCTTAGAACAAATTCTATGTAGATATCAGCAAATGACACCATATGAGCCTGTATATGTAAGTGTGGTTCTTGTAATTATTGTCATTGTCATCATCATCTGACTGCACTCTAATTTGAAAGGTTACAGTTTTTAAAAAATAATGTCATCTGTTGGTGTTATGTCATTGTAGCAAGAATGAAATAAAGGTCATCATCTGCCTTTCACTGATTTTCTGAAGTCAAGTCATTGTCAAGTCTTGTGCCTAGTCTTCCTCACCAGTGGCAAGAGAATTCAGTGAATGGCAAAAGGAACAAAAGATTTTACACTTAACAGGAAAGTTTCAGAGTGTTGAAGCATTATATTTTTTTGTCTTCAGTGTTAGAGATTTTAATCAGTCAATAATATTTGTCTTAACTATGATAAAATTATTCTAATGGTCTTGTCAAATTCTGTCTTTCAAAACTTGCACGTTTATGCATTAGGGATTATTTCATATGTTTTACTTGTCACACAATGACAGCAGAATCTTGACACCTTACTTCAATCCTTCTGAGAATATTTTCGAATCCTTTGGCTTCCACTCTCCCCTTGCAGCCAAGCTTTCCTCCTCCTTGCTGCTCCAGTGATCTCTCTGTACCTTATGCTAGTCACAAGGTTGCTCCCTGTGCTCTGATCTGTGAGGAAAATCAGGGGCCTCTCCAAATCCATTAGCACTAAAGTGCCTCTTAAAACTCATAAGTCTTTATCTACCGTTCTGGGTCCCAATGTCACATTAAGTAGAAAGGCCGGCTATGGCTGATGAGAAGACAATCTCTGACTTCAAAAATATCTGAAACTCACTGTTCCATAGCTTATGGCTTGGGTTGGGTTAAAGAAAGTATAAGAAGCTTGTCTTTAGCCTGTTTCACCAAGTATCATTCATGCCCACAGATAATGTGGAGAAGTTATGCTGAGTTGGACATGCTGTATTCCTTTAATCCTAACACTTGGAAAAAAAAATACTTGCTTTTTGTAGAAACTTCTAAGCTGGCCAGGTTTACAAACATATTCAGACCTTATCTAAAACAAACAAAAGAAAGTCATAGTAGCCTCCCAAAAGTAATATTTTCCTAAAGTCTAAAGGCTATTTTTCTTAATAAAATTTGTATAGACACTTTTATTAAATATGAAATAATGTTTTACCAACTAGAGTAAATTTTGTAATATTTTTACTTAAAATATCATTACATAATTTAACCTCGTGCCTTTCCTCCTTCCAGCCCCTCCTATGTCACTTCCCTCAAACTCCTGTAGTGCCTCCCAGTTCTCTCAAATCGGTGGATTTGTTTTTTATTCTTCTTGTTACAAGCATACCTCCCAGAAGAAATGACAGAAAGATTTTAAGAGCCGTAAGATTATGGCATCTGCTGTGACATTGTGTTCCCTACATCCACAATACCTCAACAATATGACTGCCTACATGAGGCCTGAACAATGATTGCAGCAATGCTAACGGGGGGCGGGGTTGCACAGGGTCCCACCCCTAGAAAGAGGAGTCCCCTAGTTGGTTGATATAAAGTGGTCATCCCTGAAATTATATTCACACAAGCCACACTAAATAGGTTCACAAAATAATTGCAAAGTTCCAACTCCCTGATCTTTTGATTTCAAGGTATACATCTTTATGGCAGTAGATACGGGCTTTCCGTTTTGCTGAGAAGTTGTACACATGAGGTCAATACAGTTTAAACAGATAAAATTCTAGTCTTTTGCAAAACCTCTTTTTTCTCAGATACTGGGGAATGGGTTGCATTATTTTATGGATATACAGATATAAAACTGTAAAATTATTTTTGTCATAAATGTATAGCTTTAGGAATATACTAGGGTCATAAAAATCTATACTCACACTGCAAGCATCCCTAGTTGTCCAAAACTCAGAAGCCGAACAAGAATCCATTGGGAAAAGCATTAATTGACATTCATCATGAGGACATGCAATGATGATAATTAAAACGTAGGGAGGAAGAGACTTCCTACAGAGTCTTCTGGGGTTAGGCTTCACCTTGTCCTCTTTGCCTTTGGAAAGCTCAGTGTATCCATACTGTTTACATTCTGAGGTGTTTTCCCATGCTCCCTGTCTGTATCTAAGTAACCATGACTCTCAAACACCCACTTCTTCTTCTGGGACATCAGGTACCTCAGAAATTATTGTAATTTCTATTATTGGAAAATATCACTCCACCCATAATGAGTGAGCTGTTAAAATGTCCCTTAGATACAAATGGATCATCTGCCTTCTGGGATACTTCCAAGTAAGTGTCAGCCTCTTCCATCTAGGGTATGTCTTCTTTACTGAATAAAGGTGTCACCTTGAGTCATTCATTGCATAGGATGCAATACCTTAAAATTCTGTTTTGTTGCAAGTAGTCCACTATAGGTACTAATAAAGAAGCATGAATCGGAATCTATAGGTTACCAAGAGTTTAGAGTTCATGCAATAGGTTATGTTAGAAGTAAATTTAATTTTATCAGTGTTCTCCATTTAAATATACATCTGAATTCAAAGTGCCTGTCTTGGTTCTATTCAATATGAGGTCTCTTTTCATTTGAGCTGTGCTAATGACCCCATGGAAGAAAAGCAGGATCTGAAATTCACTATTAGCATCAGCCAACAGAGTTTGCACGCACTTATATTACTATTACTAATTTTTATTATTATCAATCATTATCAGTTCTAACACCAAAATATTTTCCATCAGTAAGTCACAGGTCCACAGACTCACTCAGAATTTCCTGTGTCTTTATCCTGAGATCCTTCAACTCAGCTGGCCTTTTCTGAACTATTGCAGTGGTCCTCTCAAGAATGATGGGCACAAAGTAAGTTGTAGGCTCTCTATAAAGCTTTACCTGGATATATATGTCACAACTATTTGTTTCCAAATCCATGCCTCACTTGTTATAAGGCTCACTGTCTCTCATACATAAAAACAGATTTTTTTTTTCGGTTTTTCGAGACAGGGTTTCTCTGTGGCTTTGGAGCCTGTCCTGGAACTAGCTCTGTACTCACAGAGATCCGCCTGCCTCTGCCTCCCGAGTGCTGGGATTAAAGGCGTGCGCCACCAACGCCAGGCAAAAACAGATTTTTATTGACATCTGTGTCTCCAAAGTACCAGGCTTAGGAGCAAAGCTGCGTGAAGAGCAACGTTCTAGGCTCTTGTTCTCTTGTTTAAAAGTCTGTCAAAATCTAAACTGGCCACACCTACTTCACTTAATAATTCCTACACCAAATTCCTCTCCCTCTCTTCTCTCTCTCTCTCTCTCTCTCTCTCTCTCTCTCTCTCTCTCTCACACACACACACACACACACACACACACATTTATTTGTTAAAATAAAAATTTCTGTTAAGAAAAATTATTGTCAAATAGATATGTTTTTTTCTATGATTCTGTCTTAAGCTATGCATTTTGTGTATTGAGTTGCACCTGACTTTGGATTAAAGTGGTTTTATAACAAAAAAAAAGCAAATTATGCTTCAATCTTAAATGCTGTGAGTTTGAAAAGTCCAATTTGTAATTGGAAGCACTCAGTTTCTGTCTCAGCAAACTGCCATATGCCCAGCTTAAAAAGGAGGTGGACATTTGCCATAAGAGGGATGGCAGGGGAAAGGAATATTTGTCTATTTCAGACTGTGCGCTGTATACCTGAGAGGAAAAACCTCAATAGCATCAAATATAAGGGTGCCATGTCTTAATGTTCCCATATGAAACTTTCTCTGTAAGCCACATCCGAGATTGCCATATCTCAAGGAAAACACATTTGATCATCAAACCAAAGGAAGGTCATAATCTAGTAAAATAAAAGGATGTCATTTTAATTTTAAAACTTTATTTGGGAATAATAGCAAGCATAATGAAAAAAAGATTCATTCTGTTTTATATTCATCACAATTCTTCATGTCCAGGGAAGAAAAATAAATCAAATTCACCATGAGATGGCTTAGATCTGACTTAGAAATTCAGTATTATTATATGGAACTTTTAAAAAAGACTTTCTAAAATCACTTTTCAATAATGTATTGAGCATAGCCACAAAGCACATCTGTTTACATATGTATATACATATATATATATATATTTCCATAAACCTTATAAATAAATAAGTCTTTGAAAATAAGCATAGGCCTGCTTCTTAGGTAAATGTTTGAACCTCAGTTTGATTCTTTGAAAAAAACTAAGCTACAATAGTGAGGATACATCTTGATACTGTTACGTGATTTGATAGAGGTAAAGTATAAAAAAACACTTCGTTCATGGTAAGACTTTGGTTTTCATGATGATAAAGAGGAAGCAGCTACTAAAATCTGAATAACAAATGGACCCTTCTATCTTGGCACTTCCTTTTCAAACAAGTAAAATAGATGTGGCTGCTACATCAAAAGCTCTGTTGTTGTAGGATGACTGGAGGGTACTGTGATGTTTGACAGCTAGATTGGCCAGAAAAACTAAAGGAATACATGGATTAGGTTAGAATGATTATATCTGTGACAGAAAATGGCGCATTAACAAGCCCAAGAGAAATTGCTTAGGTTTTGCTCATGCTACACACAAACTTGAGTCTCTTTCGGTTCTCCTCTACAGTGTCCTTGTTCTGGGGTTAGCCAAAGACAAGAGCTCGTGCCTAGAGAAATCCTGATCTGCTACCAACTAAGAGATAAATACAGAAGGCAGAGCCATGGTTTTGCTTGGTCATGGAGTTTGTCTCAATTCAGTAGCCGAAGCAAGTTATTGGCTCAAGCCTGAGGATAGTGAGTTGGGAAGAAATATGGTCAGAAGGGAGAAGTAATAAGTGCTTCTGACAATGGCATATTCTAACACAGTGGGGAAGAAAGCACCTATTCAAAAACAAAATGTGGGTAAGAGAGAAACTGAAAAAAAATTGGCTGCTGACTCATAAGAGGGAGTTTAAATGCTTCCTTGCAGAGTTGGAAACTTACTGGCCAAGTTATTTTTATCATAAGTGTCTGTAGACTAGTGTCTACCTTTGTTCAGTTCCCTTAGGCAAGCCTGACTCCTGGACAGGTCCTGGAGGCACAGATCCTTAAAATCAGATGTAGTATAATACATCAGGCTTAAAGAAATGGAGTCTATGTCCTTAAATTGCCAGATTTCTCAATGTCAAAAATGATTCATATATACAAAAAGTGTGACGCATTAGTTAAGGCATAAACTGGCTCAATGACCATAAGGTTTATAAGCAGTATTAGTGGTGCAAAGACAGTTTCCTGCATTTTGCTGATTTGCCAAGACTAATACCTGTCTATAAAATATTATAATGATAGTCCAGTTTTCTTTATCATCTAAAGTTTTGAGAATAATCACCAGGATCCTTTGAAGTACATGCTAACAGTTATAATTTTCTAGTTACAAATAAAGATAGCAATGTTCAAGCAAACAGGGTCATTTCCATGTATACATTTGGGGAGGGGCTTCCCTGAAAGTTAATATAGAGTCACAATAGCTTCACCTCTTCTTTCTATATTGCTTACAATGGGAATTACTTTTTTCATTTTTAAGAGGTAGACGTTTCTCATTCTACAAGCCATCAGATTTTGCAAACTGTTTCTCTCTGGTGTTTTGAATCTTATTAAATACTTTTGTGTCAAGAGTTCTTAAATATGCCAATAAGAAAAAAAATATGCCAGTAAGCCTAGCACCCAGGAACCCAAGGCAGGAGGATTACCATGTCTATGAAACCAAACAGGGCTAAAGGGCAACCAAGCCAGGCTGGACGTAACTCACAGCATTATTTCAAAAGAAAACATTTATCTATGAGACATCAGATGTATTTGCTTAGGGTTTGTAATGAAATTTCAGATCAATTATCTCCTATAGCTTAATTTTGTGTAGAGTAATGGAGTCAGGTCTAGTTTAGCTTGCTGGTCTCTTTTCAACACCTGTGGTGATTTTTGGAATTTATGTGGTTGAGTTTATGAATGACCCTGGGGAGTATTTTTACTCTTCCATGTCTTTGTCATGTCAGTAAATTAATAAGGTTCTCCCCTTGTTGCTAACTTTACGAAAAATAAAGGGAAATTGTCAAGTAATCCACCTGGTTATAATTGGCAGATTTTGGGAGAAAGGTTGCTTGAAGAAAGGGAAATATATTTCAACCTACAAGTTCAGTGTTTCAGTTATTAGCTATTTATATTTTTACCTATTCTTTTATTGAACAATACAATTAGTGGATGTCATTGTGTCCCAGTTGCAAAACACAAAAAAAAAATTATACACTAATTTGATAGTAATGTTAAGAGGCATTGCTTACTTTTTTAAAGACAAGAAAATAGGACAGTGGTTATATGTTGGTTCTTGAAAGAATACATTTTTTATAGACTTACATGCTGAAATGTGTGCAGACAAAATCTCATATAGAATTTTCTATAAAATTATATGATGCTTTAAGAATGTGTATTAAAATATAAATGTACTATTACTTCTGACTTGAAAATCATACGAGCTAAATGCTGGGTGCCTGGGTTATTTGGATTCTGTTTTTCTGATTGATTATTCTAGATTTTTTTTCATAATAAACAAGTTTATAGTGAAACAATGTAATTAAACTTTAGATGACATAAAATCCCTTTAGTAAAAAGTTTGCATTAAAATTGTTGAAACACATTTTTTCTTTTTTTATTGATTTTTATTGAGCTCTACACCTTTCTCTGCTCCCTCCTTACCTCTCCCCTTTCCTTCAACCTTCTCCCAAGGTCCCCATGCTCCCAATTTACTCAAGAGATCTTATCTTTTTCTAGTTCCCGAGTAGATTAAATCTATGTATGTGTCTCTTAGGGTCCTCATTGTTATCTAAGTTCTCTGGGGTTGTGATTTGTGGGCTGGTTTTCTTTGTTCATATTTTTAATTTTATTTTCCAGACTATTAGTTGTGACTTGGTGATCGAGTAATTGTCTAGAAACAAATTCTGTCCCAAACAACATTAATTTTAAAAGACTAAGCAAAATGGCAATAAATTATTTCTTTCTAAATATGCAAACAATAGAAAAATTTTAAGTAATATCTTAATACCAATGTGGTTTCGCTTAAATCTAAGTCAAATTCTTCCACTGAGAAACATCAGTGAGCATAGTGCTGAAGCGCAGAAATGGATACCACCAACCACGAGTTTGTTTCTATGTCAACCAAGTTCCAACTTATAGGTTAATCATATTATACTATGCAAAGTCTTAAATCTAAATATAGTCAAATTTAGAGAGTCATTGTTATGGCTTAGACTGGGCATATGAACTTTCTTTTTCAAATTACAGAAATGTAATTTCTTTGCATATTTTATCCTTTATTTGGATAGAGCCACAGAGATGACTTTACAACTCGTCTTAGAAATTACTATTTCTGTGAGAAAGACTAAAAGAAAGAGTGTATGAAGGACTCAAAACAATAACAAAAATATCAACAATGCAAATTTTAAATGGAAAACTAACTGAAGATCGGGTAAATGGTCAAAATGCTATATATTTCTGCTTAATTCACTTCACCATGCTGGAAAAAAGACATTCTCCAAAATTAATTTAATAACCCTTTATTCCTTCTTCCCTTCCTTCCTCCCTCCCTTCCTCACTCCTTTTTTATTTCTATTTGTCTTTAGTTCATTGTTGTTTTTTGTTTCTTTTATCTTTCTTTAATTTGTGTTTCTTTAAGTGCTAGGTACATGCCTAATCACTGAACTTCTAAAATCATATTTTTATAACATATTTAAACATTTGGATTTATCTTTATAAAAATTTTCTCCTACCATGTAGGAAATTTAATATATAAATTGACTAAAATTCTTATCTGTAAATTGTTAGTGTATATAAAAATAATACTAGTAATTAAATTTTATAAGATATTATAGCAATGCTGTCTGATTAAAGTTAATATTAACAAAACAATGTTATTTGATTGTGGGATAAAAACATGGTATGTTATTTAATAGTTGTTAATAAAGCCTATAACAAGTAAATTAGTTTAACAGATAATTCTCAAGATCTATTTGTGGAAATACTGAAAATAAAAACTATAAAGGTATTAAAATTCTATAAAAATATGGAGGAAGTGTCTATAATTTTGATTGAGGGCATTTGTAATAAAAACAATGATATAAACTCTGACCCAATATATCAATACAGTCAGTTCTATGCTGGGCCTTGAGCTGAAATTTTGTGAGGAACTCTTACTCTTTGTTTCATGCGATGAACACTTAAAGTTTATAGAGAAAAATAAAGGTTTCTGCTTTGCTATATTAACTTTGGAATCCAAGAGCAGTGGAGAGGGGTTGATTTATTACCTTCCAAAAATCACTTCAAAACCACAATGAAAAAACAGTGGCCTAGTGACACAGAGACAGACAGACAGTGAACAGAGCAGAGGACACCAAAACAAACGCAAGTTAAACAACCATTTTACATGGAACAATGTCTACATGAGCCAGTAGGGTTGGTGGATTATTTTTCTATATGGATTTACTAAAGTCATTCTACAGAGAAAACAGCAAAAGTCTGTAAAACAGTTGTGTTTACTCCAAGACGCTGATGAGTGAAGCATTCATTTGGCACAAATCGTTTGCTGTCATTGTTATCTTCATTGTTGCTTCGCTGCTAAGGTCAGACAAAGACTTACCACTTTCAGTTCTATATGTATACAGCTTTATGGCTGAAATTAGAAGTACCTTGTAGAATGAGTGACAGCATTCAGTTTGAGGAACAGTCAAAATAAGAATTAGCTTTTCTAATATTTTATTAATTCTTTGACAATTTTAAATGATGTATTATGATCATCATAATATGACAATTTTATATGATGATTTAATGTATTTTATTTTATGTATTATGAAGGCTCCAAACTGTTCTCCCTAATTCCACTGATACCACTCTACCCCCATCGTTGTGTTCTCGTTTATTTCTTATCTTAGTTAATAACCGATAGAAGCCAATTTGTTCTTCTCACATAGTCCTGGAGGTAGGGTAATCTTCTGTTGGTCTACTAGGACCACACTCTTTAAGAAAATGGACTAACCTTCCCTCAGAAGCAATCAGCTATCCAGAGAGCCACTTCCAAAGGTGGATTGTTGAGTCTATTGTCACTGTAAGAAAAACGTAATAACCATTTCAGTTTGGCTAAAGATTCATTGGTTTTACCTTGTATCACTTTATACTGTATAAATATTTTGAAATACAGAACTATTTCCCCTAGATTTAAAGTTTGTGTCCTTATGTTCATTATGCTTTTTAATATTCTTCCTAGCTTGCAGTGTTTTTTTTTATGAATGCCACTTTTTTGTAGTCATCTTTTGTAAAGCTATATAAAGAATGACATGTCCACAAACAATAGTTGCAGAGATACAAATCCCTTTGGACCCAGTGTGAGTACACAAATGAGAATACTTGACTCATGCTGAAAAGTTGCCTTCATGATGATGAAGGCCCTTTGTTTCAGTCCCAGTCTCTACAAGAGAACGAAATACCTTTAATTGACAGGATCGAGGACTGCGTAGTCTTCTTTCTTTCTTTCATTCTTTCTTTCATTCACAGCTAACATATTGTAGTATTATTTAGAATGTAACTGAATGTATACACAAATGAATGCTCTTCTATAGGCTACGATGTACGTAAATGTGCAGGGCGCCACCCAAAGACTATTAACATATGGCGAGAAGTGTGGCAAACAAGATTGTTACATTATAGTGACCTTGTATATCTTGGAATTTTTATTTGTTTGCTTCTTTATTTTATTTTTTTTTTTTACTGAACTTAAGGGTGTTGATTGAGAACAGCGAACAATTTGAGTTTTTGAGTAGGCTGGAGTCATGTTTTAGTATTTGGTATGTAGCCCACATATTCCTATTTAAAAACAAAGTTGCAAAAATTAGGGGTTTTACTCCATCTGTTTAAAACTGCTATTTGCATAGACTGGGATTTCTTCTATAATATACAAAAATGTTTCTTGCTAAAATGTGACAAAGCCTTTATTCCTCCCTAAGAAATTAAAGTTGTTTTGTTGATACTTGAAAAGAAAGGAACAAAAGTCCGCTTTAAAATGACTCTTCTCATAATTATTTTCTAGGGTTTTTACTTCTTTATCTGTTTGTTTTCTACAATTTGACATTGCAACCTTTTTATGATACCAGTCAGAGATTATAGAATCCCATTCATTAAGAACAAGCAAAAATAAGCTCTGCGGCCTGTATAGTCAACATGTAGAAAACTGAAAATAGCCCACATCAATTTCCATGCTATGTGCAAGCTCACTGTGCTTTCTTGAAAGACGAACTATAAATATTCACTGTGTAAGACATTTTGTACATCCTGTGAAATATAGTTTTCATCAATGCCCTGAATAAAAATGGTTAGCATGAGAAATATGATAGAGATCAGTCTTCCATTCATGTTGGCATCAATGTAACCTGAGGCATAATGGAAAAAGGGAGATGGTTCAGTGGCTAAGAAAAATCCTCTGTTCTCCCCGAAAGCCTGAGTTGCTTTCCTAGCACCAACATCAAGTGACTCAGAATTGCTTATCATTCCAGCTCCTGGGAATCCAACTCTCCCATTAGATGTCCATAGACACAAACACGCGGTGTATACTCAGAGACATGCACAGATACACAAATAAAGTTAAAATAATTCCCTAAGATAAATATCATCTGGTGCTTTGGATGGATTTTCAACTATCACACACCTAACTGAAGAAAGAGCTATGTCTCTCGTGTGCTCTCTTCCACCGAGAGGAAGAAATCACTGTATTGAACACAGCTGGGAGAGCTTTGTTCCAAATGCAGGATCAAAGATACCCGAAATTATAGGATTCAGAGAACCAGGAGGGATAAACACTTCATTTTACATTCTGTGTACATTCCTGTAAAAAATGAACTGGTGTATTTTAAACACAAATCAAGTGTGACGTGATGAGCAAAACAAGTGTGTATTTTTCCTTTCAAATCATTTCTTTTTTTTTACTGTGTCATTCAAAACAAGTCTCAGTCTTATCTTGAAAGTTATTCCAGAGACACTTGATAGATAACTTGTGAAAAAAAAAAAAAAGATTCTCATAAGGGTCCACTTGCAACAATTTTGATTAAACATTTCTGAGAACTCCTTTGTGTCCTACCCCTACACTGGGCTTTGAATGACTTCCCTCTGTGTCCAAAACCAAGTCTTCCCTCAACTGCGTACAATCTATCTATTATCGAGTATACAACACGTCCATTATAAAATATATTAAAATTAAATTTTCACTAGATTTGAAAATAAGAGTTCTGAGTCACTGCCGAAGTCCCTCTTGGACAAAGACATCACTGAAGCTCATGTCCCATTTCCCTATAGGTGGAGTTTGAGTATAAACACGACCTGCGAGCTCCAGATTAGGAGGACAAAATGTTGTGTTGTTCTTTCATGGACAGTAAATCTAGTTAAACAAAGTGTACAATTTTAAAAAGAAATAATAGTAATGAGAGGCACAGCACTGCTTCCTCTCTATGAGAAGATCCCCTACATGTGAAATAAATATATAAATTCAGTGAAATAGTAGTGTTTTGGATTACTAGAGCTAGAACTAAGTATCCACGAAGGGTTCTCATTCTTCAGAGATAGTTTCTATAATCTTACCCTTCTTAAGTACCAGTGAAGTCAGTCCTTATGCACATGGCATCCTGTTACTCTACTACTTTCAGTATTAGGAATGCAATGGAAACAAGTAAATTGTTGGTTTGCAATGCAGGAAAGTCACAAGATAGCTGTGTGAATAATAGAAAGTCACTGGATTAGAAGAGCTATGGGAAAAGTCAAGCAAAGTTACACTGTCGGGACAGGCCTGTATAACCAGTGCAATCAGAGACGTCAACAATGGTTTTATATGAGTATATAAGTCACATGTGCCCATGTATATAACCAAATGTATTCAATTGAATTGTTTTGATGATTCATTACTGTAGTTAATATTAGTATACCCTTCATGGCTTAAATTTTTATAGTGAAATTTAAGGCACTGAATTTTATTTTGCTTTAAAATAAAATGAAGACTTAAGATTTTTCTCTCAAAGACAAATATTATCTCCCCATAAAATTAAAGAGTAACCACTGCTGAAAAAAAAAAATCTTAATGTATACTGGTGGCTCATGCCTTTAATCACAGTACTTGGGATGCAGAGGCAGACGGATCTCCGTGAGTTCGAGGGCAGTTAGTCAACAAAGTGGGTTCCAGGACAGCCAGGAAATGCAAAACTAAATGTACTTGTGTTTGATTTTAGATTCCTGTATTTTATGCATGAATTAGAGGGTTCTGGTGCATTTAGATTAAAAAAATCTTCTCACAGGGATTGATTCAAACCTGTCTCTGTGTTTCTCTGCCTCTCTGACTTGTCTTTTGTCTCTGTCTCTGTCTTTCTCTCTCTCCTGAGTTTTCCTGCTAAAGCTTAGTCATTTACAAAGCATTGTCAAAGGATTTCACTGTTCTAATTTCTTCCTCCATTTTAACATCGCCAACCACGAGAGAAGCAAGATTTAAACCCAGAACAAAGTGTAACCACACAGAAATCAGAATGATGAGGTTTTAAAGCAAATGAAAACCAGAAAATATTGAGATATAGAAGCAGGGAAATTATATATATATTATATATATATGCTGGTGTGAAACATAATGCCACCTATTGAGAAAACAGATCACAATTTACCTAGCCATGCAAATACTGTAAGGATTAGCAGTTCTACTTTGTCCATTTATCCTTGAAAAATCAAGACAGGTTCAAACAAAACACCATCTGAAATTTTATGAGAGCTTTATATGTAACAGTCAATGACTTTAAACATCCCATATGTCATTCAGCGGATAAGTGGCTAAATACACTGTGGCTGCCACTCATCAGTAAAATAAAATCAACTGTGAATTTTCAGTAAACCAGGTGAAGGTCCAAGGGATTATACTGAGTAAAACAATAATCAATCCTAAGAGCTAATACACCATATAATTTCATTGACACAACATTCTTGAATGACAAATTGTAGAAACGGAGAATAGCTTATTGTTCATGGGAGATCTAGAAGGATGTGGGAGTGGGAGAGAAGAGGTGTCTGTAAGGACCATGAGGGATCCTATAGACCTGAAAATGAGCTGAGTCCAGATTGGATCAACACAGTATGCAGATTATGATATTGTGCCTCAGCTTTTCAAGTGATTAGCTCTGCAGGGAATGTAGGTAAATGGTACACAAGATATTGTTTAATATATTTTATAACTGAGGAGAAACCATAATTTCTAACTAGAATGCTTAATTAAGCAGCTATGATGACCTACAAGTTTCAGTCCTAGCTATTGAAGAGATTAATGGAGGAATTTTTGGGCCCCTAAGTTTAAAACCACCCTGGATATTCTAACCAAGAGCTTTTCTCAACAGCGTTGAGAGATCAAGTCAAAATAAGAAGTTATACATTGAATTTTATTGAATTAAGTTTTACTAAGTTCTTTTAAGTTTTTAGATCAAGTTTAGAAGCGGTTGTGTGTATGTGTGTGTGTGTATGTGTGTGTGTGTGTGGTAAAAAGCTTCTGTAACAAATTTAAATGATTTCTAAAACAAAATTAAAATGGTTTCACTTTTCTTAACCATTTTGTTCACTTCTGTGCTACTTAAAGGATTGAAAGTAGAGTAGCCACCAAGAAAACAGAGGATTAAATAATGCATTTCTTTCTTTCTGTCTTTATCTTCTTCTTTTTCTTCAGAGAAGAAATCTGAGAAAATTTCAAGTGCTGGAAACTCAAAGCTCTAGTTGATCACAAACTTTATGGCCATAAGACTTCTCATCACTACTGGCCAGTACAGGATGGTAATTTTAACCTAAATGTAATAGTCTTGACTGTGAAGACAAGTGGTTGACATTTACTCTTTAGCTAAGTGGGTGCAAGTAGAGAACATCATAAATTTAGACATGGATTTCTTTGTTGAAAGACTTTTAAAATTGTTTCAAATTAATTGTCATATGGGTTCATGGGTGTGTATGTTCCTGTATGTGTATTTTTGAGTGTGTGTAGTGTTTGTGTGTATTGTATGCATGAGTATCTGTGTTTGTATGTGTTGTGTGTATGTGTGCGAGTATGTGTGTATGAGAGTCTGTATATGTGTATATGTGTATATGTATATATTATGTCTTATCCCTTTGGTTAATTTTATTGGTCATGTATGTCTGGCAATTTTTCTTTTTCTTTTAGATATTTCAAGTTTATTTAAATATAGTTTTTCAAAATATTTCACATAGATTCTGTATATTTCAATTGAATATAGTGTAGTGCATTTTTGTTTTTTATCTCTGATTTTGTTAATTCAGTTCTTGTCTCTCAGTTCAAAGTCACAAAGTCTGTCTATGCAGAGGAATAAAATTTCCATCTTTTTCACATTTGTGTTCCTAAGATTACTAAGTGTTTTGCATGTCTAATGTTCACTCTAGTAGAACCAATCAGGAAAGTCATAAAGGCTTTTTATAAGACCTAACTTCACAATATTTAGCATTAGCTTTCATTTATGAATCTTTAAAAGCATTCCTATTGACTCTTCAGGACAGTAGTTAAAAATTACTGTAATCCTTTATACACGACACAATTTGTATGAGTAGTTATAGTCTTGAACAAAACATGTGGTAAGACATCAAATATAAACAAGAATCGATCTCCATTAAGTGAGTAATCTTTGATCGCCTTCTATGGCATCTTTGTGCATTTTTCATACTAGTCAGTCTGTTGCCTAATATGTCTTATATTCGGTGTGCCTTTTGATTTAAATGTTCCACTGGAGACCAGAGGTTCTCTTTGTAAATGTTTCTATGATTAGATTAGGTCTCTCTACAAATTGGGATTCTACAGATTTCTTTTAAGAAATTTTTCTGAATTAAAGAATAGAGGTATTTTTCTCCAATTAATTTTAGAAAATGACTAAATTTGGTGCTTTGTAAAACATCAAGAAAAATACCTACCCTAACATATCAGTTGCAGATAGCTATGATAATGCCATACAATAAACATATAACATGTAATGAAATTATAAGCATACATTTAAGTCAAGGAAAAGCATGGATCACCTGAGCTTGGGCAACCTCATTCATACAGCTTACTTTTGGATTGTCAGCACTGCTCTGCTGATCTGTACGGAGTGTTTCACATGTATAAGGCTGCTGGGTGAACAGACATGATCTATGTCACCCTCCTATCCTTACCATGATCTCACAGCAAGGACAGAATGTAAGCACCAGGTAAAAACATTCAAGCATTCTTCAAGTCTCAGCTTTTATGTCAACTGCCAGCTTCCATTAACCAAATGGAAAAATACAGCCTGAATCACAATAAGAGGTCAAGGAATTTCCTAGTTTTCAGTCACTGAGACTGTAATTCTTGCTAATGCAAGTCTACAGAGCTATAGAACTAGGGCCACCATGTAATATTCACGCCAATACAGTACATGGGATTGTTGTGATGATGAAGAAATATACTTGAAAGCCCATTCTATATGTTACAATGCAGCCTAAAAATTTGTAATTATGGCTTTTTAATGATCATCATGACATGTATATCAAATGTATCTCAATTAACTTACAGTTCTATAGTAAGGGTCAACAAATTCTCAACCGTAGGTCAAACTTGCATCATTAATTCATTATAGACTTCACAAGGATATCTAGATGTAAAAATTTGCAACTGTTTTTCAAGACAGAGTTTCACTGTATAACAGCTATAGCTGTCCTGGAACTAGCTCTGTAGACCAGGCTCACCTCCAAGTCATTGAGATCCACCTGCCTCTGTCTCCTGAATACTGGGATTAAAGGCACCTGCCACCACCACCTGGCTTTTAAAACAATTTTAATGGTGTTTTGTATCGTGTAATTATCATATAGAACTCAGAGTGCAGTGTCCATACAAAAATATTATGGGAATACACAATGCTTATTAATTTATGTTTTTCCTGCAGTTGCTGTCACTCTCCTGTAGTTGGGCCGCTGTTTCACAGCCAGAACCATGTGGACTGTAATGCCTGAATACCTGCTCTCTGGCCTGGTACAGAAACTGCTTCCTAGTGCCCTGTTTTAAAGTCATCACTTCTCAGATTCTACATAGACATTCCTAAGGAAGTCTAGTCTGGTGATTGAGTCACCTCTCTCAGACTCTTCGGGAAGCATTTCAGCACTCAGAAGTGACAGTTCATGAGTGCTGACAGTGTTGCTTCCGTCCTTCCCTTGCTGCCTTTTTGGTGCTCACACTCAGCGATTGTCTCTCTATCCTGTGTTCTTCTCGCTGGGTTAGGACACCTTTCTAATATGAGTCTCAACTCAGCGATTGTCTCTCTATCCTGTGTTCTTCTCGCTGGGTTAGGACACCTTTCTAATATGAGGCTCAAAGTTTGGTACAGAAAAAGCCCACATCTGTGATGATCTGACTATTTTACCACTCAGCAGAAGGGGCCAGGGTTGTTTCTCGCAAGCTGAAGCCTACAGGCTCTGACCTGATCCTTGGAACTCGGATAAACTTGGCCTTTCAGCCCTGAGTAGATAGCTGCCAAATGAACTCTAATTACAAATGGTGCTCATTGTACCAGGCTAGGATGCATTCCTTGGGTGTTCAGCTGGGCTTTTCTACTTCACTGTCATTTGAGAAATTAAATGTGTACTTTTCCATCAAATCGCCAAACATGGCAGAACTCAAGCTCTCCAATAAAGCAGGTCATGTTTGCAAATACTGCAGCTTTGTAATTTTTATCTGCTCTCAGTAGTCCACGTATTTGATTCTGTTAGTGTTCAGTAAGCCAAGGAAAGTGATTTTCCACAGCTTTTCAAGTACGATTATTAAGTTACTTCTTAACTCACCTTCATTTCACTTTTTACCTTGAAATGTTTCTGTAAAGTGTGAGTCATTAGTGGCGTTGCGGATCAAACTGCCATCAATTTTGCTCACAGCTGCCAGCCACGAGACATGCCCTCTGCCTGTCGGATGCTTTCAGGCTCAGAGAGCAATTTTCTTAGCACTTCCTTGTCTCAGAATTCACCTTTTAGTCACTCTCCATCTCTGCAGCTAAAACAAGGAACTTCCATTCTTCCTCTTTCACAGAACCTACTTTGCCCGTGACTTCTGTCTCCAAGCATGAACAATTATTGTTCTCACACTCTCAAGCAGTTCTTACAAGTCTGAACACATCTTGTCTTCTGCATGACTAAAAACTAGAGTGATTATAGCCGGGCACCTGCACCTTCCAACCACGGTACTCGGTGCTTACTATGCCTCTTTATTTAAATAAAGTAAGAATAATGTCTGCCTGGTCTAGTAAACTCAGTGAGTCTCTGTGACAGATGACACTCCTGGTGTTAAAGCTGAACACTCCTCTGCTCTTTGAAATTAGTCAAATTAATTGTATGTTTGAAAACTAATAGTAAAAAAAAAATGGTTAGTAGGGCAAGTCTTGGGCATTTGTTTATAAAATAACAATATATGACATCTATAAAAGAGTTTCTTAAACTTTTATCACTTGCCACCTCTTTATACCTGAGAAATATTGGGAGAACCTGGAAACACATGTGTATAGAAGGGTGTGCAAATAAAGTGCAAATTACAAATAAATGTATTTGAAAACTTCTACTATGTCTTAAAGACTAGTTCAAATGTACATACTAAAGAGATGGATGTACTTGTTTGTTTTAAAGAATTTAATAGTGTATTAATATTTGCATCCCAGGATATAATACACAAAGAGTGATTTTTTTTATAATTTATCAGTATGTTGCTTTATTTGGGGATGCCACAAATGCGGTATCAAATGATAGCAATATGTTTACAGTCACTTAGAAAATCTTCCCTAGTCCCAAGCCAAAGTTATTTTAATGCTCTTCATTAAGAAGCTCAAGTCAGCAACTCAAAAAGGAAATTTCATTAAATATTGTAATACAGTGCAATCCAGCTTGATACTTACATGACCTTGGAAAACTCCTAAGGCTTTGTTTTCCAAAATTAAACAATTACCTTCCTATAAAAGCGGAAAATTTTGATTATCCTCTAAAAACATTGCAATTCATATAGGTAATAATCTTAAATTGGGGCTGAGCTGTGTTCTCATGCTGAGTGTCTATGTGATGTGGTCAGAGCAAAAGCGACATAGAAGTTACATACAGGGTGTTTCATGAACAAGCATGGTCAAAACCTCATGTTTGTTATTTCATTGACTTTGAAAGAAATTTCATCATGGGACATTCAGAAACATCTTACTATTGCCAGATCTTTTCCATATATTTCATTTGGCCGTATATCTAGGCCTACAGTTGAAAACACTGGAGTTAGGGCTGGTAACTTGGCTTTCCAGTTAAAATCATTTGTTGTTCTTGCAAGGACCCAGGGTCAGTTCCCCAAGCCCTCATGCTGGCTAACAACCATCTGTAACTCCAGCTCCAGGGGATTTAGGCTTGCTCCTGGCTTTCGTGAGCACTGCATACTTGTTAAAGTTACATATATGCAGGGAACAAACCTATACCTATAAAATAAAAATAAATGCGTCTTTCAGAATGTTAGGATTCAGTAAATTAACCCACTTCAAGAACATTTCGAAGCAAGCTAGTTCATTTATCATTTTATCGTGTTTCATTTTAAGAATCAATCCAGAAATGTTTGTCTTAAGGTTCCAAGGTTTTATGCCATTTTCAGTTTAGATTAATAATTTAGTTCAACCACCCTTCCCTTGCACAACGGAGAGACAGCTTCTTGTTTATGACAACCTGGAGGAGAGATTAAATGAAGAGGTTGCAGAGGAGGCTCAGAAAACCATTGGCAGAGCCAAAAAAAAAAAAAATGGCTTATTTCCTGGGTAGTAAAGGACGGAAAAGACTGAGGATAAAATAACCATGAGCAATTCTCGTAGAGAACACCAACAGGTGTGCTCAGGTACTCTGAGGAAACAACACAAAAGCGGATTGGTATTTTTTTTTCCTGTCTTAAAAATCTGCTTTTGTTCAGCTGACATTAAAATTGTTCAATTTGCTTTTTAATTCTAAAGGAGTCACCGGCTACAAAATATGTTGGGCAGAGCCATGCTCTAGACAAAGCTGCATTGTTTAAAATGCCTTCTAAAGAGCCTCGCACAGCAGAGCTAAGCACACAGGAATGGAAGCACGGGTCTCCCCCCCCCCCCCCCCCGTGCGAAGCTGAGAAGAGAAAATGGAACATCCTAGATGCACAACAGTGAGAGCAGGGATCAAAGCTGTTGTGAAGCGGGGACAAGGAAGTGACTCTCCTGTCACCTGGAGCTCTTCAAGCACCTTCTCAGAGTCATTCATATTCATATTTATTGCTTTTTTTTTTTTTTACCATTTTTGTTTGTCTGTGTTAGTCTTTTCCATTTCCCCCCTTTCTCTTTGGAAGGTAATGGCTATTGTAAAGCTGCCTCACTGTAGGAACTGAGGCCTCTGCGCAGTGCCCCTCCTTTGATAGGAATGAGGAAACATTTACTGCGTGAAGCATTCAGACCTACTCTAGCTGTCTACCTTCTAAGTCGAGCATTAAACTCTATCTCGCTTTGGAGCTCTGCTAACTGTCAAAAGAGAAAGATGACTTTGGGGCATCAGGATGAGGTCCTTTGCTACCGTAGAGACACAAAACAGCTAAAATTATATTCTTATCATGAGAAAATATATATGAACTGAGTTCCCTTTGAAATGACTTAGGGGGAATGTTTGATGTAGGTGGAAGTGGGCCACTGTTTTGTAGCTTTAGTTTAGCAAAATATTGGGAAGTCTTTTAAAGGTATGCCTGATTCCTTTTTATTTTATTTTATTTTATTTTGCATTGCTAGGAATCAAACTTAAAAAAAAAAATAATGTGCTGTTAGGCAAAGTTCCTACTCCTATGCTCCCCCTCCCCACGCCTCCTGCTCAGTAGAGGAACATTTACCCAACATGTGAACATTCCTAGGTGTTCATGGAGCAAGTCATGAATAAAGAATACCGCCGCTTCCCAAAGGTCCAGCTGTTTCTCTCGTTTCTTCTGCTTGGAATAAATTTTCAAGAGCCTTCCTGGAAAAGCTGGAAACTAATGGATGAATGGTGGCAATAGCAGCCTCGGTGAGCGAGTTCTAAAAATACAGCACCTTTCGGAGTCTCTGCTGACACGAACGTCCAGCGATGGCAACGGGATTATTGTGCTAGGAAGAGATTCAACCCAGAGGGCAAGCACTAAATAAAACACAGCCAAAAATATCCTCATTCTCCTTAGAACGTCTCACCCTTGTCTCGTGGCTCCCACATACCACCTCAGGACTTCAGAACCTTCTTAAAAAAAAATAAGAATTTTTTTCAGCCACATGTGTGTACTATGAAAATAAGGGTTATTTTCTACCATCTCACAGGTGAGGTTATTTTTTTTAACTTCTGTGGTTATTGAATTGAAGTAACACTGAAGAGGGCCATCATATTAACTCAAAGCAAACAAAATAACAAACAAACAAAAAAAAACCAGTGTTTTTGCCATACTAAATGTTTAGCTGATGTTACATGCATTTTGGTCAATTTTTAAATTTATATCTGACATTAAAAGACCATGTTTTGCAGTTCCATTGAGCTCTTAAAGACCATGCTGCGTTACTCCTGTATTCATGAATGGCAAAAGTCCACCCAAAGTTCAGGAAGAGCCTCTCCTCTCAGAAGCTGTCTACGGGCACCAGCACCCCTGCTCCCTGCCTGCATATTACACTGTGCGCCACCTATGAGCTCTCCCTCGCTGTACGCTTGGATGCTACCTTATTCACCGGCTTTTGAGCTTCTGGTCCGCACACTAACAGAACATTACAGTAGAAGGGTGTTTGCTGCCATAAGTTAATGTAGAAGAGTGCTAACTCAGCTACACTTCCTGAACGAGGTGTGAGCGGTGGTGGTAGGGGGGGTTCGTAAGTCTTGGTTTAATGCGACTCGTTATGCAATGCTACTGCGCAGCTAGATGTTACTTATTTAAAGAAAACTTGGTAAAAAATTTTAAAACTAAGCCATTCTAATTTTGTCACACGTGCGTGCTTACGTTCAAATTACAGCGGCAGACCCCCACACTCATTTTATCTAGGAAAGGTAAAGGGTTCATAAGCCTAATGCAGAGGAACTGGCTTTCTATATCATTTTCAAGTCTTTTATATGCTTTATTTATTTAATGAAGCTACAGATCAAAACTACTTTTACCTTTGAGCTTTCCCACTCACGTGATTGACAATTCCTTTGGAAGCTAATGTAGATAATTTTGTTTTGTTCTCTTCTCGTTATTGTCTTTTTGTTGATGACCAGGCATGTGCAAGAGCACCGACTCCTTTCAGGGTCCATTTTTAAGAACATTACATAACATAACATCACATCACATCACATCACATTACATTACATTACATTAATGCTATGTGTGTTTGGAGGATGTAAGCTATATATTGAGCACATGGCAAGCTAGAGATTGTTGTGGAAGAGTCTTCTACATTACGTGAAGGTGTGTTTAATAGAACTGAAAGGCAAATACTTGGCAGGAAGAGGTTAGGTAGCACTTCTGGGTAGAGAAAGGTCTCGGGGAAGAGGAAAGGCAGGGTGCAAAGGAAACAGGACGTGCAGGAGGAAAAGTAAAAGCCAAGAGTCACATGGCAACGTGTATATAAGTAGAAGTGGGTTGATTTCAGTTAGAAGAGATAGTGGGGAAAGCCTCAGCTATAGACCGACCTTTCACAATTAACAATAAGACTCTGTGTCTTTTTTTTTTTTTTTTTTGGCGGCCCAAAGAAAAAGTCTGCTGCAAGAAATTTTCATTTCAGAGTGGAAAGATGCTTGTTAGCACTTGGAAGACAGATAAGTTCTTACGAGTTGCTTGTGTGGGGCAGAAACAGACGGGAAAGATGACTAGTGAGATGGGGGAAAGGTATTGTGATAGAGACAGCGTGTAAAACAAAAGCCGCCTGTTTGCTCGGCTGTTGTAAAAAGTTTGAATAAATCTGGCTGCAGGAGATTTTTTTGGAACAAATTTGGGAACAAAATGTAGCAAAACTTAAATTCTGAGCTTAAGAGTTCAAAGTTGGTTCCATGAGACATAGGTACAGAGCGTTCCAGACTCCTATGGGAACAAGCAAGAGCCCTGCCTCAGTAGACTGTTGTTACCCAGGCTCACCTGTATTATTTCTCAGTTCGTTGAGTGGGTAAAGAAAATGATCCTGTCCCTTGGATCTAGAGTTTGATAGTCAGAGACTTGCCAAAACAGTCAAGATTGCACATATGGATAAAAAAAAATCCCATCGGATTATTATTTTTCAAATGTAACATTAGGTAGTGCTTACAAGGGTCCAAGTATGACTTTAGATTGTCTTAAATTTATTCACTTTTTAGCTAACACATTTTTGTCCAAGATTAGAGTCATCTTCATTTAGTCATTCATAGGCTTGTGAGATAGGTGCTCATACACATTCCTACTTGTGGCAAAATGGGACCAACGTTGGAGTGACATAGCTAGAGACCACTTAAGTGATAAACAGGCTACTCAGCAGAGGCATGTATGTTTGATCCTCTGAGTTGTGTGACTCCAGGAACAACAAGCACAATGCAGTCTCTACCATATTAGCTCTGCTTCTAAAGATGTCCTTACTTTTCTTTCACACGGCTGTTCCACCTGCCTTCCTTCCTGCCATTCTGATTTCCCTGCCCCTAGGTCCACATGGTATCTGCAGGTTTTTCCCTTTCATGATAAAGGGTAGATTTTTATTTTCTCTCTTGTGGTCAAATTCTCGACATCCATAAAATCCATGCAATCCTCTCCAGCAGCTGCTTTTGACACTCTGGTGAGCATCTTCCATTTTCTGCTCAGACACCTTGGTGATAAGTTTACTTGTCTTCATTCGTTCCACATTTTAAACTTCTGTCTTTATTCTTGCCTGACACTCTCCTTCCTTCCATTCGGCCTTTCAGGAGAGCACACGGTGTTCTCCTAAAGGAAAACACATTACCCTACCCCTGACTCTAGACTGCATGCTTCAGTGCACTCGGGTCACTGACCTTCAGTGTTTACATGTTCTACTGTCTCCTTCTCTGCTCTCTGGTTTCTCTCTCATATTACTTGGCTGGCGAATAAAACTTCCGTGGTTTGGAACTTCATCTGAACTCTGGTTATGTTTTAACTACAGTCTTCATTTTTAAATTCTTTGTCCAATCTTTTTTTAAAAAACATATTTTATCTCTGTGCTGTAGGATCTGCAAAACTTACCATAAACAAAAACAAAAAGTCTGCCCCTGAATCTTAATGTTAGGAAGAAGATGACAAGGTATAACGTATGTAAGAGTGTACTATAATGTATTTGAAATTAATATGAGTTAAGAAAAACAAGAGGTACAAAGGCTATAGAGAAGTGGATGGAACAGCACTGCATTCAATAGGGAGTACAGAGACAACGGCATTTGTAAGTAGCATTTGTGGAAAGATTTTATGGAAAACAAACCAAGCAAGCCTCGATCTGCATAGCTACATGGATAAAACATGTGAAGAAATTCTGAATTTGTGGAGCATGAACATGGTTGTTGAAGAACTCACAAGAACATCAACCTGTACAGACCATAGTAGGTGGAGAGCTATAGTTGACATCAGGGGTACACAATGGTGTCACGTGCCTGCTTCCTCTCTATCTTCCTAATTTACATTCTTTGAAAACTCATCGTACAATTATGTCTGAGCTGTTTGTATTTATATCACACACACACACACACACACACACACACACACACACACATATATATATATATATAGAGAGAGAGAGAGATGCTCCTCACCTTTATTTGAACATTATCTTTTTTGATCAAGACTTAGTGCTTTATTGCACAGATTATTTTATTTTCAGATATATTTTTAATCTATAGGTATTAAAGAAGTGTTTGATCAATGTTTATTTAATATAATAAAGTATGATACCAAAATTGGTGATTTCTTTTAAAAACATTAAATTTTTTATAAAGTTATTTATTAGAAATAAATGCTATCTACTTAGTGTATGGTAAAGGCTAATCATTAAGTAGAATGATGTTTTAATTTAGCTATTATCTCCTAGAGGCACTAGGGTCTTCCTTAAAGTTTATAGATTTCAATTGTTTTTACCCTTTTTAAATGTATGAATTCTGTTCTGATTCTTACATGTATAAAAGGAACACCATTGTCATCCCTGTAGAACTTCAAGCTTATAGCCATGATAAATCAAGCATAACAAAGAAGAAATCAGTTAGGTGTTTTCATCGCCACGTAGATTTGCATTATCTTCTAGTGAATTCCAAAATGCAAAGACAATAATTGCTTTATCTGAATGTGAACCTCTTAAGAGAAAATAGCCTGTCAAAAGATATGCTGTGAAGTTTTGTCCTTGGGTTTCTGTGAATGCATATTCTAGTGTGCTGCTAGGGAACGCCACGAAACTGGAGATGATCTTGGCTTGCAGAAATAGAAAGCTCCCCACTCCAACTGTGCTCATTAAAGGTCTTGGTAACACACTGCAAAAAATAAAGTGTGGGTTTAAATGGCCAGACGAACCTCTGACTGTGGTTATTGCCTTTTTAAACACAAGAGACAATTAATGCAGTCCAGCCTTCCTCTAAGCCTTTTCCCTCCCACAGGCCACTGCAGATGGGTGATGTAACTTCCCCGTGAGTGGGGGCAGTTGAGGGCAAATTGTGTATCAAGATCTCTGTTCTCTTCTGAAACCAAATATGTTACCTCGTTGAGTGTTGCAGTAATATATTTTTGGAGGAGCTTGACAACCTTGACCAGTTGTACCAAATGGAAAGACAACTGACTGGGAACCACGTTGGAGAGGCACACCTGAGTTCCTAACTGCAATCTGCCATAGATTAGATAAGACCTTGACAAACAGTTAATGCGTGGGAACCTTGGTGTTTTTATCTGTAAGACAGGAACACGTAGAGCGCCTACAGCAGAGGATCTAATCCACGCAAAACACATGTCCCAATGACTGTGCAAGAATTGCTTTAACTCTACCAGTTTCATCATCAGCATCATTTTCTTATCATGCTGGCATCACCATCATCATTTCTGTGACAGTTACCTTCACAACCATCGTCACTATCACAATCACCAGCCTCATCGTTCCGATGATCAGCCCCACAATCGTCATTCACCTCATCACTGAAGTCATTCTAAAGAAATGTTAGTTTCTCCTTTTTATAAAAAGTTCTCGTTCCCTAGGGTTCTTTAGGTTAAATGGGGATCTGGAAAGGGTTTCCTGGGCTGGTTAAGCTATCGTAATTGCCGCAGACAGCAGTCTCCAGCTTAGCCCCCTAACTTCTCCGGTCTGCAAATGGAGCACAAAGCCTTTTCCATTTAGCAGAACACTCTTCTGTGACTTGAAAGTGTACCTCTGTGGGCATGCACAGCAGAAGCTCCTCTGAAATACCAGGAACTTTGAAATGTGAAGTCTGACTTTTAAATCAAGTACATTTCTGTGGAGTGTTTTCTTTCCAATTTTCTAATTTTATTGCATCATGAAGGCACCAGCTGGAAGCACCAGTTAACAGTTGGTTTAAAGTGTTTAAACTTAATTTTTAATGCATTTTAAGAATATTTTGGTGATTTGGTTCCCAAGATTCACTGATAAGAAAAAAAAATGCTGCTAACTACATTACTGATTACCGACTTTTTGCTGAATCCTCACCTCGGTTGTTGTGCAGGGGAGATTTTAAAAACTGAAGTTTCATTAGTTGAAACTTACTATGAAAGTCACTCATGATATAGGAGTAGTCCATATTTATTACCATATAGATAGCAATTAATACCATTAATTAAACCAATATCCATTAACCAGTTTATCATATTTTCACAACATAGAATATAGAAAACACACCAACATAAAATTGCCTGTATACAATTTCCTAGTGTGGAAGGAGGCAAATGGCTTGAATTTGCCTTGCTATCTCAATTCTATGACGAGGCAAATGTTACGCAATGTTCCCGTTTTCTCATAAGCTCACTACAGAACGGGTGCTCTAACGATATGATTGCCATTACAGCCTTCAGTTTTACAAAGTCATATTTTCACCATGCCTTTGCACATGTTAGCCCATACCTGCTCCTGCTCCAGTGGATTATTCCGATTTCTAAAGTAAGATATGAACTTTCAGGAGGTATCATTGATGCTGAACAGATATATGACTTGAACACATGTCATCCATATACCCACGTTCCTTAACATATATTTGGTTTTTAGTTACTTGTTTTGGGGTAATTTTTATGAATATTGTAAAATATTTTCCCATCACTTTCTCTCAAGCCTAGTATGATTTAAAGATTTATATGAAGTTGTAGTTTATAAATATACTTAATGCCTTATATAACAGAACTTTGGCATAAGGCCTGCGGTGGTAACTCAGTGGTGTAGTGTGTGTCTTCAATGCATTAGGTTCTCAGTCCAAATGATTAAAATAAATAATGATTTAGAAAGCATATCTGAATTCATAGTGCTAATCCTTTAATAGTGTTAAATATTAATTCATTTATTTCACATTATTTACCTGAATTCTGTCACAACAAAAAAAAGGGTTAAAATACAAGGCTCCTTATTAAGATTCTGTGAACTTCTTCTCTGTTTTAGTCAACTATTTTAAAGCAGAATTTGCATTGCTGGTGGAAATGCAAGCTGGTAGAGCCCCTTTGGATGTCAGTGTGGCAATTTCTAAGAAAATTAGGGAGCAACCTTCCTCAAAACCCAGTAATACCACTTTGGGTATATATCCAAAGGATACTCAATTGTACCACAACGACATGTGCCCAACTATGTTTATATTAGCATTGTTTGTCATAATCAGAACCTAGAAACAACCTAAATGCCCTTCGTCCAAAGAATGGATAAGGAAAATGTGGTACATTTACACAATGGAGTACTACATAGAAGAAAAAAATAATGACATCTTGAATTTTGCAGGCAAATTGATGGAGCTAGAAAACATCATTTTGAGTGAGGTAACAAAGACACAGAAAGACAATTATCACATGTACTCACTCATAAGAGGTTTTTAAACATAAAGCAAAGAAAACCAGCCCACAAATCACAATCCCAGAGAACCTAGACAACAATGAGGACCCTAAAAGAAGCATACATAGATCTAATCTACATGGGTAGTAGAAAAAGACAAGATCTTCTGAGTAAATTGGGAGCATGGGGACTTTGGAAGAGGTTGAAGGGGAGGGGAAGAGGCAGGGAAAGGAGCAGAGAAAAATGTAGAGCTCAATAAAAATCAATAAAAAAAGAAAAAAATCAAAACAGAATTTGAGAAAACTAGAGAACAATATAGAGAAAAAGAAATGTTTCTCATCTCTTTCATACTCTACATGGCCATAAACCACGTTGCCTTCCATCACTAGAGAAGACAAGTGGTAGAGGAAGTGAATGAATGCTCAGGCTTGAAGCACGGGGACACAGGGCAAAAAGAATATAAGAGGATGCTCCCCTGATGCCCAGTGCTTTTCTTTTCCAGTTTGCTGGATGTAGAGAAAGAAATTCTGACTAGATTCGGCTGTGGACATTTAAATTACATACTTTAAAATGATAATTCTTCAAAAAAAACTGATACTCTCTATATAGTGATCTCTATTTTCTTCCTGAACTAATATATACAACTTGTAAAATGAAGGCTATGTTTACTATACAATAAAATGTTACACAAGAAATCAGTTTACACTCATTGAAGAACCAATGAAACATCTCTAATATCTTTCTCAAAGAATTCAATAATTGGATTTCTTTTCTAATTGGCTTTTTTGATATTACTATTCTTTATATTAAGATAAGATTAATAACTTGCCATTACTTTGTCTCTTTTAATTTTCAAATGTATGAACATGTGCCCATTCTGGAAATTGATATTTCTCTAAGGAAACCGAAATCCAAAACATAGCATGCAATTTAGTCAGCGTCAAACATAATTTCAGTAACTGGGGAGACATATTGGGAAAACTGAAGTGATATTTGTGCTGTGGAAAAATATTACCAGTGTATATAAGTATTCATTTTTCAAGTATAGTTATTTGCTGACATCCTATTCTTTACTGTAGCCATTTGAAAATGCAAATAACAAAAACCATAGTTAATATAAACCAACATTTTTTAAACTATTTTTCTACATTAATAGGAAGTTTTGTATTCCTTCTTTCTCTTCTCTTTTCTAAGAAACGCACGGTGTTTTGATAGTTGGTAGACTGATCATTTCATTGTGCTATATCTGACATGTGTTTAAGAGAATACACGGTATCTCAGAAGTGTTAGAAATTCTAGTTGCTGATAATTCAGGACTTTAGCTCATTTGCTGTTTCTGTTACTTTTGTAATAATGTGTTGACTAGGGTAACAGGTAAATAGTATGTTGAAAAATCAATGTTGTGAGCCAAATTTTTAGACTCAGTAAAACATGAGATTCTCAGTGTTTGATCCATAAAATAATGATTGAATGTCATATAGATTTTGTGAACAATGTATAAAGTTGCCTTTGTTAAATATAAATGTGTATTTTGAAATTTCATTTTTAATGAAATCTAGCATTTTGCTATATACTGATCATCATGGTCATATATAAATGTATATGTATGTTCATATATATGTATATATATATAGAGAGATGTATATCAAGACATTTCTTTTTCTGATGTTACAAAGTCCTATCATCTAGCACACAGGCTTAAATTCTTAGTGTCGTATGACTCTTACTCTGGGGAAGTAAATTGAGAAGACACAACTCAGCCATGGCATTTGCTGGTTGAATTGTAACTTATGTCTCATTCTTCTGCTTCATTAAACTCACAGTAAGTCATGTGCTTCATATATAAAACAGAGATAATAATGATTCAGTGAGTTAATGGGGTCAAGTAAATGTTGTGTAGTGAGTGCTTTATCTATTACTACTATTGTCAATACTTATCTCAAGCTACAGTGCATAGTCAAACACAAAAAAATTATTTTAAATGAATATAACACTTACGATTAAAATAGTAATCTCTCAACCTCTGATAACTCAATTTCTCATTTATTTTCTGAGCAACCTCTGTAAGATCATTTTTAAAATATATTTTTGTTTTGAAATTAAAATATATTATCTCCCTTCCTTTTCTTCCTTCCAATTCTTACCACATATTCACCCAGTCTTATTTCTAAATATATAAATACAACCTCCACAGTCCATGTGATGTTACATATATATGGTTTTAGGGCTGTTCACTTTCTACCAGCAATCATTGATTCCCTACTAGAAAAAAATGAGGGAAGCCTTTGTTTCCAAACACGAACCAAGCTGGGTCCTGTTAGGAACACAAAACCTAAATACAGAATGTGAAATGGCTCTCATCCCTAGCAGAGGTGATTGAAAGGGGTCCCGGGAAGAGGTATGCACTGAGAGTTTAGAGGACAAAGAGAAGCTATTCTGGGAGATTTGGGGGTCCCAGGCACAGAGGAGAGAATTGTAGGCTGTACAGAAAGTATGGCTAATAATGTAACCTGGGAGGGGACTTACCTTACAATATTGGAACAAATGTCGACTTCTTCCTTATCATTTCCACAGAGCACGCTCTGACAGACTATCATTGCATAATTGTTGCAATTATTTTTAGACTATTTTAAGTGGTTTAAACAAATGATGAGTAATGTCCTTTGAGGTACAACATTTCATTGATTGCATTTCAGAGATAAAGCATGATATTCAAGGTAGGAACCAGATGTCTCTACTTGATAGTGTGTCATTAACTTGACAGAACAAAATTATATCATACAAATTATTTTAGCACTGGAATAATCTATGTGTACTATGAATATTAATAATAGTTTGAATTTTTCAGCACTCTGGCACAAAGAAAGAAGAGAGTGAATAGAAATAAAGTTGTTTCTGGTTTTCAAAGAGAACAGTGTGCTTCTAGCAACCATTAATTACAACGATAATACAGCAAATGATGTTTATAATTCATGCCGCTTCATATTATTCACTGTTCTTTATTTTAAAAAAGAAGAAGACGAAGACGAAGACGAAGACGAAGACGAAGACGAAGACGAAGACGAAGAAGAAGAAGAAGAAGAAGAAGAAGAAGAAGAAGAAGAAGAAGAAGAAGAAGAAGAAGAATTGTTCTTCCGGAAATACTTTTTCTTCATGTAGTGCTGTCTAGAAGAGAAAAGTTGAGGTTCTTGGAAGATGGCTCAGTAGTTAAAACGCTTGCCAAACAAGCAAGAATGCTGAATTGAATCACATACACCCAGTTAAAATAAGCAAAGCACAGTGTTAAACCCTTGTAATCCCAGCATTGAGTAGGCAAGCAGGAAAACCCCTTCTTCTTGCTTACCAGTCCATCTATGTTAATGGACCAGTTCTGGACCAAGACCAATGAGAGAAAGTGAATCAAAACTGAAGAGGTTGGTGTTGCTATAGAAATATTTCTAAGGTTTGCTTCTGGCCTACACACATACACACACACACGTATGCACATGTATGGACACGTGCAAAGGCAAAGAAAGTTAAAATGGATTAAATGATTTAATACTGTCAATTATTAATCTTAATTTGATCATAGATGTATGTAATGTTTAGCTCTGACCTCCAAACCTCACTTCAGATCATTTAGTGTCTGGCTTTTCATAGTATATTGAGGAATTATGAGATAAAGATATTGAAAGGAAACGTTTTTCCTCCTTTTCAAATTAGCCACTAGAAATGCTGGATCTTCTTGTCAGTTTTCATATTTTCTGAGGAATTACATTTGAAAATATTAAACACAAAATGTTTAATAAATAGAATAAAGAAACATAAATTGATTTATTCCTGGTTAAAATATTGTTGCTAATCTGTAAGAATTAAAATAATTTTATAGGTAACAAATAAACAGTCCTGAAAATGTGCATGCATTTGGAAAGCAGTCTTTAATTATTTTACAAAGGATTTATTTGTAAGATATCCAAGATTGTGAAGTAGTTTAATTAGCAATAATTCACTAACTGTACTTTAACAATTCTCGGGGGCAAGAAGTCCAAGACAGTTGCCGGTTCTTGTTATCTGAGCATCTAGTTTGTGTGAACTGCAACCCAGTTAACTAGGACACAAGTGAGTTACAATTAGGCTGACACAGGGACCGCAACATTTTAAAAGCACAACCCAGACCCTTGAAGTGAGCATTCATTATTTGACTATTTTATTAAGCCAGAACTTTTGATTCTTAAGACACCAAAACAGATTTGTTGTATCATTTTCATCCAGGAAAGAAAAAAAATCTAAATGAAACTGAAGGAGCAATAACTTTCCAATTTGTTAAAAAGTTCTGATAGACATTAAAAAAAAGAAAGATTCTTAAATATTAGGGGGAAAACTGAGAGCAACAGTTTTCCAACCTCTGATACAATCAAGGGAACAGATTCTGATAGCCCCGAAGAAACTGGGAATCATCTTTATTTTCAAATATACTGACAGTCAGAAGGGTATGGATTGTTAAAGGAAGAGAATCCATGCAATTATTTACATTTTACATGTGGAACTCTGGAGTCACCATGTGTCAGGGAAGAAATGAAAGCTCCATCGTTTTGACTTTGGCATTTTCCTCTCCTGTGCCCAGAAGAAATGGGTATTTCTAAATCAGGATCTTTGCAGAATAGAAATGTCCCAACTGAAAGGAAAGCAGAGAAAGAGGACCAAAGTTGACTGCTTCCAGCTGTTAACTCGTGAGAACCATCACCTCCCAAAGCAGAAGGGTGACACACGGTTCAAAAATAGTCTGTCATGTGAATAAAAAGCATTCAAGGTTTCAGTCTCTCGCCTGTCTAGAGTTTGAGGAGGTGCTACCCATGACATGCCTCTGCCCCTCAAAACTTGCCACTCCCTCCGTGATAACACTTGATATATCTGTGAACTTGTGACTCTCAGCTTCTGATGGCTGTGTTCTGAGTGTATTTGTGTATTATTTGGGAGCCCATTGATGAGGAAAAGAATTATGTGATGGTTCACTGATTGAATTTTCTATTCGTTGGCCCATATATCATAATGTAACTAAAGAGGTAGCGGCCAACTTCAAAGGCTGTTTATAGCCGCAAATGAATCGTGAATCTGTTTGATAGTCAATATGGGATTAATATAATGTGTATTATATATACTTGCAAGTTGCTAAAAGGCTTTTGTTTTCTCAACAAAAAAGTATTAAGTATACGAGGCTTTACATATGTCAATTTTGATTTGCCCACTTCTCATAGTGTGTGTGTGGGTGTATACACAAATTTGTATGTAAAATATGAGCAATGGAATAATAAAAACAAGTTTGCCAATTTAAAAATGTGCACATATTATTGAGCAATTAAAATATTTATCTTCATGACAACTATTTCAGCTTCAAGTCTGACCTTAGTATGAATCATAAGTTTGGGGAAAGTAATGGTTACTATATGAATGGCATTATTCATATAGTAACAGGTTATTCAGCACGGAGCCGTTATTCCAGGTGTGTTTCCTGAGTTAACTTTCCTAGAAGACCCACGTCATTTACTATGTGGTCTTCAGTTTATAAATGAAAAAGATGGTGCTCAAGGAGATAGAGTGCTTTTCTCAGAGTAAATGCAGAACCGAGTGCTGAGTTATTGACCTGTTCCATCCAAAGCTAATGATGTTTCCCTAGTAAATGATCGCTGAAGGTTTTACTCATAAATTTTAATATTGTTCATCAACTACATTGAAGCATCGAGTGGCTGAGAGAGGCACACTATCCATCCGTGTGTGTCACTGAAAATGCTTCGAGAGGATGAACATAGGAAATGTAATCCATCCTGAATCTGGGAGGCACCATATCCTAGGCTGAGCACCCCATAGAAATGAAAAAGGTAGAACACCATACCAACAGTGTTCCTCTGCACAATCCTTAGTTCTCCCAATGTGTCCTTTTCTACCATGTCAAGCCTCCTTTGAATGATGCATAAGAACTTCTGGAACCGTGTGTTAAAAATGATTCTTCCCACTAAAGTATCCAGTCATGTGTTGTTATAACAAGGAAAGGTCACCTGACACAAGAAACTGTCCACGGAAATAAAGTGCTTGATAAGGATACTGGGAAAGTAAAAGGAACTCCAGAATTGGGTTTAAGAGGGATTTGAGAGTTTAAAGAGGCCAACTAAAGAAAACCTTAATGATTCTGGCTGAACATCAGAAAACCAGGACACTGTGAGGGATTCAAATAGGTTTCTGTTTCTTATTCTTCAGAAATTAATGTAAAATAATATGTTGGTATTTTTCTTGTAAAGGCAAATATAAAACTTAAATAAGAAACAATTTTGAAACCTTATAGTTTAAAAATAAGACATAAAATCTTTATATACTTTTAATTATAAATATACAACTAGTTACTTTTATTTTACCATAAAATAAAGCACATATACAGAAAACTAGTGTATAGACCAATGAGATAGTCTAACAAATATTCTTTATTTTGCCAGGGTCTAAAAATATAACAAAATAAAGTACTACAATAAGTATTTCCATATTCTTGGCCAGGCTAAAATCCCTTTCCTCTTTTCCATTAAAATATTGACTCTGGCTTTAATGGCATTAAACTACCATAGTTTGTCTAGTTTTGCCCATACTTTTTATTTAAATCTTTTTTTGACCAATAGCTACCCCTACAGATCCTTGCTTTTTCTTGTGATTGTTGTGTTTTTGTTTAATTGATTTGCCTTTTTGCATAACTATTAACAACGTTTGAACTATAGAATCTGTACATCTGCATTTGCTAGTTGCAAATTTGTGATGCATTGGTTGTCTGTAGTCTGTAATTTCTGCCAAGTGACAGAACAACTCCATAGACTCTGTTCTCTTGACTTGACAATATGAATGCCATGTTCTTTCTCAGGAGGTCCATGATAGCTGCTTATTGTTCCATTGTGATTGATGATGCTCAGTACCCTCCAATAGAGCTCATTAGGGGTTAAAATATCTGCCATTTAATAAACAGATAGATAAATAAATAGGTAGGTAGAAGATAGACAGAGAGACAAGGTAGATAGATATGAATGTGGATATAAATGTCTATTTTTGTGGAAAAAAATCTCCTTTCTGCTAAATATCAATCATTGACAATTATTAAGCCTTTTGAAATTCACATACTTTCATTTGTGGCAAAAAGACAAATCTTCACATATACTTTTAATCCCTCTGACATTGTCTTTACACTTGTCTCTTGGTATGGTGTTAGAGGGTAGATTGTATTGTTGTTGTTTGCTGCCATTGTGCCTTGCAGTAATTAGCTTCCTCAATATCATAGCTAAGATTTCTGAGGCCTGTTCATATTTTATTGCCTGAGACCTATATCTAGATCTTTCTTTTTGTACATAAGGATATTTCTCAATGCTATAACTTGAATGCAAGACATGTTCCTTGTATTCAGCCACTCCATATAGAGTAATTTGGTAGAGAGAACACAGAAACATATCTGGACACTAAGATGCCTCATTAATTTTTTGCTAAGTTTCCTTCTGTATTTCTAGTTCATATTATAATTCTCAGACATATTACTATTCTTACATGTCAATAATGCCGTATCTAAAATGATTCAACTAGGAAACGCTTCCATCTTAGAGTTTCTGTTGCTGTGAAGAGACACTAAGACCATAGCAACTTTTATAAAGGAAGACATTGAATTGGGGCTAGCTTACAGTTCAGAGGTTTAGTCCATTATCATCATGGTGGGACACGGTGGCATGCAGGCAGACATAGTTCTGGAGAAGTAGCTGAGAGTCCTATATCTTATAGGCAACAGGGAGTGGTCTATAACACTGGGTGGTATCTTGTGCATAGAGACTTCAAAGCCCACCCCACACACTTCCTCCAATAAGGTCACACTTATTCAACAAGGCTACCCCTCCTAATAGTTCCACTTTCTATAAGATTATGAGGGATAATTACATTGAATCTACTACATCTTCAGGTTTTTTTTTCATATTCTGGTATTATTACATATACAACATACCCTGGGAATAAAGTTTAAGTTTAAGTAGAAAATTAATCAACGTTTCCTAGAAACATTGTTCATGCAACCTGAGGATACAATAATCATGTTTGTGGAGTATTTTTCAGTGTGTCTGCTATCACTGTGACTCTCAAGTGAGATCAGATAGCGACCTTTCCACCTTTGATCTCTTATTAGTATTTTTAAAGGACATTTCAGATTTTTGTGCTTTTTTGCATTAGAGTAACCAATTAGTATTATTTCATTGTATATCCCATGTGAACTTTCTACAAAAGAATAGGAATGATAGAGATAAAATAACCATACCGCAGAGAATACTACAACCACACACCCGAGGTTCTAAGATAGTTTCTACAAACACTTATAAAGTGCTGGTTGTGGTATGCATCTCAGTCTTAGGTTCTGTCTTATCCACATTTTGTGAGCATCTAGCTTTGGCTCTTCCTTTGTGATTTCACGTTTAGTCTTATTTCAACAAATGCATGCTTAATGTTTCCCTTGGCACTAAACATTTGCTGTACTCACTTGTCTTCTGAAACCCCTTGTTTAACAGAAGATATCTTCTTTTAAAGTTTTGCTGAATTTTATTTTATGTGCTTGAATATTTTTTCTTGCATGTATGTATATAAAATAAATGTATGCTGATGCCTATAGCATCAGAACAGGGCACCATATGCCCTGTAACTGGAGCTACAGACCATTGTAAGCTTCTATGTTTGCTGGGATCTCAACCCAGCTCCTCTGCAAGAGTCTCATGTGCTCCTAACTGCTGAACAATCTCTCCAAACTCTTTAGCATATTTCTTACTAAGCTCGTATTTGAAAATAGTATTGTATATGAATAATTGATCTTTCCACGGTTTTAATAAGGGTTAGAGCTCAAGTAAGTTTAAATATGACCGTCTATTTGTAATTTCATGAAGCTGTATGAAATGTCATGCTTTCTAAGATTTCCTGAAATCTTTACTTTCTCCATTTTTTATCGAGCCACCTTCATCATAGACTCTCCTGTCAATATCTAGTGTGATTTCTCTCATTTCTAGTAGTTGCTTCATAATGTGTGACCCTGGTGTGCCAATTTTAAGGGATACAGGGTCTTTGTGCACTAAGATGCACCTGGTTGGATCAGCTGAACTACTGGCAAATGTGTCTGGTAAAGTTGCTCCAAACTTCAGACATTCTCAAGCGGACTCCTGTGGTCTGGATCATTTTGTGGTTCTCAGGACCATAAGAAACCCTGTGACTTTCGTTTTCTTTGTCTCATAAAGGCACTAATTATCCGCAAGCCTGCTAGCTGGTGATGGAATGTCCTCAGAGCTTAGTAGTGGGGGGTTCGTGGGATAGCTTGACACCAGATTTGCTGTAAGTGTTATTCATAGACTTCTAGTTTTACCATCTTGTTAATCTTGCCTATTTTTGTGCTGCGACTCAGAGAAGTGTGAGAACTATCCAGCTGCTCCTGCCATTCCCATCCTTTCCAAATCTAGTAGCTGATTATTATTGACTGTAGACAGAAAAACGCGAGCACAGCAAAAAATAAAATTAACAGACATTTATGCTAACACAGCCAATAGTCTCACAGATATCTCAGAGAGAAAAAAAGAGAAACTTTACTCCCTCAAGTATCATCACCGTAACCCAAGGACAGCTATATTTATTGGATTTTTTTTTTTTACCAATTGAGAAACTAATTACTTGAACAGTTAGATGCTGCTTGCTTAATCTTTAATTTCTTAGTTAGCTGTGCATTGTGTTCCAAGAAATTTCCTTGCAGTAAGGAATGCATCTCTCTCCCTATGTCATCTCTCAGTAAGTTTGCCAGTCCATTCTGTGTACCCACAAAGCATGTTCCTGGAAAGAGCAAGAACTAGGAATACATTTCCTTTTTAGACATGCTTGTTCTCAGACAGTACTTATCAGAACCTCTAGCAATGGCTTTCAGGATCGTAAGAGTGCAGATTCCCCACGGTAGAAGCACACGCACATACATACCTTCAAGAGATGTCTAGGATAGTGTGGCACTAAAAAGACCTATGAATTTCACTGCTTCTCTCTCAGAGTGTAGCGGCCTTCCTTTAGCTGATGCCATGGCACGGAAGGCAATCTGAGTAACTGTGATAATGAACTCTTGTGGGTACTTTCTCAATGACATCATAGGCTTTATCTCTGTTAGTTGCACAAGTCAAGTCACCACACAGAATATTCATTTCCAGATTTTGAAATTTTGATGAGAGTTCAAAGTGCAATTTCGTGTAATGTAATAAATAATCACAAGGTTAAACCGGCAGTGATTAAATATAGTTCTTCATGTGCAATTTCAAAATGAGAATATATATTATTAAACTATGTAGACATTTGATAATGGCCAGGCTTTCTTCTTGCGTAACACCTTTGTCTAAAAGCCTTTGAAGACACCAGCTCATTAATCCTCACAGGCGCTTTTTCATTAAATTATAAAGCAACTGTACCATTCAAAATTAACAGCAACAGAATTATTGTTCCTGCTCTGTATAGAATCTTAATTGACTCTTTATGATCTATAATGTCCTCAGAGATTACAGGCAGGTTTCTTTGTTATTTTCTTTGTTCACATGGGTTAGATTAAATATCTGTGCTGAGTTTACATTGCTATACATTTTCCATGGACTTTGAAGTTGTCCTCTTTGTGTTTAATCATTTAATATTAAATGTCCTCTTCCTTTAGAGCCCCTGTGTCACATTTTCCCACCCCTATGGTCAACAGGTCCTCTTCTCAGTTCTTGATTATTTGCACCCACTTAGATGAATTGGTTCTCTGATCATTTTCACACTTTCTTTGGCACTCAGCAATCAGTTATCAGTATGCCTCTTTGTCTTCCCGACACCACAGTCTCTTGACAGATTCCCTACAGTATACAGGCTATTTTATGGTGTTTACTTTTATTGTATATAAGATCTCTCAGGTGGTAACCCAATTAATGAACAGCATTTTTTTTCTTTCGCTGATCACGGGAAATGAAGCACAATGGACTCTTCTCATTTTTCACTAGGTCACACAAAGCACTGCTTTTGGCCTTTGCAGCATTAAACTAGCATGTACTCTAAAATGCTGATAGAAAAACAATCATATTGCTGAGAGACTTCCTTGTATCTACGGGGGTTGTCGGTAGAAAATCACAGCATAAACAACATGTTCCTTGTTGACACACCGACTCCTCAAAACTTAGTATACTAATGTGCACTAAACCGTTAAAACACTTGGAGTGTCACGTGAGGTGTGGAGGTGTGGGTGTACAAGTGTGTATCCTCAGAGACTCTTGTTGATAGAAGCCTGATGTGGATTCTAAGACAGATGGTTCATATGGAACTAATGCTGCTCAGATCAACATTCCCTTAGACAATGTCAACAGAAATATCTAATGCAAAGTAGATGCAGGTTTTCATATTTGCAGTAGATCAGAAGCAGAGTATATCATCCCCATGGGCTAAGGTAAGGTATTTCTTCTCTTTCTAACATAGCAATAAACCATGATGCAATCTTTAGTTATTTTTTATTCTTGAGTATGTACTAAAATATGATCATATATACTCCCATTTTTCTATGCCAATTACCCCATATTGTTCTGACAATGCTCCCTTCCTAAGATCTTATCTCTTGAAACCTTCTAAGTCCAGTGAGTCCTGCCCATATGTGCATGGATGTAGGCCCATTACAGTGTCAGGAGAATTCTATTAGTTACAACCTTAATACTGTTTATTAGTGGTTGACTAGTCTCTTGAAGGACAGAATTATTTCCACCAATCTCCCAAGTGATAGGTATTCTCAATTTTAATTTTTGGTAGGAAGTGGCGATAATATGGTGATATTTCATATACGATCTGGTAAAATAATAGTGTTTTGAGAAACAATTAGAAACTATTTCATTCAATGTTAGTTTACTATTCAGGTGATTTGTGGATTTAGGTGAGGTAGTGGCAAAGAATATTTTTACCTTATTATAATGGAAATTTAAAGTACTTACTACAAATGTGAAAACAGCCTACGAATCTGTTGTTTCTATAAGTAGGCATTAGCTAATCACTTACAGGTTTTCAACTTCCTATAACAGATTAGCTGAATGTATAAAAAATGAGTCATATACAATGGCAATTATTTTCCAGTCACTGGATTGTTTTTGTAGTTTGTTTTTAGTCACCACTTTAAAATGTTTATGGTTGTCTTTGTTTAGTTCGTGTTTAGGCAGCCATGCTGGTGAGACAATCCCACACAAAGAACTATAGGCAGCTAAGGAACATCAAGAGTAAGGGAAATAATCTTCGTCAGGGAAGAGCACAGCTTTTGGTTATATGATACTGAACTCTCAGACCTGAAAACATGCATATAAGTAGCGCGATGCGGACTGCGCATGTTATTTTTTTTGTATTTAGGGATATATATTCATAACCATACATGGATTCAACAGCAATTTTGATGAAATGGACACCATGAATTTGAAGTAGAGGAATGGGGTATCTGAGGTGGTTTGGTGTAATGTAGGGGAAGAGGGAAAGGATGCAATTATATTATCATATCAAGATATAAAAGAAACAAATACAAAAGTTTGGCACTGTCATCATTATCCTGGCAGAACTGCATTTGTGAGAATCGCTGCCATGCTGCCCACTGAGAAAGACCTCGTTCATGGGCATTCAAGCTGAATTCATGAGTAAATGTTCACTTTAAGAGAGAGCTCTACAGGTTAGAGCTCCCATGACCATTGGCCTGGAGCAATAAATAACAAACAATCTCCAAGTCTGAAAATAATATATGGGAATTGATTCTGGGATGCTAAAATATAGAATGCTTCTTCAAATATAATATATTTTTAAAAAATAACTCAAGGGAAGCTTCCAGTCCATCTTGACTAGGAACATAGCATATTGATATTCTTTTTTGTTGTACTTCAGATGTATCTTGATTTAATTTCAAATTCAGCATGTACAGATATAACTCTGGATGCTGTTTAATAACACATCTTGATCATTTATGAGTGGAAATAAATATAGTGAATGAACCATGTGCCCTGGCACAGGCAAATCCCTCTGTACCTCTACTAATAAAGGAAGGTTTGAGCCAAGAGAGGTAGTTGGCCTGGAAGTTACCTATCAAAAATGCAGACAGCCAAGACTGAAAATAAGGTAGTGCTGAAAACGCTGTAAAAAAAAAAATCACTTCCAGTGTATCTTCCTCCCACAGATAACAATGTGGCTAATACGCATGTTATTAGAGAAGATGAGATGTACTGATATTTTCCCTGTAAAAGCAGACCTTGCATCTGTCTTCCTTTGTTTCTCTTTGCATAGTAAAGGAAACATTCTAAGCTATAGGGGACTCGTGGGAAGAAAACTGCTTTACAGAGTCATGGCCCGTGACTTGGTAGCAATGCTACCCCTCTGTATCTTCTTTACCTCCCACACCCCTTCCAGCTATCTGTGTCTGAAGTGAAGTGTTCATCATTTCCCTAGTAAAATATGATTTCCAAAAACCCATATTTTTTTTAATTAAACTGGGAATGGTACAATCCTGGAGGGAAAATACATGAAGAATTAAAAGAGGGATTTTTCTTTGGCTTTATTATTCTTTTTTGAATCAAAAGTCTCTAAAATATGTAAACAGCACTTTAATAAGGAATAGCAAGAGCAGATTTACTGTGAGTTGTATTCCTTTAATCAATAGTTAACATGTTTCTCTGACTCCTGAGTAGAATATAAGTGAAATTCAAATAGTCATAGTGCTCAAATTTTATATGAAAATATTATCTTTAACAGTTAGCCTCCAGGAGGATAGTAATGTGTTATTCATTAAAAATAAACTATATGCCAGAAACTTGTTTCAGCAGTTGAAAGCTCATTACTACATTTCTACTGAAATGTATGACCACAGTAAGAAACAATATATCCATTTCATGCATAAAAAAATCTGGAAATCAAGATTACAAGTGACACAATTGACAGAAAAAAAAAAAAACCCAATGCATTCCAGATCATTCTGACTCCACTTCTTGTTTCATTCAGATAAGGAAGCTTAGAACATTCTAGAAAATGAGACATATACATCTACTTTGAATAATAGTGAAACATAATGTTTCATTAAATATCATTGTGGAGAACAGAACCCAAAATAGCAAAGGGAAATGAGTAGTGAGGAAGATAAATCAGAGCTTAAAGAGATAAAGTCATCAAAGTAAGGAACTGCATAATTCCCATGCTCTACTACTTCTAGGAGTTTCTCGGGAGTTTGACTGGACTCAGAGTCTACTCTGGATTCCAAGTGACTAGGCTTTGTTATGTGTAATTTGATAGTAGTTTTCAAAACCATGATTTCTGATAAACCTAATAGAGACTTGGCTCTCATGTGTGCTATGATTACAAACGTTAACATCCCTCATCATAGAGGTCATCGAGCTTTTACACACATGCTGTGGAAGCCAAGAGAGTGACAGAGGGAAGATTATCACTGCATAGCCCCTTCTTACTACAAAGAGGACCAGTAAACCTTTGCCAATGAGAAACTTAAATGCCAGCATCATGCTACTGAATTTGAACTAGGAAATTACAATTAATTATATGGTCAGAAATAAACATGGAATGTTTGCTTGTATTCATATTCAAGATGACTTCATCTGCATATTTAAATTCTTATGAGCAAAGGAATTTGAACTGTGTTGATTCATGAATCAGAATTTCATTGGAAACCACTAAATTAACTTTAGATGAAGTATCTTTCAATCCAGGTGAATGTGATAAAAAAATCTCAGTAGAAACTATAGGCCGCTTAATTGTTTATTTTTTTTATTTTATTCTTCAAATGTGTTCTAAGTTTCACTTTTGAAGACTGAGCTGCCTTGCTAATGAATCTGTGTTATTTGTTAGCTATAAAAAGCACTATAAAAATTAAGAAAAAAATCTGAGCATAATTTTACATTCATCAAAAATTGTGTCACCGCACGCACACACACACACACATAAAGCATTTCTTGACAGTCCACTGAATGCATTTCCCTGCTGTATGTGCCTCTTTTTTGTATTAACCCAAATACTAAATATATATTAGACTTCTGTTTTAGTAACTCGAACACTGCTTCCTCAGTACCAGACTAATGAATAGCAGATAGTTTCTTCTTGCTATTGGGAAACATAAATATTAAATTGGGAATATACTATATAATTAGGAATACCACAACATCTTTTTGAAGTTTCATTTTTAATTAACAAAATAATAATGCATACTTATAGAGCACAGTGTGATACTTAAATAGGTATGCAGATTACAGAATGAAAAAAATTGAACTTGCTAGTGTACCTGATTACATCAAATGCTTATGGTTTAAGGAAAAGTTTCCCTCTTGAATAGATTTCAGTTGTTTTCAATGTGACTCAATATATTTTGTTATAAATATCTTAACCATGCCTTGTGATTTTGAACATTGTGGCATAGTTTTCTTAAAACTTGAATTGTTTCAAAAAGGCATTGGGGAATAGATTAGGTATGACTTTAGATACTGGAACTTTAAAAAGACCAAAAAAAAAAAGTGAATAGTAATTTTGGAATTTTGGTGGAACTTTATTATGTGAGCTAGCCAACCATAAGTGTCTTTTTTTATTTTTTTTAAATTTTTATTTATTTATTTTTAAAGATTTCTGTCTCTTCCCTGCCACCGCCTCCCATTTCCCTCCCCCTCCCCCGATCAAGTCCCCCTCACTCATCAGCCCAAAGAGCCATCAGGGTTCCCTGCCCTGTGGGGAGTCCAAGGACCACCCACCTCCATACAGGTCTAGTAAGGTGAGCATCCAAACTGCCTAAGCTCCCACAAAGCCTGATACCAAATCCATAAGTGTCTTTAAGCTTCAAGTTGTTGTAGTGTCGCTAAGCTTTAAGTTGCTGTAGGGTCCCTAAGCTTCAAGTTGCTCTACTGTCCCTAAGTTTCAAATTGCTGTAGGGTCGCTAAGCTTCAAGCACCCACTGACACTCGTTCTCTCCAGGAGCTGAGCATCCCCTTGCTCTCTGTCCTTCCCTGGAAAACTCTGACATTTTACATTTGCTTCCTCCCTTTTTTTAATTGAATCCTTTTCAAAAACAATAAATTATGTTATAGGTTCAGTTTCACAAATTGAAACCGTTCAAATATTTATCATCATTATAACTCATAATCCTATAGGTTATAGAAACCAATATGTAAAGTTTGCTTTATATTGTTCTATATCCTTTCTTGAAATTGTTTTGAAAGGTTTAGTATGGGCAATTTAAAAAGTAAGAAGAATATATGTGATATATATCACCATGAATGTCTTTTTACCACAAAATCAAGAAAAGTGACATTAACAGTTCCAATGTCTATGGCCTCTTTATCATCCCAGCTCCCAATGATAGTCTTCAAAATATTACCTCTTTAGGTTTTATACAATTTTTTGAAAAGTTACTGTGATCTTATTCATTTAATAGTGGAGTAAATGAAAGAAATGGACTAGCCAGAAGCTACACAGTCATAAGTGAAGCAAATGCAACTCTCCCAGGAGTTTGGGTTTTGAAGCACCTTGGTACTTTTCTGCACCCCCACATAATATATGAGAGACTGACCTACCAGCCTTCAGCTTTATGGAAGTGGCATCATGTCTTTATATAGTTTTATCAGTATTGATTGGTTTGTTGAGAGTTTTGATTTGGTCTGTAACCCCAAGATGTGTCGTATTCACTAATGTAATCCTCAAGTCCTGGAGTGCAACCTGTATCTAAAGAATGGACGAGCAAGCCAGGCGGTGGTGGCGCACGCCTTTAATCCCAGCACTTGGGAGGCAGAGGCAGACAGATCTCTGTGAGTTCGAGACCAGCCTGGTCTACAAGAGCTAGTTCTAGGACAGGCTCCAAAACCACAGAGAAACCATGTCTCAAAAAAAAAAAAAAAAAGGAAGAATGGACGAGCAGATGGAGTGGAGTTCATTTTCTATGCATTTGTTAATGTATACAGGTCCACTTAGCATTAATGAAAAAGTTAAGTTTTCCATTCCTTCTGTGTTATATAAACACTCCAAATTTTATTTTTGCTATCATGGCTTATTCTTGGACAGCATTGTCTTTGCTTCTACCTTTCAAAAACTTTTGCACTGTATGTTAATTCGTCATTTTGCCCTCCTATCTTATTTTCTCACTCACGTCTTCCAGCTTGCCTTTAGTTGAAATGGAAAGTGTTCGTGTATGTGTGGGGCGGGGATGGGTGTCTCTCCCCATGTATTATTACACAATCTTTCAGTCTTTTCGGGGAATATCATGACTCACATCCAGTGAAATTTGTCTAATTTTCAATATTGATCTTGCAATGTAAATGAAGTCATATCCCTTAGACTGACATTGAATACATCCAAGACATTCCTAGCGTGTCAGTCAGCTACATGTACATGCTCTTCTTCTACAAAGACGCTGTATTCTTTGCTGCTGCAGTGGGTTTCAATACGGTGTGTTCTCTACTTTTGTAAAGGGACTCTTCATGCTCCGTATTCTCAATTTACTTAAATTTTAAAGAGAGTACAAAGGAAGGTTCTCATATAAGTTTTTAAATGGCTATACCAAAGCAAATTTAGCCCAATCCAGAAAGATATTTTATGAGGCCAGTTGAACTTGAGAAACATAGATACAGAAATAAATTAAGTACAATACATTAATTAACACAGAGCTGAAACTTGTCTTGGTTTTCACCCAGAAAGGAAGTAATTAAAAACAACACTATGAAGTATTTTTTATATGACTGGATTACTGAATGGATGGGAAATTAATAATATAAAGGATATTTGAACGTGAGATCGTAGAATCAACATAAAAGTAATAAAATGCATGTTTTCATGTCATTACTCTGTATTTAACTCTGTAAATTGATCCTTTTTCTCAACTGTTCAGAGAGCTGAAGTAATCACCACTCCAGAGATTCATTAATATATGATGATCTTAACTCAAGGAGTGTTTTATGCTTTGGTAATCTTCCTTCTCTGAAGCAAGACTGGAAATTGCTTTAGATTAAAACAATGCATCTTCATCCTTTAGTCATGCATTTTAATACATTTAATATGCACAAGAATTTTAGACTTGCATATGTTCTAAGTAATGCAATATTAGTTGTTGAGTATTTCTTTAGGATGGCTAAAGGTACAGATACATAGTGACATTTCTCGCTACTCTAAAAACACAAACAGCACAGCTCTTCTGGGAAATGACTGTTTGCCAGTTTTATTAGATGAAACCCCTCTATTCCCTGTACTTATTTTTCTTATTTTCTCCTACATTAAATCTAGACCACAGTTTTCTCTCCCCTGCTTCTCTCAGACCCTCTCCCCAGACCCCCAAATCTACTCCTCTTCATTTCCCTCTAATACCAGAGATATCAATTGCACACAGCATAAGAAGTTATAAGACTAGGCATGCTGGGAAGTGGTGGTACACGCCTTTAATCCCAGCACTCAGAATGCAGAGGCAGGCAGATCTCTCAAGCATAACTATCCAGACAAATCAAGGTAAAACCATAAAGAAATAATGCTACTTGTCCACCAGAGTGGATAAGCTACTGACTGCTTCTGAGTATGTGAATCTATGAAAATGTCCTCAAAATCCTCCTGTAGGCATGAATAAATAACAAACTGGGCCATCGCCAGGGTCCAACCCTCTAAGCACACGTGTCTTATTTTCCAAAATTTCATATGAAATATGTAATATTTTTGTCCAAAATGTTCGAGAATATTCGCATGAAGGTTATATTATATATAGCCCCAGTTTGAAGCCACACTTATGCTTGCAAACAGAACAGATGAAAGTATGATAAAATAATGTGGAGCATGGTGCATCACTATGAATTTGTAAAGTCCAACTCTATGCAACAGAAGAACCTCACTCAAGGAAACAGCCACAAAAGACTGCTCAGTGAGACAGATCTGAAATAGATCGCAAAGAATGCTTCTGCAGCTTGCTAACATTCATTTTAATTGAGGGGTTGGTAAAATCGATAGGTTTGCCTTCTGAAAATCCTTTAGCTTTTGCAATGAATTGTATTGACTTCTGTGAGATACATTTAAATATAGTTTTTAATTTGATGGCATTGACAAGCTAAATATAAATGATGAAAATTAATAATATGCAACTAAACATGTATTTTTAAAGATATATTCTTAGATTCCTATACTTTCTTCTATAACTTGTCAAAATACATTAGAAATGTTGATTTATAGTTGGGTTAAAAATCTCATTTAAACTTATAAAACAAAGTTTTCTTGGATTAATGAACAAATTGAGGAAATATTGTTATTAATAAACAGATGTTCTGATTGGTAAATGCTCTTAACTATTTAATAAATATGCGATTTAAATCCTATAAATATTTGTTATAAAATTTATTGTGCTACATGGATTATGGTGTATACTTTAAAAGTTAGTTTTCCTAAAGATATCACATGATCATAGTCAGTACAGTTTTCCAATTTTTCTGTCACTTTCAGTAACTATGGTATAATGGAGAATGTGGTGGGAACTCTACCAATGGCTTCTTGTTAGCAGAGAATGGGTAGTTAGTTCCAATGTTTGCTTAGGAGTTTTTATTCTAGTATTTGAAGAAACCAAGAACAGATTTTTTTTTAAATCAATCTTAGAAGCAGGCCTATGAGTCGAGAAATTTTCTTTGCTCAGAGAAAGATCAAACTAGATGTATCAGAAAATAGCTGTAAGGAGCTCACTGAGGGTCATCAAAGTTCAAATGTACAGGAAGGGCAGCCCTGGCAGTAATGTTAAAATTTGAGGTGTAGTTCTCACAAATGAATGAGGTGACCAAGATGTAACTTTATGGAGTAATTGAGAAATCATAAAATTCAGAGAACCTAGACAACAATGGGGACCGTAAGAGAGGCATACATAGATCTAATCTACATGGGAAGTAGAAAGAGACAAGATCTCTTGAGTAAATTGGGAGCATGGGGACCATGGGAGAGGGTTGAAGGGGAGGGGAGAAGGAGGGAGGGGAGCAGAGAAAAATGTAGAGCTCAATAAAATCAATAAAAATATTGAAAGAAAAAATAAAAAAAAAAAACAAATTCAATTAGAAAGTCAGTACACAAGGCAAACACGAGCAAGGTGGGAAAATAATTGCTGTGTGAAATGAAAAAAGAAACTTAGAAATAAGAAGAAGAGTAGACCTGAGGGACTTAGGTTTCTGTCTAAGAGGTAAAAAATCTCCTTAGATTTGGAGAACAGGTCCAGAGCTAGATGCTGGCATCATCAGTGATCCTTGCTCACATCAGTATACTTTACTTACAATAAAGGAAAGAAGCCATCCTGATCCGGAGGTAAGCAGATGACAGGATGGAGGACAGATAAAGAATGACAAAATTTGGCAATGTGCTTTAAAGATATTAAATGTTTGAAGGAGGAGAGAGAAAACACAAGAAGAAAGAGAAGTGACCAAAGAGGAGACCTACAGTCACCTCCAAGAGCTGACTCAAATGCAGTGTTGGAGTAAAGGGACAAAAACAATAAGAGGAAGGAGTAGAGGAGGAGGAAGGATGAAAAGCAGAAGGAAGAACATGGGAAGATCAGAAAGACGGGGAAGAACAGGAGGAAGGGGAGAAGTTAAAAAAAAAAACTGCCTAGAGAGACTTAATGTCACAAGTGCTCATTACAAGTGAGGGGTTAAGAAGACGGAGTGCTCCAGGACATACAGAAGTGTCATTTGAGGCTCATGAGAATGCTCGAAAGTATTGAAGAATGACCTGGAAAGCCATGTGGGGAGTGGTGAGGGAAAAGTATTGCATGTTTTATCTTAACTAATTTTAAAATAAAAGGAACTGATCAAAGATGGGATTCAAATATGCAACATGTTACTACTGGTATTCTGTTTTCCTGTAATAAAAATTAGAGAGAATACTTTGATCTTTATCATCAATAAGAATGGTGCCGAAAGAATAAAAATGAAATTTAGCAAGATTCATAGAAACTACAATTTATCCAAGACTGTTAAAAGTGAATGATGCTCTTCCAGAATTTTATGATAGTCAGTGAGTACTGTCAGATAGCATAACACATATAAAATTGTACTCCAAACTCCAACACTTCAGTGTATTCATAATTCTTTATAAGAAATAGATAACACAGTAATACACTTTCAAAGAAAATCATGGGAAATAACATTGTTAGTTGAGTGTGGTTCCAAAAGAAAAGGAGGAGAATTTGGTGGGCCAAGTTTTTGTTTTGGTCCATAGTGAAATTTTCAAAATATTTAAAACACAAGTCTGAATTGGCTATAATCATACAAATAGGCTTGTTAGCCAGTAAGTTAGCAGACCATTTAGTCAAATTAAAAATTATTATTCTGACTGATATTTGTTAGTCTCAATATTTAGCAGCCGGTATAAGTACTTTAGTATATACTAGCTGAAAAATATTAGCCATTTTTCCTCACACTTTTATCTATAGTGATGCTATATGCTACATTTTTAACAACTAGCAAGGTTTCTTTCGTATGCTTGTTTACCTGAAGGCTGTGCTACTCAGTTGTTTTCTCTGTGTCTCTCCTCAAGCAGTATGATGAGGCAGTTGCATGCCATGAGAACAGGCTTTCCTTAGAAATTAGGTGTGGTTTACATTGGAATTCTGTGACAAATATATAGTGTAGCATAGACAAAGACATTAGACTCCTTGATAATTCTACTTTTTCACTCTGAGTGGGGCTTAAGGGCTTCTGGAAACGTCATTGCAAGACATTAGCATATATCATGCATCACTGTGTTCTGGCCAGTGATAACTGCTGCTTCTATATTGGAGGTTTTGGAAGACCATTGCTAAAACAGTTTTTCATTGCTAAGGTGTAGGGGAAACGTGAAGTCCTGAGTGAACACTGTTGACAAAGGCAAGGCTATGTCAAAGACCCAAATGCCTTAGCCCCATGGGAACTGGCAAAGACTTTCCAGGCTGCAATCCCCATGGGATATGTCAAAACCTTTCCTCATGCCCCATGTGTAGATGCTGATAAAGTGCCCAGAGAATCTCCACCAAGCTTTCTCTCACCAGTTGTTAATGATCTGAAAATTTCTCCCCTACTGCTCTTGTCAAAATGAGCTAAACCTTGTTTCTTGATTCAGCTCTATATTTTAACATTGCCTCTTTGCCTGCCTTAACTCTGTTTAGTTCTCTCTAATATTATGTATGTATTATGTATGTATATAAAGATGCTGAGTTTCTGAAGTGATGTGGTGTCTCAGTCAGAGATCACAATCTACCTTACTCTGCTTTTCTGGGCTGGTGTATTTGTCTTTCCTTCATTCCTTGGGATTCTAGGATTCAAACCATGCACTGACAAGGAACTTAGGACATTATTTAGGGTTTAGTCTAAAATGTACAAAAGTTTATAAAAATTGTAAATGTAATAGCTTATGCACACACTTATGCACTCTCTTGGAGGAAGGTTTTATTAGCTACTTGTTATTGTGATAAATTATCTTACAAAAGCTACTAGAGAGGCCAACTAGTGGTGATACATAACATTAATCTCAGCAACTGGGAGGTAGAGATAGATAGATCTCTCTAAGGTCAACCTAGTCTACAGAGTGAGTTCAGAGAACAGCCAGGGATACACACAGATACATTGAGGTATGATAAGATTATTTTAACTTACAATTATAAGTCGAACAATCAGTTATAATCAGAGAGACATATTGTGGCAGGAAGCAGATAGGCACACTGTGTGCAGTTAAGAAGCAGAAAACAGTGAGTTCTTGCATTCTGCTTGCTTTTTCCATCTATTCAGCAAGACTCTAGCCCTTGGGATAGTATTGTCAACATTTAGAGTAGGTCTTCTAGCCTCAATTAATCCAGTATAGACAGTCTCTTAGAGACAAGCCCAGAGATGTTCTGCTATGGAAAGTCTGACTCTCCTCACCAAGTTCATTCTCATCAAGTTGACAATTGGAAGCAATTCTCACGGGGATCTAAATAATTTCAAAGATCCTTAAAGCAGTTTGTCTCTAACACAGGAAGACAAATTAAATGAAGAAAAGTTGGTAGAAGGGAGATTAATAATGGAAAAGCAAAAGGAACCAACAGTTTGGAGCAAGAAATGCAACTACAAGATACTTATAACATTAAGCTGTTGAATCAATATGGAGAATTAACGGATAAGGAATTGTGGCATTTTGGATTTGAGCATTAAGTAAAGTTAATGAAAATAAGCAGGCGAGTTTAAATAAATTTGCAACTAGGTAGAAGATAGTAGATGTTTGTAAAGTTCTGAAGTAGGGTAATTATTCCCATTAAGTCCCACAAGGGCAGATATAATTTGCTTCGGCTTTACATTACTTTGATACTCAAAACCACATTCATACTAAGTTTAGCTTAATGTGTGTTTTGGGGGATCTGTATCTTCATCACGTGCTAAGGTAAGTACCAGCCCATCATTGTTGCAGCTTCACACCACCTGATCCTTCTTTTCCCTAACCCCCAATAGCATCTGCGGGAGCTGCTTCAGAGTTCCTCCCTGTAGAGCACAAATGAAGAGATGCAGGTTAGTTTCTGTTCCCTCTCGCAGACAGTTATTTGATTCTCTTAAGCATTTTTAGAGTGGACAAGAGTTAATGCTAATTCTCAGGTAGATCAAACTAATTAGCTGTTTATTAAGAAAAAGGTAATGATAAACAAAATTATATGTTACCCAGAGTGGAAGGTAAATAATAGACATCCAACTTGAGTATATTAATAACTAATGATTAATCAAGATGTTTTATCTAAACATTATAGGATAACACTAAATTTCAAAAGAAAGAGAAATTGTAATGAAATATTAACAAGAATATTTTCTATAGTTTTTTTTTTCTCAAACAGAAGACATGCTTTCTGAAAATGCACATTCTGCACACATCTGTTGTGTCTTCTCTTTGTGAGGCACAAAACTTGTAGGAACCATAATTTGCTTTCATAATTATTCATACACTAAATGGACAGATGTAACGCTGTTACCTCCAAGACTGCACTACAGACAACCACAGCATCTAAACGACCAACTGGCTGCCACGTGCTAACGCCACCCATCTACAGTCTTCACTCCCTAGAGTGCAAGAAAGCAGGGTTATTTTCTTCCCAATTAAAAATGCAACCACGGCCAAGGCATTTCAAAGACCTTCTCACTATAAATAGACATCGTCAGAGTAAGATGAAGTCACGCTTTTGATTTCAAATTTAATGTTTTCAAACCTTGCCATATATGTTAATTTACTAATTACCAGGACAGACATTTTTTTATCACTTGCTGAATATTTATATTACAAAAATTTGCCTATACAATCACGGTTGAAAAACTAAAGGCCATCATTCTCATTTCAACGGTTTTAGAAACCAACTCAAGCTTGCAAAGAAATCACACAAAACAAAGAGAAGAGATTAGAACTTAATGAGAGAAAAAAAATAAAAGTGGCCAGAAAATACCTCTGAAGGCAGTAGCTATGCAGCATGCTGTTGTCATGACGAAGAGCATCAGGTGAAAGCCCTGAGTGAAGAAGAGATCAGTTGGTTAACTCCAGATGAGCACAGTAATTAGACTTTCACACAAGATGAAACTGTGCTTTAATTGCTGGGCACTGTGAAACAAGCTTTTAATCTCAGCATTTGAAAGGCAGAGGCAGGTAGCGCTATCTCTAAGACATCCAGTGCAGTCTACTCTACAGAGAGAGCTCTAGGTCAGACAGGCTTCATAGGGTCTGTGTTAGAAAAACATCACAGGTGAGGGTCTGTATTAAAAACAATAACAAGCAAATACGTTTCTCTACATAGGTTGATAATATACATAACTGACTAGGATACTGAGTGAATACTGTCAGTTTTCTTTTCCTGGAAAGAAACTTGACTAAAACAGAGAAAACAAAAATACCTTTCATACTTAAAAGTACATGAAGAGAATAAAAGAGATAACATTTAATAATGCAATTCTACTTATTCAATATTGTGCATAGAAAAATCAAACTTTAATGCAATCTATTTATTTTAAAACATAAAATAACATATAATAATAGCATGGAAGTTCCTTTCTTCCAGAACAAAAACCAGAAAGCATTAGGACCCATCATAACATCTGCAGACCCAGAGAGAGACAGAGAGAGAGAGAGAGAGAGAGAGAGAGAGAGAGAGAGAGAGAGAGAGAGAGCACAGTAGTGAGTTGGGAACATCTGTCAGTGTCGTTACGTAGTTCCTGCTTCTCATTTCCTTTCTAAATCTGGAGTATCTCTTTTTAGGCTTACGTAAGCTTTATCTCATGAAATTTATGAGATTTTCATTACCGGAAATAACTTTTTACAGAGTCTTTTCTGATCTATGATAATTCCCAGAACCCTGTGCTTACCACAGAAATTTAACCTTCAAGACAATAATGGCTGACACTCAGCTTATCTAGAAACTCGTGTTTTGAATGAGTGTAGACCTTTTATTATAAATAATGACAATCTGTGACTGCAAATTACAGAATAGCAGAAAAATCCCCATTAATGGCTTTTTCTTTACTCTGTGCTATTAAGGCTGCTGTGGCCCAGTAGCCAGTTCACATCTGCAATGCCTGATATAAGCTTTGTGCCCACTACTGCCTTCTCTTTACACTGACTTTTCCACCTTAGTTGGTTCTTGCTTTTAAGAGCAAATATCAACAGTTTAGTAACTTTTGCAAATGTGAGAAAGTATGGGTTTTGTTTGCTTTGTAAATAGGTAAATATCCAAACTTCCCATTGATAGAGCACTTTGTGTATTCACTGGTTCAGACAGGAGACAGTAGCTGAATAGTAGAATTCTTTATTTGATATTCTGGGAATATAGTATTGCCATATGCAGATTTGCCACAGAAAATAGCAGTTTTCAAAGCTTATTGGAAGAATTTGAGTTTGTGATAATTTCACTTTTAAATATCAATATGGTAATAACACACTAATAGAGCAATCTTAGTAAATCAGCCATTTCTCCAGTACTGGGGATCAAACCCAAGACCAGTGAAAGTCTCTCAGTTCTTCTACCTCTGTTCTATAGCTTTAGCCTTCCTTCTACGTGTCAATTTGCGATAGAATTGTATTGTTAGCCAGGCTTCCTTTGATCTCACTCTGTTACTCAGGCTGCCATTGACTTTGTAACCATCTTGCCTCTGCTTCCTAAGTAAACTTGTTATAGGACTGCACTACCCTGTGCAGAAAAAGACAAAAACAAAAACAAACATTACACAGTTAGTATATGATGAGTTTCTTCCAATGCAATGTGTCTGATCATTATACAAAACTCTGTTAAAGGAAAGAGAATATGACTGTCTGGTGTATAATAAAGTCTTTTTGTTAATCTCTCCCCAAAATACTTATATAGTATGCATTTGTGACCATGTTCTTTGTTGTGAAAGAACATCCTGGAATCTGTACTGCCATGTTTTGCAGTGTTCATATTTTCTTTTTTTTTCTCAGTATGCAGAAAATAACTGAAAAAAAAAATAGTTTTTCTTTTTATATCTGGTGGGTAGGATATCAGTTGAAAAGGGTGAAATCACAGGATACCAGATGGATAAAACGAAGGTTTCTCCAACAACAACTAAATACACCTTTTTCTAAAGTTGCTATGGGATATTCCATAAAACAGACGACCCTGGAGGCTTCAAAATCCAGTCTAGCAAGTTTAATTAATTAGAATCATGACATTTCACTATTGTCTAGCAATGGAATTAATCTATATAAAACAGAAAATAAGTTGAAATCCCAAATATTGGAAATATCCTACAAAAATGAAACTTGAACAACACATTTCTAATATATGCACAAGTTAGAATTAGGAGAAATTAAGCAATACTTTGACCTAAATGAAGACGAAAGTGGAGACAGTTTTCAAAGTTGGTGGAATGCAGATATAGCAACCTTAGCCCAGCTGTGCAGCTTGAATCCACATGTTACAAACAATAAAGTCTCTGAAGTTAATTGTCTAGTTGACTTCTAACACAACTAGAAAGAAAATCATAAGAGAGCCAAATAATCAATGAACTAAAAAAAATTAAAAATAGTGGGAAAATACTATAATGTCTAAGCTGAATTTATAGATAGTGTGAAATAAATTGGTAAGGCCCTGGTCAGACAGAATACATGCAAAGAGAAGACACAAATACTAGTAACAGAAATGAGAGGAAAGACATCATTACAAAACCTTGGGGCATCAATTAGGACAATAAAGATTATTATGAGCATCTATGTCCATGAATTTCTAAAACTATATGAAATATCTTAAAGCATCCAATGTCCCAAAAGTCATAGGAACAAGCAAGCACTATCTGAACATTTATATATTTTTAATTAAAAAATTATTTTAAACTTATATGTATTATTCATGCATGCACATATGGACTGGCACTTGAGTGACACAGGTCACATTCATACTGTGTGTTCTCCAAATCAAACTAGGGTTTTTAGGTTAGTGCTGTAAATGCTATATACATTGAGATCTATTCCTGACCAGATATTTATTTTTTAAGCAATCAGTAGTTAATGACCTTCCCAAATAGAAAAAAATGTTCAACTTGTTCTATTAAAACTCTAAAGAAAGACAGGTGGTGGTGGAGTAAGCCTTTAATCCCAGCAGAGGCAGGAAGATCACTGTTAAGTATGAGGCCAGCATGGTCTACAGAGCGAGTTCCTGGACAGGCTCCAAAGCTACAGAGATAAACACTGTCCTGAAAAACAAAAAACAGAAACAAAACTCCTAAAGAAAAAAACTCCCAAATTCCCTTTTAAAAGAGAGAAGTAGTACTTTTATTAGATGAAAATAACATTATTAAAAGCAATCAAAGGCAGTACATGAAAAATTATGAATATCTCTCATAAGCATAAATTCAAAATTTCTCAAAATAGGATACAGACCTAAACAGAGAACAGAATAATCTCAACAGAAGAGTCTAAAATGGCTGAAAGACACTGAAGGAAATGTTCAACATCCTTAGCCATAAGAGAAATGCAAATCAAAACAAGTCTGAGATTCCATCTTATACCAATAAGAATGGCCAAGATCAAAAACGCTAATGACAACTTATGCTGGAGAGGATGTGGGGTAAAGGGAATACTCCTACATTGCTGGTGGGAGGGCCCTTTTAAATATCAATATGGTAATTTCTCAGAAAATTAGGAAACAACATTCCTCATGTCCAAGCAATACCACTTTTGAATATATAACCAAAAGATGCTCAATTGTACCACAAGGACATGTGCACAACTATGTTCATTGCAGCATTGTTTGTCATAGCCAGAACCTGGAAACAACAAAAATGCCCCTTGACCAAATAATGGATAAGGAAAATGCACATTTTACACATTTACACAATGGAGTACTACACAGCAGAAAAAATAATAACATCTGAGATTTGCAGGAAAATGGACAGATCTAGAAAACATGATATTGGGAGAGGTAACTCAAACCCAAAAAGACAAACATCATATGTACTCACTCATAAGTCATTTTTAGATATAAGCAAAGAAAACCAGCCTACAATTCACAATTACAGAGAACCTAAACAATAATGAGGACCCTAAGAGAGACATACATAGATCTAATCTACATGGGAAGTAGAAAAAGACAAGATATCCTGAGTAAATTGAGAACATGGGAACCGTTGGAGAGGTTAAAGGGAAAAGGAGGGGAGCAGAGAAAAATGTGTAGCTCAATAAAATCAATTAAAGAATAAAGAATATGTTGTAAAACAAAATACAGTAGTGGGTCTTAGTATGTCAAATGAGTGTCGTGCAAGCATAAGAACCTTTGGCATCCGTTGCAACAACGTAAAACCGTGTATTGAGGTTGGTATCTGTAAACCATGTCTGTGGAGACAGAGAGAGGGCGATCCTGGGGTCTTGGGCAACTGATTTAGCTGAAACACCTATAACTAGGTTCCGTGAGAGAGCCTGCCTCAAAAAAAAAAAAAATACAAAGTGCAAAGATAGTTCTATGGGCACATCACTTGCTAATATAAAGACTTGAATGTAGATCTCTTGGGGCCATATAAAATCAGGTGCTTTGGTGCTCCTGTGATCCTACCACACCTGCAGGTAATAAGAAAATCCCAAGAAGCTGTGGACCAGATAGCTTGTCAAATGCAGCACCCCCCCCCAAAAAAAAGACTGTCTCAAACAGGATGGAAGTTGAAGACCTCTGCCAGAAGCTGTCCTCTGACCTCCACACGGATACGTCTACCCAAGTTCATACCACACAGTGGGGAATTATATGCCACCACTTAATGAAGCGAAGGCGCTCTGTTATAGATAGGCAAGGCAAGTTCGATGTTTAAAATTCAGTTCATGTAATCTATCACATTGTAGACTAAAGAAAATGAGCATTGATAGTTATAAAGACAGTTTTGTAAAAATCTGAATTCCTTAAAAAAATTCTCATCAAAAAGAAACAGAGAACAAGATCTTCTACTGAATAATGATCATATACAAAATGTCTTCAGCTACCATCATCCTTAATTGTGGGGAATTAGTAGCTATCTCCTGAGATCAGGATTTCTGTTTTTATCTTCTGCTTTCCAAAGTTATACTGGAAATCTTCATCAAAACAAGATAATAAAAGAAAATTAAAGCTACACCAAATGAGAAGGAATAAAGCTTTTTTGTTGTAAAATTACATGGCTACATAGAAGAGTCTAAAGGCAGAGAAAAGTATTCCAGAAATAAGTGAACAGAGCAAGGTTCTATTTTTAGTCAGATTAGTGTATTTATTTATTATTCATTGTGTGAGAGTGTCTGTGCATGCTTATATGTACTACATATATACAGGTGCCCACTGAGGGCAGAATAGGATGGAAGTTTCTTGGAGCTAGAATTACAGACAGGCTGAGTACTGATCTCACACACTCTACAAGAGCAGCAAGAGCACCTAACCCCTGAACAATCTCTCCATTCTCATAGCGAAGGTTTAAAATGCAAGGTTGCTACTATACAGAAGGGCCACCCTTCTCTATTGACCAGTGTTGAACAAACATAATTTGGTGTTTGTGTTGAAATATGAGCGGCGGGACTGCGTCCCCAACACCCCGGCTGCTTGACTAGCTCATGCCCGAAATAACAACACACAAACTGTATTCATTTAAGAACTGCTTGGCCCATGAACTCTAGCCCTTACAGGCTAATTCTCACACCTGGACTAGCCCATTTCTAATGATGTGTGTAAGCACCCCAAGGTGCGCTTACCAGGAAGATTCTAGCCTATGTCCATTCTGGGTTCGGAGCTGAGAGGAGCTTCATTGCATGCATCTGCCCGGGAGATCGGAGCATGGCGTCTCTCAGGAAGCAGAGCAGAGTCTGACCTCACTTCCTCTTCCGCCCAGCATCCTATTCTGTTTATTCCACCCACCTATGTTCTAAGCTATGAGGCCAAGCAGTTGGTTTATTATAATTAACCAATTACCTTCCTCCATCATGTTTGAAATAGAATGTTTTTTTTTCTACATTAGCACCACAAAATGATACAACTCAATATAAATCTAACAAAATGTGTAGAAGATATATGTGGGGGAAAAAACCTTCACAACTCTGATGACAAGAGACAAAGGCTTGAAGTATAGCTAACAGCAGAATGGTTTGCCTTGCATGTGTGAGGATGTAGTCCGATTCTTAGCACTGCCATGCAGAAACTGGACAAAACAAAAAACTAAGTAGAGATCAATACATGTTCATAGGAAGGTTTTTTTTAAACTTGATCCATAGAAAAATACAATTCCAATCAAAATTCTGTCCAACTAATTAATCTGAAGAGAACAATAAAATTATTTTAAGATTTCCTTAGTAGACAAAGGCCAAAGAAAAGATAACACAATATTGAAGCAGATTTAATATGAGAACTGAGAGAGCATAAAGTGGTAAAGTAATAAACATGTCAGTGGGTCAAAATAGAGCCTGGAACGGAACCTATACTAATCTTGCCAAGCAATCTTTGACAAAAGACAAGTGTCAGTGCAAAGAAAAGATACATTCTTCTCCACAAACGCCATTTCAGCAAGTGGGCTGTTGGAGCCCCTGCATAGAATCTAAGAAGATGTCTTTTACACGACATGATGATGACTGAGAACGGTCCAAGGCCTAAGTGTGTGATGGAAAACTAGCGTTCTTAGGTGATAATATAATCTAGATGAATGATCTAATGGTGTAGACGGAGATTTCCATGCAATAATATTGGAATCATTGGAATTCTACTTTTCTCTTCTAAAATAGAATTAGAATTTTTCTTTAGATAGTTTGTACTTTTTTTCACTTGGGAAGGCCATTAATTACTAATTAAAAAACTAAATATCTGTTTAGCAAAATACCTCAGAGGGTTTAGCAACTTGCTATACACACCTGACAACCTGAGTTTGATGCCTGGATCCCACTGGAGGAGAGAACTTACTCCTAAATACTGTCCTTTCCTTTTGAAAGCTGTATTTTTCCATTAGAACACACAATGGTATGTTATTAGAAAACAGACATTGGTGATTTATTCAGTATTGAGGGCATAATCATCATGAGTGAACCTGTGAGGGTAAGCTGAAACATCTGACCCTCCTGCTATATGAGGAGTGCACAGCGGAAATTTGTGTGACTATAAGCTAGGAAGCAGGCCATCACCAGTCGCCTAGCTGCCAGCATCTCTCTAACTTTGCCTTCTTTCCTCCTCTATCTGCTTGGAATTCGTGCCTTACTCTATTCTGCCCTGCTGGTAGGTCAAAGCAGCTTTATACATTAACCAATGGTTCCCAGCATACAGAGGGGAATCCCACATCAATTAGGTACACCAAGTATTTTGAAATACCTTCTGCAGATCTATGTGTCTTCTTTTGAACAATGTCCATTCATGCCTTCTATTTAATTTTAATCAGACTATTTATGTACTTGGTATTGGTTTGAGTTCTCCTGTGTTATCTTTCATCTGAAATGTTCTACACAGGTGCATATGCTAAATGTTTCTTAATGGTGACCTTATATTAGAAGGTTGTGAAACCATTATATAATGACACCTATCTGATGACAGCAGGCCTCTAGGTATAGCCCTCTATGGGTTAGAGCATCCCTCATTCTGACTTTTTCCTCTCTTTTCTGATCTATCAGGATATGATGAGTCTCTGCTAGATGCCCCTAGGCCACGCCCTCCTAACTAGGATAGAATGAAATCCTCTGTCACTGTGAACCACAATAAACCTTTGTTCCCTTAAACTGCTTCTTTGAGGACTTGCAATTGGTTGTAATGGTCACAGCAATAATATCCTGATTGATATAAATTCATTATTATTTAGGTACTGATATCATTACAAACTTTAAATGTTTCTTATTTTTTTACCCTGTCTCTTCTGTGAACTGTTTAATTTTCTATGCAGTAGCTTTTTAATATTATGTAATTTGCCTTGTCTGTTTTGCTTTTGTTGTTTTTGGGGTCATCCAAACAATTACTGTTCAGACTAATGTCAGGGGACTATATTTCAGTATTTTTCTAGTTCCTGTCCTACATTCAAGTGCTTACCCAGTTTTCAATTTATTTTATGCATGCTATTGAATGAAGAAGTTTATTTACATGTAAGCATCCAATTGTGCCAACGTTATTTATTGAATAAAGTACCACTGTATACTGGCATTTTGATTTAAAAGTCATTTTATATCAATTTATAGATAGATGTCTGTGTTTTCTCTTACATTCCGTTGCTCTGTCTATTCTCGAGCCAGTAGCGTGTTTCTTCCACTGCGACAGCACTGTAATGTACTCTGAAATTATATAGTGAGTCTCCATATGCTTCGTTCTTTTTCAAAGATTGCATTGGCTATTAAAATTATTTAGTAATTTCCTCTGCAATGTTTAAGATTGTTTAATCTCAGTTGGATTTGATAGGAATTGCATGGATCTGTAGTTTGTCTTGGATACTGTGGACATTTTAGCAATCTTAAATTTTTCTGATCTGCAAACCCAGGCATCTTTCCACTACTTTTTGTCTCCCTCTGTGTTTTCAGTCAATATTTGTGGTGTCATTTAAAGGTTTTGGGGGGTCTTTATTTCATTTTAGACATGAGCTTTTTTCAATGCCTTGATAAGTTGGATAGTTTTCTTGATTACTTTGAGGGTAATTTATTATTATAGTATAGAGCTAGACTCTAAAACTGACTTTTGTCTGTGATTTGTGTCCTGCAGTTTCACCGAATTCTCTTTTATAGCACTCATTGTGTGTGTACAGAAACACCCTCATTGATAGGGTTTCAATTTTGAGTCATACAACTTTGCTACCTGTCACTTAGTTCTACAAGGGCAGAATTTTCTTCACACACTATTCTTACTTTTGTTTGGATGCCTTTTATATTGCTTAATTTTTGTGAATAAGATTTTCAGAGTAATACTGGTTAGAAATATCCATCAATTTCTTGTCAAGTTAACAGGTCACTTGTGTGATACATAATACATTGCAGGTCTCTATTTTCAGGTTGCATAGCTCTTGTAGACTCCACATGCTGTTCTCTCCCACATATATCCAATCCCACCTGGGTCCCAAGGAGCTAAAAATGCAACTCAACAGCACAGTAATAGTTAGAAACTTGTTTAAAACACTACGAAAGATTTTAGTTTTTGTTTGTTTGGTTGGTAAAAATTTTCTTTTTACTAATTTCTATTGCAGTTGGATTGTGTGATTCTTAGGTATGAACATTATAGGTATGAACACACGCATATATGTGAATGTGATTTCACAAGGTCCACAGTTAGACATGCCTGTGAAAAATCACAACTTACCAAAGAGTTTTATAAAGTTCTTTTAACTTAATTTAATTGCTCTAAGACAGAGGTCCACAAGAATCAAGCTTGTCTCTTTAGCCCCAGTTTCTACAAAAGTAATTGAAAAGCACCTTTCATTTTTTGTGAAGATAAAATTCAGAAAAGTAAATGAATCAGTTTCTTCATGGTAAAGACAGCTCTATTCATTGAAAAACAGTTAAAATTGCTGCTGGGGGAGCTACAGAGATGGCTCAGTAGTTAAAAATGCTTGAAGGTGCTCCGTCTTCTATTACAACTAGATATGCCATGTTTTGCCAATATCCATGGGAAGCTGACTTTTTCATGAATAGAAACGGAGAAGGAATGGGTGGATGGGAGCAGAGAGTTGGTGGGGGTGGGACTAGGAGGAGAAAAGGGAGGGTAAACTGAGGTATGGATGTAAACCAAATAAATTTTAATTAATTAATAAATTTTAAAAATACTTGTCATTCTTGCTGAAGATCTGAGTTCGGAATACTCTCAAGGCACCTCACAACCATATGTAACTCCAGTGCATGGAATCTATTGCCCTCCTCTGATTTTTGAAGGTGCCAAGCACATACATGGTGCAAAAATAAACATGGAGGCAAAAAATACCTGCACATAAAATTTAAAAATAAAGGTAAAAGTAAAAAACCGATATTAGACTTATATTTCTTAGTATCTGCCTTAATTCAACATATGTATCTTGAGCTTTGTAAAATCCATGTATTATACATAGAAAAATAAGTGCTGTTATGAAAATATTGACATTGGAGCTGGTATTTTAAAAAAGATACCACACAATGCATTGTTTTTCAAAAAAAATCTTTTAATCTTTGTAAGAATTCTAAATGCCATTGCCATGTTAAGTAACTGAGGTTGCATACTTGAAAATTTTAGGTTTTCACAGGAATAAGTGGCTAGTATATGCTTCTGAACCCAGATGGATCATAATGTCTTTACTCCCTCCTTCCCATTTGAAAATTAAAATTCACCACAGTTCCTTCTGAAGACTAAAAATGACTTAGAAGTTGCTATTAATTAGAGGTAGTTAAAAACATCTCTTTTTATTAAGTTGATGATGTATGTGTGTGTGTGTTCGTGTTTTAAATCACCTACTAAGGTATTTCTGTGCCATATTTTATGAACGATTATGTTTTGAGCCTTATTTCTGTAGAGATATTTTATTTATGTTTTAATAAATAAAACTTGTCTAAATATTAGAAGGGCAAAGCTAAGGCACTAGATGTCAGGCAGTGGTGGCACACGCCTTTAATTCTAGGATTTGGAAGTCAGAGGCGGAAGGATCTCTGTGAGTTCAAGGCCACCCTGGGCTACACTAGGTGGTGGTGCTTCACACTTTTAATCCCAGTACTAGAGAGTCACAAACCTTTAACCCCTGCACTAACAGGAATATAAAATGAGAGGAGAAAGAGGCTTATTCGGTTTAGTCTTCACTCGCTTAGCCTTGGTAGAGGAAAGACTTCTCTAGTGGCTTGGTTACTTTGCTTTTCTGGTTTTCCGGTTGAACCTGGATATCTGACTTTGGATTTTTGTTATTCATGCTACACATTCCAATTATACAGAAGTATGTCTCATTTTAGTTCTTTGAAATGATCAATATGCATATATGTATTTGAGCAATGGGATTCCAGAAAGAGAGAGAAAGAGCATGGAAAACTTAGAAGAATGGCAAGAGTTGTATGTGCCTAGCAGTTAACTCTTGATGAAACATCACAGGCTCCTCTATTAATTCACTCATTGAGTGAACATTGCTGGAATTTCCTCTACATGCTTGGTATTTTGCTTGAATATTGAAGACCAAAACTTTCACGATTCCTGTTCTCATGGAACGGAAAGCCTAGTAGAGAGACACACAGACAGTTTCTGCTTGGGAGAAAACCTGACATGAGAATTTAACCTTGTCAAGGTCATGAATGGCTTTGCTGAAAAGATCACATTGGAGCCTTGGTTCAAGGAGTGAAGAGGCATCTTTGGTCAAATGAAAAGGGAAGGAAAATTCCTCTTATTGTAGCAGCATATGGCTGTGTTTCCTTTTAGCTGCTTTCACCATATATAGATAGCAGTTATTAAAACACAGCCTTTTAACTGTACTGAATTTCCGGGTTCTGAATAATGGAAAAGAAGAGCTATAGAGCTATAAATACACTAAGCCCTAAATAATCATCATTATGTACACATTTTACACAAACAAAAAGATTATTTACTATCCCAGCACAGAAACAATTAAACATATTTTTTGACCTATAAGGTTACTACCATGTGCCTTATGGTTGTGAAGAAATTTGCATAAGCTTTGGCCATACAGAACTCTCTAAATTCCTCACATACTACTACCTCATATACTTGTGGTAGATTTTCAAATTTCTAGGGAATATAATATAATCTCCCATTTCTCTGATAGTTTATTATAATCAAATAAGAGCCATAACAGTAGTGAAATACATTTCTCTTAATAAGCCAGTTAGTGGTCACCCTTTAACTTCATAAGCTCAGTAAGACTGTAAAATAGTCTCTCTGCTATTTTATTACCGTTGCCTCTATCTAAAGGTACAATGTATTAGGAAAATGTGTTCATACAAACATAGTATTTAAAACATCTGAGGTTTTACACAGAGATGTAGTATTGATGCTAAGCACTCATATCTGCATGTACATGTATGTATCTGTGTCCTGAGACTGAAGTACTGGCAAGAGACAGGTAGCTTGACCCAGGACCTGGAGAGTCTACTTATGCTGTTGTCTCGTTGTGTCCTCCTTGAGAACATTTCTGAAACAGTGGGAGAACAGAAAACGTCTGACTGTTTTTGTGCACTAGAAAGTGTCTTTAAGGAGGATTGTTAATATTTAAATGACTTCAAAGGAATGAAAGAATATAAAACTTGCATGGAATGCAAAAATTGCTAGTTATTATTATAAAACTAAAAGTAAAATTCACCTTCAAAATTTATGGGCTACTTTTATGCTTTCACTGTTTATCATTTATATAGATGGAAACCTTCCTTTAAAATGAAAAAGCCTTGTGACAAAATTACTCTGATATTCTCTTCAGGAAATCTTAGTGTTCAGACAAGACTTTGGTGACTTTTGTTCCATAAACCTCTAATATTTCAAAGAACAAATTCTTTTGAAATGGTTTTCTTCTGAATAGTTTATGGGAAGAAAATACTCTGGTGAAATTATTTAATAATTGATAGTGGAAAGAGACTCATAATGAAATTTCCATCTTCCTGAAACCTGATCTCGGCATTTATTGCTTTTATTATTACCTAATGCGGTGTGTATTACCTAATACTTGACATAAGCTAACTTTGAAAATTAGAATAAAACACCAGTGGCAAATTTTGTTAATTACTTTAAAATAAAACCACATAAATTAGAAATAGAATATTTCATGAGAGAAGCATGTGTTCTTTCCAACAGATTTTAATTTGGATTAATATTTATTATTCAGCTTCTATACAAAGAATTATTAATATTAGTGATACTTGAATAAAATTATGTTTGCTCCTGAATTTTCTACAGAAATGCTTAAATCTGACTATATTAAGATTTTTTTAACTCAACAAAATTCACAAATTCTTTGTCATAAAATCATACCCTTCAGAAAAGCTTATTGTTTTACACGCCTGAAGAAATTAAAGATCCATAAAAATTAATTTCAGTTGTTTAATATTCAGGAATCACAAAACAGAAACTATAAGAATTTACGAATGCATTTAGCAGAAGTCCATCACCAAATAACCAACTTAACAGGACTTTCAAGGGTTCATTCTTGAGAATCCTACCGATGACCAGAACCTATCCTACCACAACTTACCAGTGACCAGAATGCCAGCCTACCACAAACTACCAGTGACGAGAACCTCAGCCTAACAAAACTTATCAGTAACTGGGAATCCTAGCCTACTACAACCTGTCAATGACCAGAACCCTAGCCTAACACAGTCTACCAAAATGATCACAATCTTAATTCTATCACAATCTACCAGTGACCAAAACCCTCGCCTACCAAAATCTACCAATAACCAAAACCCTGGGCTAGCAATTGTCCTTTGCACTTACTAGTGCAGGGATTCACAGCTGCTGTGTATTGACCTCAGATTATTCCCAGTACAATTACAAGTTTGGATTTTTGGGTTTTATTTTGTTTTGAGTTTCTTCCTTCTTTTTTTATTTTATTGCATCTTCCTTCCACAAATATCTTTCCATTTAGACTGAGCTCTCAGAGACCAGTGAAAGCCTTATCATTTAAGTGTTCTTGATTCTTTCTCACCTTTCTCATAGAAGGTTTTTCTCTAACGTTTACTCTTCAGTTGCTGCTAGCCGTGGAAATTTCGCTATCACAGCTTTCATTATAAATTATAAAATTCAATATAGAATTGAGGTCTACAATAATCTAACTGTGATGTGATCAGAAAAATCTAGAACCCAGAGGTGCTAAGGCAGTCTGCTGTGACCACAGGCATCTTGGGAACACATAATACAAATGCATTGTTTTATCTTTTTATGCCCCCTCATAAAAAAAGACCTAGATATGAATAGTGCATATTTTGACAAATTTGCATTATTGTGTGGGTTTCAGAGATTTCCAAGGTGCTAGAAAGGAGGCATCTATAAAAACTAGCCAATTAACAACTTTAAGGATTGTAGTTTTTTTAATGTAATTGTAAACATTATATAGCAATGCCTGAAGTAGCAATTATTCAATTCCATCAGTCCAGGAAAACAGCTTCTGCAAAGGCCAGATTATTGGAGTTCCCTTCCTAATAAGTAGGTCAGACATTAGCTGGAGGCATCTCCGAGCTGCAAAGCATTCATTAACATTGTGTGAAACGGATGCTGTAAGAAAACCATACATTTCGAAAGAAGATGCCAATGTATACATTTGCTGCCTCTTCAGAACAACTATCTCCTGCCAGAAACACTTTTGTTTATTATTAACCTGTCAAATTATCTGAGGGCTTCCTCCAGGCACCATATTGTCCAGGACAAACATCACTTCATCGGGGCCTCACAGTATTTTTAGTGTGTACTCTTATTCCATCCATCTTACCGACTAAAGGAAACAAGCGCTTGAGAAAATACCTGATTGTAGATCACACCTCTAGTCGTAACAAAGAGGGGATTTGAACTGAATGTGTCCCTTCCTGGGGTCTACATTCATCTATCAACCCATTGTGTGCTCACTTATTTAATTAAAGTTAACTTGTCCAAGGTGTTCACAAGGAAAAAAATACACTAATATACGCTGGAAGTGTTAACATCTTAAAATAATATATAAAGTCTTTGAACGTCTGTTTCAAGACCTACAGGTCTTTTGACGGCACTATGGTAAAACAGACCCCTGAGCTCTTTGGGTCACATTACATCAGCTGTAGTCTGTGTATTTTTAGATTTCAAAAAAAAAAAAAAAAAAAGAACATCTGGCTTGAGTCTCATCTCCTTCCATCCCTCTTTTCTCCCGATTATTTTGTCTCAAGTAGCTCACACTTTCCCACGGATACGTTTCTGATGACAGAGGACAGGGAAAGTGTATTCCTACAAAGTGACTGATGAAAAAAAACCCTTGCTCTGGCTCCATATTTCTCCCCTTGGAAGTTTTATTTTTCACTTTAACATTAATGAAAAATGTATGCTTTACTGCATAATATATAACTGTTTTCATTCTGCATGGTTTTATTTCGAATTAATTTTTAAACAAAATCTCGCTTGGGGAAGGGGCATTAACTCATTTTGTTGAATGCTGTGCTGGCCTTCATGTAGCTGTAGGAAACGCGTAGCTCACTTTGAGATGAAGAATGGTAACTGCTTCACTGAGAACGCATTAGTGCATGTTCTATCTATCCACTCATTTACATATACCTAATTCGCTGAACTATGACAAGGCAGGACAGACATACTACATATCTGCACATCTACCCATGGAAACCTCAGAATCACAAGATACTCAATCTAACCAGTAAGAACTTGCTGAGCTCCTACCGCAGCTGAAGAGCTCTTGGTATTTCAAAGGTGCTGGGAGAGGGTCAGTCAGTTTTCTTTCAGGGTGTAACCTCAGGCCCCACATCCAAGAATATTTAGGACACTCAAATGAACTGTATGGGTGGGCAGAGAACAAATCTGAGTAGGTTAGGAAGGTGGGGTATCCCTGGGAGGAGTTGGGAAGGAAGTGAGTATGATCAAAATACAAGAACAAAGAATTAATGAAAATATTACTTTAAAGAATTAAAAATAAAATAAATGCTATGTAGCAAGTCATAATGGTTCTTAATATAATATCTATAATCCTCTTTAGAAAGATTTGTATTTAACAGTCATATGCTCCATCTATAGGAAACAAATGATATTTAAGTAGAAATACATATTTTTTTTGTTCTCGTGGTTATTTTTTTCTGAGTTCTTGCAGTGGGCTTATATGTTTTAAGCAGGGACATCAGGTCACTAAAAACTCTCAGTCATAAGAATTCAAACAGGCACACAAACATCCACATTAATTTAAAAGAAAAATTCTCAGTCATCACCTTTCATGCAATTGTATGGTGTATTCAATTTTAATCTGCAACACGTTAGTTCAGACATAGCTCATATTACTTTAACTCTTCCTGTTGGTTAAGATGCATTGATTATTGGCATGTGATATTTTCATTTAATGTACTTACCGTTTCATCATTCTCATGCACAGAGAACCCAAAACATTTTCAGTGTTTATAACCATCTTGTGATGGTCCTAGGACGTTAATATCAATGTCTATTTGATTCCTTCATAATATGTTATTAGTATTGCTTCTGAAGATTTGTAGAATACTTTCCCATGGTTCAAGTTGCTCCTGAATATTTAATTGTTCATTCTCAAAAATCACATATGTGATATCTGACAAAGTTATATTAAAAATTAACACCAATCAGTGATAACACACACCTTTAATCTCAGTACTTAGAAGGCAGGCACAGGTGGGTCTTTGTGAGTTCGAGGCCAGCATGTTCTACAGAGTGAGTTTCAGGACAGCCAGGGCTATACAAAGAACCCCTGTCATGAAAAACTAACAACAACAAAAAAAATTAACTTTAGTGAAGTTAAAAGCAATATAATAGAGACTTATAAGAAGAATTTCTTCATATTAAAAGAATTAAATAATTGTAGAGAAGATGGCAACTGAATTACCCCTAAGGTAAGAACAAGCAAGTTATAACTGTTATGCACCAAAGAGTAAATATCTAAGTGTCTAAAACCAAGTCTCAAAACCAAGCATATTTTATAGGCACTGATATCGTGTGACTCTTTATAATGTATCAACTGAAAATCATTAAGAAAGCAACAAAAACAAAGAAACAAAAAGCAAACACTGGTCTAACCAGCTTAGAAGGAGGCTTAGTGATAGGACAAATATCTAACATGTGTAGAACCTCAGATTCACTCCCCAGAAATTTTTGTTTGTTTGTTTGTTTTGTTTTTGTTTTTCGAGACAGGGTTTCTCTGTGGCTTTGGAGCCTGTCCTGGAACTAGCTCTGTAGACCAGGCTGGTCTCGAACTCACAGAGATCCGCCTGCCTCTGCCTCCCGAGTGCTGGGATTACCAGAAATTTAAAAAAAAAAAAAAAGAAAGAAAGAAAGAAAAGAAAAGAAAAGAAAAATTGTAAAGGATTTTTTGTCAACATTTGATTGATCAAACGCATAGGGAAAGGTTTAGATTGGCCGTGGTCCTTGTTTCTTTGACCTATTTTAAAAGAAGAGGTGGCCTATAGACGAAACAACTGTGGTCTTAACAATATGTAGTAAATGCAATTTTGTTACAAATCTCAGGATTATGCAAGATTATTGGGTAGGATCCATTAATTACCCATGAAAAACCAATGTTATCTTGCATACAATATGACCTTAATTTCTGTATTGTAACCTCTCTGCTTTACTGCTACTTTCAAATATACATTCAACAACTGTTTATTGATTACTGCAGATTAGTAAGGACCTAGCAGTTTACACAATGCAGTTCTTGGGCTGCAGGGGTCTAATGAACCATAAACCTTGAAGCAATGTAATTGTAAAACATCTCAAAATGTAATCACATAGTTTCACAAATGATTCCAAAATGTTTTAAAATGTTCTCAAGGAGACTATAAATGTTTTGAATGTGGTAAAAGTTAGCCACATTTTATAGTATTATAAAGCATACATACAGTATACAACCAGCACTATACAACATTTGAATATTTACATGTGAACACAAACACACACACACACACACACTCCCACAAGCATGTCAGGAGCTTGCTCAAATAGGGAATTTGGAAAGAGACTGTCACCCTATTGGGAAACCAAATCTCTCCGTAGCTGAAGCCAGCAATTGCATCTTGAACACCATGACCATATAAGCCACCAGATAGATATGGTCTAAGCCTCCTGCCTTTATTTCTTGGAATAGAAGCTTCTTGACCCTACAAGTTGACCACCAGATCCTTGATGCTTATTGGTCCCAATAACAGACTATACCATAAATCCATATATTTTTTTTTTTTTAGTTCTGGGATACAAATTACTGCAAACTCGGTCAGTTGAACAACTCCTATTGATGACATTATGGTGTAGCAAAAGTCTGAAGGAACTAACCTTAATTATCTGCTCAGGCTTCATAGGCTGAAGTCAAAGTCTTTCTCTCTCTCTCTCTCTCTCTCTCTCTCTCTCTCTCTCTCTCTCATATTCAAATGTTTTTTTTATTTTGCTAATGCAAAAGAAAAGCGCTTTACCAATTGTAGAAAATCGTAAATTAAATGTGTGATACCAAAAAAGCAATTATATATGGAGTGAAAACCCAGACACACACGTAACTTTATGCACATTTTATATATGCATACATATAGAGTACCTATTGATATAAGATATAAATTCAAATACATGTTTCCTGTATTTATCAGCATTTGAGGTAAAATTAAGCTCTTTAAGTACAGTTTTCATTAGTTCTGTGGATATTTAAAAGGTTTTCAGAGAAGTTTATTTCAAATAATTAATGAAGTTATGGCACCTGTGAGGAGAGCAACTCATGTCACTCTGGGAAAACAGCAAAAAAATTTTTTCCTTCTGTGCATATAGCACATGGGCATATAAAAGAATTTATTCTCGATTGTGACTTCTTAATTATAGCTACATGATAATTAAAGTGAATAGAACCTTCTCCTAATGAAATGTTAAAATGAAAGCTCGTGCTATACTGTGGATAAACATTAATATTAGTAGGATTTTCTAACCACTGATAATTTGGCTGTTGCTATTGTTGTTACATACACTATACAGAGTTTCAACTCATTACTTTGGTCAAAAAGAGTTATATAAATATTAAGATATGCTGTTACATAAGCAGAAAGAATTTATTAGCTGACAAAAACACAAATGGGGTTCGGGTGGGAGCTATGTTGGCAGCATGCTGTCTATCATGCCCCAAACTCTAGTCTCAGCCACCGATAGCATAATCTAGGCATGGTAGGACCTTCCTTAAATATCAGCATGCAGAAAACGAGTGCAGAAAAAAAATCAGAAGTTCAAGGCCACAGAACCAGTTCAACACCAAGCTGAAATACAGAAGACTCTGTCCTATTTAGTTAGTTAATTATTGACAAATTTTTGGATATTTTATGGGAATCATTGGACACTGCTAACTATTTTATAATGTGAATACCTTTATTGAACAAGTTAAGACCAGTAACGCTTTCCTCTTGTCTAAATGTCATCCTGGTATTATTTTCAGGGCAAAGGGCTGTTGGCTGAAGCTATGTGTGTCACTATGAGCAGAGGGGCTGTTCGCCTATTTAATCAAGCTCTCTTTATATAAGGCTAACCCCCACAACCAATGTTTTCTTGAATATTGTACAGATCCATAGGGAAGAGGTGAAGATACATGCTGAAAACATAAAGCAGAAATGGTCTTTAAGCAGGAAAAAAAAATGAGAAATAAGATGGTGACTTCCAGACCACAAACTGCGGGGCTGCCCTATCAGCTTGTTGAAGGACTGTTAGAATGTTCAGTGTATGTTTCCCCCATCTTCTGAAAGGCAGAAACATGGCTTCGTTGGCTGTTCTTTCTTTTTTTTTTAATTATTTATTTATTAAAGATTTCTGTCTCTTCCCCGCCATTACCTCCCATTTCCCTCCTCCTCCCCCAATCCAGTCCCCCTCCCTCATCAGCCCAAAGAGCCATCAGGGTTACCTGCCCTGTGGGAAGTCCAAGGACCACCCACCTCCATCTAGGTCTAGTAAGGTGAGCATCCAAACTGCCTAGGCTCCCACAAAGCCAGTACGTGCAGTAGGATCAAAAACCCATTGCCATTGTTCTTGAGTTCTCAGTAGTCCTCATTGTCCGGAGAGAGAGCACGAGCAAGGAACTCAGGACCCCGAGGGGTGCACCCACACACTGAGACAATGGGGATGTTCTATAGGGAACTCACCAAGGCCAGCTGGCCTGGGTCTGAAAAAGCCTGGGATAAAACTGGACTCGTTGAACATAGAGGACAATGTGGTTGCTCTTTCTTAAAGGGTCTAGTACATCGCAGTGTTCTGTTTCAGTCCAGATCAAAAATTTCCGTAGACTTTTCTTGTTCAAATTAGTGTTATTACGGTGACATAAGGTATTCTTAAAGCAATAACATAAATAAGTTCCATTGCATTGATCAGTAGAATTAAAAAAACAAATCATTAATGTGACTGGTAATCAATTAGAGGTTCTAGGAGCCAGCAAGGCTGCCTTGACTGATACAGGCTTGAAGAGAGCTAGCTGAGTCAGCATTATTTCATAGAAATAACCACAGAAGTCCTGGGGGGACAATCTTTATATCATTTAAATATTTCAAAGGGAGAATTTCCATTCAGCCAGGTTTCATTCATATATAAATTGGCCCATATTGTTTCAATTTTAATTATATAAATACTTATATCCTTTCTTCATTGATTTCCATTTCACTGTGCTTTTAAAATCTCAAACTAAAAAGAAATCTCAAACCATATGCATTGATCTATGTTAGAGACCCCCTAAATGCCTATAAATCTGACCAGTATGTTTTACCTTGTTAAACTGCTTCGGCAAGACAGCAAGAACATATTAGAATCTCTATGATGTTACTTGGAGTTTTGATGGTTACTTGGTGCTACTTTCTGCCTCTTAGTTACCTTCTTTCTTTTCTGCACTAATAGCAGGAACACAGCAGAAAGCCGGTGTGGTTTTAAGTTGAGCAAGTGTTACTGCAGCCTTAAAGCAGATTCGTGGCTTCCAACAGATGTCCTATGTTTTTTTTTGTTTTTTTTTTGTTTTTTTTATTGCCAGGTGCAATAATGTCTCTAGGAGTCACCACAGGGTGATACAAAGGAAAAGAAGCAGAATAGCAGCAGACCTGACCTTGTTTGGGGGCATTGAAATAGCAATGGCAATTCTTCTCTTAAGGATACCTCACTGGATGATACTCCTTTTCCAGAGAAAGTGCCAGAAATTGAGATTCTTTTAGTTGATCATGTAATCAGAAATATGTGTCTGTGCCTATGCAATAAGATAGCTCAACGATACCATGAAGAAAATCTGGATAGGATTTAGAGAAAACAACACCAACAAGAAAATTCTTAAGGACCTCTCAAACTACTTGCAATATATTACAAAGCATGAAAAATGAAAATGAAATACAAAAAAAATGAAAAACAATAATGGAAAGGCTAGTGTGTTTCAGCTCAGTGCACTTAAAACACAGTCAGTATGTATTCGTTTCTATGGTTAATATTCTTGCTGAATTGTGCACGTAGACACATCTCTTCTGAGTTCAGAGTCACCACTGTGAAGTGCTGAGGATAATCACACCGAGTTGCAGAGCTGCTGTATAGAAAGAATAAGCAAGACTTAAGAGAGCATATTTTTGCATGCTGCGTTGGCGGTGTACCTTTATGAAAATGTATTTGGGCAAGTTTGTATGGGTTTTGGGAGGGATTCCTGTCTACTGTTCTGTTTGGTTATAAGTCTTTGCTTTCACTAATAGTAAACAATCTTTATTACTATAACCAAGTGACATCATGAAATAATTTATACTAAGCCTCTTTATTCTTTACTTTCAATATTGCTTTTATTATTCGACTTCCTTTGCATTTCCAAACTTTAGATAATCTTGTCTATATCAACATAAAATTATCATGCTGAGATTTCAAAAGAATTCATTGGGGTTGCAGAGATGTCTCAGTGGTTAAGAGCACTTGCTCCTCTTCCCGAAGACCAGAGCTATAATTCCAGCAGCTATATTGGACAATTCACAACTGCCTATAACAGCAGGAACAGAGATCATAAAGATGTTTTCTGGAGTTTGTAAATACCCAAGTGTATATGTACACACATACACAATGATTTTTTTAAATATTTATGAATTTGAGGAAAATTGAGATCTGTGTCTTCCTGTTGTTGTTTGAATGTAATTGGCCTCTATAATCTCATAGGGAATGACACTATTAGGAGGTGTGGTGCTGTTGAAGTGGGTATGGCCTTTTTGAAGAAAGTGTGTCACTATAGGGGCATTGTTCAAGCTATACTCAGTGTGACCATCAGTCGACTTCCTGTTGCCTGCAAGATATAGGACTCTTGGCTACTTCTCCAGCCCCATGTCTACCTACATTCCATATGCCCACCATGATGATAATGGGCTGATCTGAAACTGTAAGCGAGAATCCCCTAATTAAATGATTGTCTTATAAGTGTTGTTGTGGTCATGGTTGCTCTTCACAGCAATAGAAACCTTAACGTAGACACTTCCCTTATTCACTGAATTTTGTGTTCTCTGTTAGTTTTGTAAAATTCAGCATAAAATCTTATGTGTGTTTGTTTAATTTATATGCATGTATTTCATTTGGGGGACTGATTTTAATTATCATTGCATTTTCAAGTTGTACATTGATACTTTATAGAAATACAGTTGTTTTGTGCATTGTATATTATTCAGAGACCTTATAGTCACCTTTTAGGTGGACATTTTTTTTTCTGTTTGTTGGGGAGGTTTTGGTTTTCTTTTTTTTTTTTTGGTTGCTTGTTTTGTTTTTGTCATCTTCCTTATATTTTTATATATAGTTAGTCAAGGAATCTTTTTCCTCTTCTCTCCCCTCCTCCTGCTTTCCCCCACTCTTTCCCCCACTTCACCCTCCCTACCCCACTCCCCATCCACTATTCAGAAAGGGTAAGACCTTCCATGGGGAGTCAACAAAGTCTGGCACATCAAGTTGAGGCAAGAACAAGCCTCTCTCCCTGCATCAAGGTTGATCAAGGTATCCCATTACAGGGAATGGGTTCCAAAAAGTCTGCTGATGCACCAGGGGATAGATGCTGATTCCACTGCCTGGGGCTCCACAATTTTTATTTCTTCCTTTCCAATATGGATGACCTTTTTTCTTTCTTTTCTTACTACATTAGCCAGAGTTCCAGAACTGTAATGAATGAGAATTACGAGCCTGGACATTTGTCATGCGCCTAATGTTGGAAGAAAATATTCAACCCCCCAGAATCTGATATTGAATCTAAGCTTTATGATTAGCTATTTTGTCCACTTTAGTTCATTTCCCAAGGAACAGATTAAATAAAGATTCTGTACAACTGATAATACCATGCTTTTATACGTATAGGTGAGATCAGTCTGTACTAAATGAGTCCTGACTTTATCTTCTCCTAACAGTGTTACATTGAACAAGTATCTTAGCCCCTCTAAAGTCTGCTTCTGCTGCTGCTAAATAGTACAATGCGTTCATTCAGGAAACTCACACAATGTTTCCAAAGACTTGATAATGACAGTGCCTGCATACCTCACCGCACTGTGGCAATTAAAGAAGATATGTCTGTCAAAATATTCACCGCATGGTATTAATCTAACTTTAGCTGGGATCACAACTATGACTGCACATAATAGTGTCAAATGAGATGTTCCTATACACCTATGCTTATATCAGCCTACTTAATGAAGGGAAGGCAAACAATATTGCTCCAAGTCTAAGTGGTATATTACAGTTTGGGTTGTCAAAATTGGCAGAGGAGGATGGTGTGGTACTGGTGTCCAATTCAGAGGCCAGAGATAGTGCTAAGCAGTCTACAAGGACGAGGACATCAGTTACACAAACAACGATGCTGAATAAAGCTCAATTCAGGATATACCTCAATATAGTCTCCTTCCAGTAATATAATTATTTATATTACTTACTCTAAATGGAGGTACCAACCACAGAATAAAAAATACTTGCACAAGGAGACTCTGGGAATGATTAATTTGCAGCCGTATGCTACTGATAGAATTGGATATGTCCAACAGTTCATTGTTTTGCTTCCCATTTTAGGTCTGTGAACTAGATATTTTTGTTTGCTTATTTTTTTTCCAAATTTATACTTTCCTTTTGTCTATTTCAGCAATAACTCAAGTTGATGATGTAACACTGTGTTTATGGATGAACACAAGAGGAAAGGCTGGAAAATGGCTCCTCTGTTTTAAAATGCATGAGCCCCTCCTGCCATCAACTCAAGATATTGCTGTTTCCATTAGAAGTATCCTGTGTGCAGGGCACAATGTTTATAAGACAACCTCATCTTAATAGTAAGATCGATATTTGAAAGGTACACTCAAAATCAGTGGGGAAATCCAATTCCACTGAAGGGGTGATTTAATCCAAATACTTTATGAAGGATACAAACCTAATGCATAATCTGCATTGCCATCTTGTAATTCCAGTCCTATGGAATATGTTGCCCACTACTGGCCTCTTTAGGAATTGCATGCACTGATATACAAGCAAAACTGCCACACACATGAACTTTAAAAATAAATAATTTTTTTAAAAAAAAATTTAAGGATTCATTCCACTCCAAAAATGTTCTTTAAAATTCTGCTACTGAGCCTGAACCCTGCTTATAACGGTAGCCCATTTGATTACACTCATATAAGACTATCAAAAGAAAAGGAAAATATCAGCACTAGGAGAGGAAATGCTCTGGAAAGTCTCATCAATCCACTTGTAAATACTGTATTTGTGCAAGGATTTTAAGGGAGAAATAAATCACAACAATCTCCTCTTGTGTAAATTCCCACAATCAGATGGATATTAGCACACTAGCTTTCTTCTTTGTGTATATTTTTTTCTTTGTGTATATTTTAATAAAAGCTGTTTATACTTTAGTGTACAAGAGGTGTTGCTATTTAAATATTGTGCTTTAGCTAAATCAAACTAATTAGCACACATTATATCAACTCCTTAACTTTTTGTGCTAAGAACATTTATTTTCTAGCTATTAGCATTTTCAAGTCTGTATTTTATTAACTATCCTAATGGTGCTATGTAATAGATATGTTGGACTTATAGTTTCTAACTTAAGATGTGTATATCTGACGATCATATCAGCTGATAGCACATCAACTCTCTAACTCCTCAAATGGGTTACGGAACAAGATCTAGACAGTCATCCACTTAGCACTATGGGGTCTGACTCTTTTACTAGTATAAGATGAGCCAAGGTTCATCTGCCAAGCAGCCACCTCTCCGAAGAAGTACAAGGTGAATCATTGCCTTGGTCCATAGTCCCTGCTGAAGACCACAAGTGAATCAGGATACATAAGGGAGCGTTACGTGGTACAGAGTCCTCAGGCATGAGAAGTCTCCAAATAGAAACAACACAACTAATGTGGGAAGCAGCACTATTGACACTCAGATATGAGGACCAGAAGTACAAGAAGGATGTGTTTCTTTATAGTAAGCAACATTACGGAGGATGTAAAGAGTAGAGAAGAAAGAAAAAAATCATAATCTTTTCTGGATTGAGTCTCAGTGGATTCTCCACAAAAAGGGACCCTCTTGTTCAATTTTACAGGAGGATCATGGGAAAGTGGGCAGACAGGAGGAACATTAGTAAGACATATAGAAAAAAAGTTAGAGTTGACAGCAAACTTTCAAAGACAAATACAAACTCTGAAACTCAGTAATATGCCACAGGCTTACCTTGCACAGTGCAGTAAGGAAATGGTTGAAATAAAGTAGGAAAATACCAGTGTTCCCCTGGTCAATGAATCTGCTGAACACTTCAATGAGTTTACTCGCTTATGCCCTTATCAGTGGGCTCTATTGGCTCTATTTGTGTAAAAAAAATATCTGAAAAAGAATGATGATCAGTTTATTAAAAAATGGACTCATAACGTATAATATAATGACTATATTATGTCAGAAAACATCAATGTTCAGACTTGTGTTAGAGATTACACATATGCTAGTCTGAGTCATCAAAACTCAGGAATAGGATTAAAAATTTTATCTAAATGGAAAGACAAAATTTAGAATCAAAAGGCTTTTTTGTTCATAGATTAATGAAGGTTCAGTAACTACCAGGCAATCGAGATTGGATGGCCATTGGTACTCCATGAGCATCTAAAGTTGGATGTCATGAAAACAGAACAGTTCAGGGAAAAGCCAAGCAAGAGTGACAGATCTTCTCTCAGAAGACAAATGAAGTCTCAAAAAGCCTCATGCCTGTTTTGGTCTATGGCTGATAGTCTCATTTCATGGTGTTGCATTTTTGACCATTTTCAGAAAATAATGCTGCCCAATATGATATTTTTGTCACCAAAAGTAAATTTGTAAATCAGTTCTACCAAGCATTAATTGGAAAAGAGGAAATTTTGTGTAGATTCTAATATTCATAAAACCAAATAAGAAGAAGCAGGATACTGCAATGGAGTGGGCTTGGCTCTCCAAAGAGAAGTTAGATGAGTTTTTAATCATAATCTATGAGGTGAAAAATGGAATTCTTCTTATTGAAAAAAAGCAGAGAGGTGACCCCCATTAAGAAAAACATTTGGCAGAATGTTATATTAGTTATTTTCAGAATCTCCTCTGGTCTGTGTTTGAAAACTCAGAAAATGTCAAATTTTCTGTGTGAAAGAAAAACACTGTTTTCCAACATCTTTATGTAAGTGATAAATTTCAAATACTTAACAGTGAAAAATTGGATTGTTCTACTGATCATTTTTTTCTTTTTTCCCTTGTTTTTATTAATTTTTTTATTGAGCTCTACATTTTTCTCTGCTTCCCTCCCTGCCTCTCCCTTCCCCTTCAACCCTCCCCCAAGGTCCCCATGCTCCCAATTTACTCAGGAGATCTTGTCTTTTTCTACTTACCATGTAGATTAGATCTATGTAAGTCTTTCTTGGTGTCCTCATTGTTGTTTAAATTCTCTAGGATTGTGATTTGTAAGCTGATCATATTTTCAATAGTCGCCTTTTGAAAAATAAATGGGAAAGATTCTATGTCAAGACTTCCTTTCTCTCTAGACAACAAAGAAAAACAAAGCATGAATAGATCCTAGATGCATTCATTATATATAAAAAAAGAACTAGCAGAAATTATGATCCAGGTATGTACTATACAGCTAACCATTCAGGTCCTGTGTGGATGGGTATAAAAGCAATACAACCAGAGTGAAAAAAGAAAAATATTAGACAAAGCTTGTAGATACTATGGGCAAGAGCTGCCTCATAGCACCTTAAATAAAGATGGAATCAACATTAATGTTATCTGAAAGAGGCAAAGGTTGCAAAGGGAAAATAATAGAATAATGTTTTAATGAGTAGGGGATTTTTATTATTGTTGTTATTATTATTGTCGTATATTGTTATTCCCAAGAATGTCAATCAAGACAAATAGATTTGTCTGCCACAAAATTTTGAGAAACTCAATGAAAAAAAGCAGCGTCTTAAGTACTTGTATATTTCAAATCTTTGCTCATTTCTTGGTTTAATGTTAGATTGCATGAAATGAAATTATAGAGCAACTGCAGAATCTGACCTTAGTCAGATGTGATAACTCAGCACCATTCAAGAGAAACTTCTGTAGTGACGGACCTGTTTGGCATGGTCCACATTGTACCAGCTAACCACATGTAGCTATGAAGCATTTCAAATGCAGCAAGCAAAACAGGAACTATTTCATCAACTTTGTTTTATTTAAATGTTTAATTAAGTAATCATGTAAATTTATGTTCTTTTCAAAAAGTGACTAAAGGAAATAGAAAGGACTGGCTTCTCTGGTCAAAAAACAGTCATGAATGAATGCAGAAGTGCATGGCTCAAGAAAATTCTGAGAGTTTAAGTGTGACTTATTCTCAACCCTAAGCCTGAAATGTGTATCACCCCCTGTAAACCAAGATAATCATGAAAGAGGGAAGGAGAAACAGTGTATGAACCAGAAGATATGGAGAAGGGCTGTGACATGCCACAGCCAGTGTTATCATGACGTCACAACAGACATAAACAGGACTGGGCCCATCATCTGATAACCACGAGCATGACAGGGCCTTTGTCTTCCTTTCTCTACTATTGGCTTCTAATGGATTCCAGGAGATAAACAGGCATTGTTTTTAGTTGTATACCCATTGAGGATGCCCCTCGGTTCCAGTGGGTACCGTCAAGCCCATAGTCACACACATGATCCTTTATAGAAACTAAGTATAAAAATAAAAAGGCAAGCATGTCAGACAGAAACTTTGGGAAGAAATGATAGGGTGAGAATAATGTTCTTGCCACGTAAGTGAAATAGTCAAAGAATAAAGTCCATTAAATATATTTTAATACACCAAATGGGACATTTTAATGATGCTTATTTTATCTTTTCAGCTCTCCTTCAAACTTATTTTTTTAATTATTATTTATTTATTTATTAAAGATTTCTGTCTCTTCCCCGCCACCACCTCCCATATCCCTCCCCCTCCCCCAATCAACTCCCCTTCTCTCATCAGTCCAAAGAGCAGACCAGGTTCCCTGCCCTGTGGGGAGTCCATGGACCTCCCACCTCCAACACCGGACTACAACTTCAAACATATATTATTGGATAAAAAAGCCAAGGAAAAACATTCTGTTACATTTAAGATTAGGGGAAAGCAACCAATCTTCCCTTATTGATTTTCAATAAATACTATTACTGACCATCTCAAAATCATTCCTCTACAGCTCTATGCAGTTCATCAGCAAAAGAGTAGATATGAAGACCTCCAAGCTTCAAACCTTCCTCAGGGAAATGAAGATTATAATATATAGGCTGTCGGGTGACTGAATGCTTATCACATTATTATTAGTCATTAATGTACTGTTCATAACTACAGTATAAGAAGCAGAAAGTATATATATTGTAATTGTTAAAGATCAGATAGGTTGTCTGATGTCATGAAGACACTGAGTCATACAGTAGTACCAATAATATAAATGTCTTAGTCAATATATGCCCTGCTTCCTGATAGTGAGATAATGGATACTTTCTATAAGTCCAGGCTTGCTTTGAAGTTCATATCTAATGTATGAAACGCACAATAACACTGTCTTAACCTTATTTACTTATTCATTATACAGAGCTTGGTACTTAATAATACTTCAAAATGATTACCGAGCTGGAATAACATAAAAATTCAGTCCCACTGCATAGTTTCCATATAATACCTACCTCCAGTCACAACTACAACAGAAAATATATAGGCAACACAGTAAAACAGAAAGTATTCTGTTAACTATATGAATAGTCCCAGCTCCTACAAAATGTGCCCAGGTAAATATATAACTTCAGAAAATACTTAATTACAAGTAAGAAGGATTTGTTCAAAGGTTATCATATTTCTATAAATACATGTTATTAAATTGTATGTGAGCAAGTCTGGAACTAATGCAAAGGCACATGTGATTTCTGAATGAAAAGATTAAATGTTGCATGGAAGCATAATCCCTTTTCTAAATCCATGGTCTGTGAACAATTTCAAGAATTTTAGAACATTTAGAATAATGAGCTTATCCAATGAAGCAATAAAATAAGTTCTCGAGGCTGAACAAGCAAACCAACACAATGCACAACATAATGGATACATAAATGGACTAGAGAAGACACATTTAGAAGAGACCTAGGTGAAAATGAGGTTATAAAACAGGAAAAGGGTAACCTACATAGACAAACACATCAGTTTACCATGCCAGATCGTACCGTATGCCAAAAAATACGTTATGGCTGGTAAAGAGGTTGTATGAAAAGACACCAAAAAGCAAGATAAACATAGTGTTTATCTCATACAGGGAGAGCATACAGAATCTTATCAGAGGAAAGCCATATCAAATTTCATATTTCTATTTTTTTTTACTTTTTAGCATCATAAATATCTTAACAAAACTAAACTATGAACATCCAACTGAGAGAAATCTACAGCACAATCAAAGGGTATCTCATAGAGGCTGTATAAAAAGGCTGGCTGAGGCTACCAAGAACCACATAACTTTAGGCTGATGACTACAGTCACACATATATATATATGTTTTATGATTAAAGTGAAATATGAAAGTCAAGTCTATAACCAGGCAATAGAAGGCTTGCCATTCTATCACCCTTATCTGAAGCCCTGAGTTTGAAATGCAGCACTTCAAAATGGAGAAGTAATATGCCCTGGAGTTCATGTGACAAATTAATTTAAAGATAAAATCATCCTGCATTTCCCAAAACACAGCAAAACCCTTAATATATGATTTGGAATAAAGAAGGCATGAAATTCTTACTAGACTGGGCCATAGACAAATTGAATCATGTCTTCTGTTATGAAACTGGGAAAACATTCTTCTCAAATACCTTGTTACTTTGGCTTTTTTGTTCTTATCTTTCAAAAGTGGAAAATTTTCGCTTTATTTTATCATTCAGGTAAATCTATGAGATTTCCTTACAAGTCTTCTGGCTTTTCCATTGTATCCAGAAAGTTTCCCCTTCTTCTTCATTTTCTTTGTGATTATATATTCTCCTAGATCTTTCTTCAATATTTGGGTTATTTGTCTATATGATATTTAATTTTTTATGTAGGACTTCCTAAATTATCGAGATTTCATTTTATTACAAGTGGTTATTAGATTATCAGAACATTATTTTGAAAAGTCAGACTATCTTCCAAAATCTTAAAGGACATTTAGTTGAGTTATATAAATATTTATTCATGGATCTGGATCTTCTCTAGAATTTATTCATTCTATTGATCTATGTCTCAAGTTCTCTGCCTGCTTCCCATGCTGAGAAGCCTTGTATCACTGAAACTCTAATCCTAATTAAACGTTCTCTTCTTTCGCTTTACCTTTTCGCATTTGGTCACATTATCATTAAGGTAATTAAGACACATATATGAGTTACTTCTGACACAATCACAAAGAAACGTATTTTGACCCAAAATAGAAGCCACACAACATGAAGTGATAATTGTAAATAATCTAGGTGGAGAGAAGAAACTCTCAACATATAAACATACAGAGTCAATGCAGTAAGGGTTGAGTGATGTGGGAAGACAGACTACTCACCCTACAGTTTCCCACAAAGTGAGAGTGCAACAGAGCTCTTTCAAAACATTGTCAGTGCATCCTACCACATTCAGCCACAGGAAATGTCATTGGCAGATATGAATGAAATTCTGTGACAAATGCTCAGATTTCCAGCTAACTCTGCTAGAAAAACTCAATCTGTCTAGGTCTAACTGCAGTTGACACTACTTTCTGTTCCATCTGGGTATTAATTAATGTTAATTAAAATAACAGCATTATTAATCCTGGACAGGGATTAGTGTAGATCCCACTGAAGGATCTCTGGAACCAGAGCAACCATGCCTGTACTCCCCCGGCTGGCGAGGGTATGATTTCAGAGAGTAGACTGGCAGAAAAATGACACTGAGTGGTTTATATGTTCTCAGCCTAAATTGGATTGCCTCTCTTTCAGACGATTAAAAACCTGAACCACCCACCTTCTTCTAATAGAAGACCTCAACTTTTAGGGGTCTATGTTTGTGGGTGCTGTTTTCCCTTGACTGATATTCCTAAAAATTATAGAGACTGTTCCTGCACTAATATTATCAATCTAGATTTTATTTCTGTTACTTTGAGATCTAGTAACCTCTCAAAGATATTCTCTACACCAGGTACATTCTTTATCTAATTCTCTAATTGGCTGGGTGAAACAACTATCTTTGAGAAAACTTCCAAGTTGCAAAGCCAGAGCAAAACACATCAAGCTTAGCCACAGTGATGATGTGTTTCTCTGTTCTATTCCCCTTTGACCTTTTATGTCTCTATTTACTGTTAAATTTTATTTTTCCTCACCCCCCCCCATTTCTCAGTTAGCAGATATTCCTGAAAACAATATCCTCAGCAGAACTTTTGCTTCCAGTTCAATGTGTTTTCCATGATAATCTCACATAGGGCTGCATCTTTGTTTCGCCATAAAAAAGAATGCAATTTCTAGAATAACAGTGTAAAATTTTACACTCCCATAAGCAGTAAGCCAATATAACCTATGAAAATAGCTTATCAATTTGCATTTTGATCTCCATTGGGACTTCAATGTCAGTAAAATTTAAACAGGTTTATGCATATCTGAAATTTTGTCACTATGCTGAGTTATTTTTGTATTCTCAAGACACTTCTCCTTGGCAAAGCAGACACACCTGTAATCCCAAAAGACTAATGAAGGAGTTATTGCTGTGAATCCTGGGCTACCCTGGGCTACAAAGTGAATTATAGGCCAGTGAGGTCTTATCTTAAAAAAAATACTTGATTGATTGATTGATTGATTGAATGATTGATTAAAGGTACATAATCACTTTCCCATGCTCGACACCTTGTAGTTTCAGGGCTTCCTTATTTTGTTGACCTTAATATCAACTTCTCTTTTGAGATTTCATTCTATACCACTATTCAGAATTCAATATCCTGTCTCTAAGAGAGTCACTCTAAATGGTAATGACCTTCTAATGTCTGACACAGAAGGGGAAAAAGAAAATTCCAGCTGGTTTCTCTACTGCAAATATCCATGGTGTGATCAGTTTCAAGTTAGCTACAGACAGCAGTGCTTTGGTTTGGGGAAAACTGCACATTCCAACAGGAGAGCGGGTTTGAGCTAGGTGGCTCCCGGGAAGTCTTCACTTACTCCTCTGGATACCCCTGCCCCTTGTCTGCTATTCCTGGCTCAGGACACCATCGAGCCCTCATCTAGACTTAAAGTTGACACTTGATCTAACACCAAGGGCAGTGAGGTGGAGTAGAGTGGGGTGATGAATGAAAGCTTCGCAAACAGGAGTTGTTTACTTCTCTGCTGTGTCCTTCCCAAGGGCAGCCTCAGCCAGTGGCCTTTTCCAAGCCCTGCCTCTAACAGTCATTCTGTGTTCACTTAAATACCTTAACTGTAGTTTCTTCTGTCCACGACCCATTGGAAGCTCTCACTCTAGAGCCCACGTGTAGAATGCTTTACTGTTCCACAGGGCAGTGAAGAGCTGGTATGTCCACATCATCACTACACTGTTACATGGCTCCTAGTTTTAGCAGAAACTCAAGTGTGAGTGTGTAATGGTAGCTGGGAAGGGGTGTTTGTTGATTTTGGTCTTTTCCAGTCCTTCATGTACATATCTATATTTTAACTGTCATCCTTTTAACCACAAAATGATGATAAATCTATGTGCTCCATCAGTTATAAAACTGGCCCAAAATTAGAAAATACATACAAACTGCTCCTGGAAATTTCATAAATATTCATATGCTTCATATAGATCAATAAGCATCCCTCACCCCACAAAGCAAACAGAGAAGGGATCTGCCTCTATCTAGTTCTGTAGTTTTCAAAATTTTTTTTATTTTTTTAAGTAAAATATATTCCAGCCCAAATAAAACAACAACTTTAACAATACATCCATAAAAATTATCATATCAAGCTACATATATATGTACATATATATTAGAGTATATACTTAAGATATAGAGGAATTCCTTCTTTGATTTCATTTTGAATAAAATTTATTCTTTATTTCTGAGCAATTAAATGCTTTTTGTGGCAACAGTGAGAAGTGTGTGTGTGTGTATGTGTGTGTGTGTGTGATTTGTTTTGCTTGTTTGAAGGGTTTCTTTGTTGATTCAGAATCTTCTTGTATGGTCTGTAATAGTATTAAAATTGCTAATGTCGACCAGAATGTCCTCTGTCTCACGGTTCTGCTGTTTCAACCCCACTCAGCATCATTGATTGTCCGTATTTGCCACCATGCTTGGCTTTTTGGTAATTCTTTTGACTAATGAATTTAAGTGTTCATCAGTCGAACCAAAATTCTGAATATAGATGGGGAAAGTGATAGTTGTTCTTGTAAAGGAGACCTTATCCACTAGAAAAAAATTTCATGTTGTCCATGTCAATCATTAATAATTAGCCAAATTTGTCCTGGCAATGAATACTGTGACAGATGTCAAGGCTAGATTACTCTAGGGTTCAAGCCAAGCACTGAGCCATGACAATTCACTTAGTGATTCCAAATAAACTATATTGAAATGTCATTGCATAAATAATGGGATATGAAAATCATAGTATTCTCTATTTCATAGAAGATATTCAGTTGTGAATGTTAAATGATTCCTCTAAACTATGGAGCATGAATTCTTGCCATTTCATATTCATGAGCAAACTAAAGTTTTCAGTTATCGGAAGTGTGTTGCTTCGAATCTTTAAATTTTTCAGTAACTTCAAAAGTATTTTCCAAATGTATTTAGGAAAACAGCTTATCAAAGTAGAAAAAGATTAATTTAGTTTCCACGACCCGTGAGATTATTTTCGCATACCTAGCTATTGTCGTGATGCTGACCTAGAGAGACATGCATATTTGACTCATGATCTTGCTCTCTTTGTCACACCAACTTCTGTGAGTACATATGGGGTAATTAGTGACCAAACACCATCCACTACAATTGCTATGTTACCTGAACCTGGAAGTCATAATCCAGTATGTGATGGCCTTCAATATTCCTAGACAAAGTAAAGTAAATCTGCGTAAACATTACTTGAAAAAAATGGGAGCGCTAAACTCAGTTTCCTTGTGTTTAATACAATTTTTCTCAAAAATCACTAATTAACAAATAGCTTTATTTAACAGTACTGTGTAAGCATGCTTTTGATGTTGTCTCATGTAGTAACTAAATGTTTTTATACTTTTCTCTTTAATTAGTAACAACAAAGATTAACCCAAGGTAGCCATGAAAGATCTCTCAGCTTATTCTATTTCTTATTTTTATCTGCCTTTCAAAATAATCATCTTTAATAACCCCACTTAATACTGTGATATGTATCACATAAATCATTAATATCATTTCAATGATACGTATATTTGATTTGTCTGTATAGTGATATCTTCTATTTGTAATGAGATTACACCCTACAGATCAGATGAATCAACTCAGCTACTAGGAATCTGTTGTGTCAAATCAGCCACTTTCATCAGGGTTTATTTATATTACCATATATCAGACATGTCAATCATTTATTTTTATTGCTTAAAGAATCTATTCTCAATCAAATAAAGCAGTCTATTCCCTGACAGTTAGAATAATGGTTTTCTGTCTGCACAGTCTTCTTTTATATCAAACAGAAACATCTTCCAATTTTTTGGAACTTAGCTTTATAGCTTTATTAGCATTATAATTATTTTATTTGGATGCATTACATTAATCTACAAATTAGTTTATGCCATCTTTACATTTTCCAAGTAAAAAAATCATTCTATTTCACAAATAATGTTTATTAAATATTTGAACAATATAAAAACTGCAAGATGAATATAAAGACATTTAAAGTCTACATGAAAACTGTGAAGTCTATAAGCTGTCCAAATATGCCATTTTTTCTATGGGCATTGTGCATCTCTAAATATGTACTATATTAATTAATAAAAGCCGTGTATTTGTTAACATTTTCACTGAACCGTTTTCTACAAATACAATTTGGTATTTGATAATGTGAATGACGCGATGTATCTTAAATGTATCATAAGTTATGATACATTTGCTTATTGAAAATTGAGCCAAGGCATCATGCATTCACACAAATACAAGTTTCCCTTCACAGCAGTCCGCAGTTATTAGCAGCGACCTCAAAAATCCAAATATGACATAACCAGATGCCTCCTAAGTCCTAGACCTGTAGCACAATTACACTCAACGTGCAGTCCACACAAGCATATGCAGGTGTCTGTAGCAGATCCTAGTCGGTGCTCACCTAGGTTACCACAAACCTCTCACTTCACTCCCAAGGCAAAGTGATGTCTTTTATTTCAGCTCCTCCACCACTTTGCTTACTAACTGTATCCTTTTATTACAATTTTTCCTCTCACTAGTATAAATTATCCGGTGTAATTTTTAAGACTGTCTTTTTTTCTACCTTCTATCCTAAATGTTTCATAGATTGCTGCAACGGTAGGCAGCAAGGCTGTGTAGTCTGTGACTGCATTGTGGATACGCTTGCATCAATATTTTTCTTATTATTTCCCAATTCTACTTGTTAATCTTGGAAATGAAACCTACGCTTTTTCTTTAAAATTTGAGCTTTGGTTACTGATGGGTCCAATTCTGTCAAAGGCAAACGAATCTCTAAGTTCCTGAAAGACCCACCAATTGACTTTACTACTAACAGCTTCTAATTATTAAAGTGAAAAAGTATGTGATGTTTAAAGACTTACTACCTGCCAAGGATGTTCTTGATTTACCTGCATTAACTAACTTCTATCTTACAAATTAATAGAGCATAAATTCTTTCTTTACAATCTTTAAAACTATTTGTTAATTTATTGTGTATGTGTTTGTGTATGTTTATTGCATTCAGGATGTGTTTTTAAGAGTTTATAAGTGTGTGTGATCCATAGCTCACATGAGGAGGTTAAAGAAAAATGTTGGGAGGGAGTCAATTCTCTTTTCCCCCTGTGGATTTCTGGGGTCAAACTCAGGTCACCAGATTTGCACAGCTGAACCATTTCAATACTCCACTTTCATTAATAAACAAGACAACAGAGAATCAAAGGGTTAAGTTTCTAGTATCTTACTAATAAAAGAGTCGAGACTGCAATTCAAAGACTTAAACCGAAATTTAACTACCATGTTTCTTGAAGCTTCCTTTGAGAGGATTCAATTAATGATTACACTACTGATTCTAGAATCAGAGAAAACTAGGAGAAATTAATTCTATCCCGGTACAGCAATTGCAAGGTCAATCACACAAGGGCTTAGCCATATGGTTATGCCTTCTTTTCTATGAATATTCCACAACAGTAGTCCAAGAAAGTAAGTTAGAAAGGCAAATAAAGATGCAATCTAATTATGGAATATAGAATTAATATAGAAACTAGGATACTCAAAATGAGAGTGGACAGATGAGAAGAGGTCATTGGAGAGAGTGAACTGCAGTACTGACTTCATGCTGTGCACTTCCAGGCCTTATTATCAGCTATTTCAAGAAGAAACCAAAATTACATGGACAAGGGGCTAAAATCTCAGTTTTTCTGGTCCAATAACCCTTTCTCATTGTGTGCGGTACATACCGCCTCTAAAAATTTCTTAACGTATTGATATTAACTCTCTTGGTAATTATTAGCACTCTGTAAAGTAACGTTGTCCCTATTTTGCAAGAAACATGTCTAGTAGCTTATCTGATATAAACACTGTTAGTTACTAGATTCAAAGGTAGGGGCTTTGAACCCACGTGTAAGTAACTCTGAAATATATGTCCTTAATCTCTGTGCCAAGAAACAGTAAAGGGGACCTTAATTGTACAAACATTGTTCAGTGTGTGTTCACAGTCGTAATAATTCATAGTTAATAAACAAGTTCTGTAGCCAAAATGGTTTTAGTAAAAAAAAAAATGTGAAATATAATCTCATTCACATGCAAATTCTTATGCATAGATTGAACCATGTGTAAAAGGAGCATTCAACCACCTTAGATCTTCAAAACTAATGTAGGTTATAATCCACACCATTTCCAAGCAAATAGATACGCAAAGTACAAACTGTGGATAACAATTAAGGTATAAGAAAAACTGAAGGTGTGAGAAGACATCTTCGAGGTTTGTAGTTATTGTTATGGAAAATGGCCATGTCACAGTGTAGATCGTAGATCACTGTTTCTTAAAATCAACCCCAAGTTCAGGAGACTCATTTGCACCTTACAGCACGAAGGATGGTTTGAACCACAAACTCTTCACCTAAACATTTTGACCAAAGACAATGTAGGAATTTCTCTCAAGTACAGACATACACTTACCTACCCCAGGCCCAAGGATTATAAGGCAACCTGCACTGTTGTGCCTCGTTGGCTTTATAAACGATCAAAATCAGTGAAATAAAATCTGATATGCCACACTGAGAGGCAAAGAAAATCTCACCTAAACACTCCTTATGGAGTTTTCAGTCTCTGTGTGTCAGGAATTGGTATCATTTTCTAGTATAATTGGTACATTTTTCTAGTAGACTGACTATCTGATTTTATGAAAGTTATGGTACTACCCATAGTACCTACATAGACACAAATAGATTTTACCACTGCTTTGCCGACTCTTGAGTGTCAATTTCCAAACTAGAGAAAAACTTAGAGATCCAGTTCTTGCTCCAAATCCCTGCCAGAAGGAAGACAATGAAACCAAGGAAGACTTGGACGCAAATTGCTTAAACGTTTAATCGTTGTTAAGAATAAGCTAAAGCAAATTCTTTTGATAACTGACAACCTTGAAGGACATATTTGGAAATGCTTTATATTGGTTTCTGATAAGTGAATGAATGAAAGAGTTGCATTGTGTAGATACAGAGAGGCCCTTCTCTCTTATTTTTCTGGTCATGAGGGGGTGGTACTATCTATTCCCTCTTCCCTCATTGGTTCCTATAAGCCTCACGCGAAGGGAATTTCCTGACCCAGTTTTGGTTTTCTCTCCAGTGATGTTTTATATGAATGTATTGCTGATCACTCACCAGTGAGGCACAACGCCTAGGAACAATGCACAAAAGACTGTTGTATATTTCATAACTATGCATGAGAATGGCAGTTAATTCTTTAGGAGTTTAATTTAAGCCTTTCTGCAGTTTCTAAAAGTAAGTGGGAGAATGAATAGAACAGAGCGTTCTCCTTTTGCAGAAATAGAATAGCAAACTATATATCAAGAGAGAAATTAGACTGAACAGTCTTTTAAAAGACACACGAGAAGTAGCAAAAGAAAAATGCCCTCTAATAGCTATTTTATCTTTTAGTATTTTGGTTCATTTTCTCATAAAAGTAATATTTTCACTGTGAGTATAATTAATGATGATAACAGAAGAGAGCAAAATAATTTGTAATGTATATAACTATATGATTTCAGTTTGCTAAAATAATTGTCCATGGCTGTCTTGTATAGTGTATATTATACTAGAAGATCCTCTTAATAAAAAGGTTTTACATAAAATTTCAGGTACTGAAAAAATCAGACTATACAATAACACTTAAGCCTTTCATATTTTCAATATATGTGCACATTAGTACAGAATAATTACTAATATAACTTTTTATAATCTCCAAATTACTAATATAGCTTTTTATAATCTGTGAATTAGTACATATGTAGAAAATGACCTTGTGTGCTTTTACCAAACCATACAAGTAATAGTCTATAAAGAACACTCATATAAAAGGTATTAAGCAAACATTATACTTGGAACCCCAGAGCAGTGGGTACAGCATAATATTGCCTGGGCAAAGTTTCCAGCCCTTCCTTTCTCCCAGACTGGAATGAAAAGAGAGTCACACTAATACCTGTGGCAGAGAAAAAGAATTATCATAGATGACAAACTTGTGTTCTGGCTCAGCAGGGCCTAAATTCAAGGGTCATGCTTACATATTCTTTAATTTTGAGGATAATTTTATACAGGGCAGTAGAAAAGCAAGAAATCACGAAGTAAAATTACAAAAGTGCCTTATAGAAATGAGAACGTTCTTATTTAGCTTCTCTAGGATCATGAATTATAGGCTCAATGTCTTTTAATTATGGCTAGAATCCACTTATGAGTAAGTACATACTATATTAATCTTTTTGGGTCTGGGTTACCTCACTCAGGATAGTGTTTTCTATTTCCATCCATTTGCATGCAAAATTCAAGATGTCATTGTTTTCTACTGCTGAGTAGTACTCTAATGTATATATATATATTCCACACTCTATCCATTCTTCCATTGAGGGGCATCTAGGTTGTTTCCAAGTTCTGACTATTACAAATAATGCTCCTATGAACATAGTTGAACAAATGCTTTTGTAGTATGATAGGGCATCTCTTAGGTATATTCCCAAGAGTGGTATTGCTGGATCCTGGGGTAGGTTGAACCCAAATTTCCTGAGAAACCGCCACACTGATTTCCAAAGTGGTTGCACAAGTTTACATTCCCACTAGCAATGGATGAGTGTCCCCCTTACTCCACATCCTCTCCAGCAAAGGCTATCACTGGTGTTTTTGATTTTAGCCATTCTGACAGGTGTAAGATGGTATCTCAAAGTTGTTTTAATTTGCATTTCCCTGATTGCTAAGGAGGTTGACCATGATCTTAAGTGTCTTTTGGCCATTTGAATTTCTTCCGTTGATAATTCTCTGTTCAGTTCAGTGCTTTTTGAGAACTGACTTCCTTCAGAGGATTGGGATAAAGACAATCGACTTGAGCATGGACCATCAGAGCATCGGCTGTGCTGCCCTGGCTATACCTGGAGAGTAGATATAGCATGAGACTTGATGGAATAAGGTCTGGCAAATAGTGGAGCTGAGTAGCACTTGTGTCCTGTGCCAAGCTTGGAGTTTAGCAAGGTGTGGGTGGGACATTTTAGACTAAGCTGCATTACAGGGTATGAAGTCCCAGACTCTGGTTTAGGGTAGGTAAGTGCTGGAAGCTTAAAGCAGACTCAGCACACTGAGGAGGCCTAGAGAATGATGGCCTGGTAGGGCCTTGAGGGTAGATATGGTGTGGGACTTGATGAGCCCATTGTCTAGGTGTTGTGAATAGAATGGCAATAACATTGCTGACCAAGTATCTGCACAGAAGAATGTTGAATCCTCTGGGCATACATCAAGTGGCATAGCTGGGGTGTGTGTGTAGGCGTTCTTTTAGCTTTCTGAGAATTTCCCACACTGATTTCTATAATAGATGCATCAGTATGCAATCCTATCCTCAGTTTATGAGGGCTTTCCATTTCACCGCATCACCATAAGTATTTCTTGTCCATTGTTCACTTGATCTTAGACAATTGACTGGGATAAGATAAAATCTCAAATTAGTTTTAATTTTATTTCCTTAATTGCTAAGATAGTAAACATATTTTAAGATGCTTATTTCTAGCTTATTTTGGGAACTGTGTTCAGATTCCTAGCCCATTTTTTTTAAACTGGTTATTTGTTTCCTTGACTCTGTTTTGTTTTGTCTTGTGTTTATTTCTCTATATATTCAGGTGTATAGCTAGAAAAAAAATCTTTTCTTCAGAGTGGCCTTCCTTTTCACTCAGTTGATTGTGTCCTGTATATGACAGAGTCACAACCAACATCATCTTAAATGAGAAAATCTTGAAGTAATTCCATTCAAATCAGGAATGAGAACAGCTGTATATTATCACCACTTCTCAATAAAATGCTTAAAGCACTAACAATCAGGCAAGAAAGGGGAATTAAATAGCAAGAAACAGAGACATTTTATTATTTTTATGTGTAGAGGATATGATATTAAGGTACCAAAATTGCACCAGAAAATTTCAACAGATTGTCAATAGTTTTAGCAAATTGGCAAGATAAAAAAATCACCTTACAAAATCAGCAGATTTTCTATGAACCAGTAACAAACACACCGAGAAGAGGTAATGGATACACTCCCACTTACAATAGCCTCAAACAAATACCTAGGAGTAATCCAGACCAAGGAGTTGAAAGATCTCTGCAGCAAAAGCTTGGAGTCCTTGAAGAAAGAAACCGAGTGCGACACTAGAGAATTAAAATAACTCCCCTGCCCATGTGTTGTCAGAACTAATACCGTGAAAATGCCCGTCCTATCAGATGCAATTTATAGATTCAAAACAGTCCCAATCAAAACCCTCATGACATTATTTATGAAGATAGATAGGAAAAAACATTCCAAAATTCATCTACAACCACAAAAGACCTCAGCTAATCAAAGCAATCCTGAGGGAAAAAAGACCATGCTGAAGGAATTATCATTACAGATTTCAAGTTATATCATAGAGTTAAGTAGGAAAAAAATGATACATGTGCATACACACACAGACACACACACACACAGAGACACCCACACGCATACTGTAAGTCAGTGGAAGATGGAAAAAAAAACTGAAAACCTAAGCATGAACACATATGATCATAGACATCTCATATTTGACAGAGATGCCAAATACACACTGAAGAAAAGGCATCTTTGATGAATGGTGTGGAGTAAGCCAGGTATCCTTTGGTAGAAGAATGTGCTTCGATTCCCATCTGTCACCCTGCACATAGTCATTTCCAAATGGGCTACAGGAATGGCTGGAAGAACACAGGTAGCATCTTACAAAATATGGGTGTGGAGCCGGACTTCCCAAACAGCACCCCATGTACCCACAAATCAATGCAAATGACAAAAGAAAACTTGAAGAATAGGACTTCATAAAACTAAAAGATAAAACTATTGATTAAAATAATATATCACATGACCTTATAACCAATTTACCATTATTATGAAGCATTTACTTAAAAAGTCTAAATAATCTCAGTTCACTCATTTCACTATTTATAAAGATAAATTCATGATATATATCTATTTAATAAAGTTTGGATTAGCTTGAAGTGTTATCATTTTTCCTATTATTTTAATAAAATAATAAAGTATTCTGATTTTAGACTTATGGTTATGAGGATAAAATGAAGGTTGAAATCTTAAGTACATATTTTCATCATTTATATAAGATTGTCAATATAAAATTAGAAAATATAAAAAAAAACCTTTAAGTGGCATGACAGTTTAACTGGATACAGACAGATTCTTTGCATTCAAAATTGTAGACACCATGTCTCTATAAGGTTTTCTTCGTTCTCAAAAACATCACATACTCTGTTGGTGATGCTATGCCTGGTAACTCTTCTTGCTCTTGGCTTCTCTAAAATCACCTGATTCTCTGAATTTCCTCAGGAACCCTGATATCTGTTTGGGCTGATGAAGGAGGGGGACTTGATTGGGGGAGGGGGAGGGAAATAGGTGGTGGGGGCGGGGAAGAGACAGAATTCTTTAATAAATAAATTAATTAATTTTAAAAAAAGATTACTGAAATAACAACAAGGAATACTGAAATCATGAATAAAATATGGGAACCTGTATTAAAAAAAAAAAAAAAAGATCACCTGATTACTGTTCCCAATCCACACCTTTCCCCTTTCCAAACTCTAACTTTGTAGGCCCTTAGCATAACAATGACAGTAGACCTCAGCTCCAAGACAACACATTTACAGAAGAGGAGACTGCAGAGCAAATATAGAGGGCAGGAATGAATTTAAAGGCACATGCCAGACAACTGCATAGTTACTGAAATTCCATTCTCGAAAATTAGTTGTAATTAGCAGACAAATAATGGTATATTTTAAGTTGCTTCTTTTTTATTTTTGAGAATGCAGTTTAATTACATTTCTCCCTTCTTTTTCCTACCTCCAAACCCTTCCACGTATTCCGCTCTGTTCTTTTTCAAATTCATTGCCTCTTTATTCATTAATTATTATTGAATACATATATATTTGTATATACACATATATTCCTAAATATAAGCTCTTGAGTCCTTACAAAGGTACTCCTATGTGTGTTTTAAGGGCTAACCATTTGTCACTGGACAGCCAATTGGTGTGCTCTTCCCAGGGAGGACCCCCTCTCCCTGCTCCCAGCTTTGCTCAGTTGCCTGAACTTCGTGTGGGGTTGAGTTCTCCATGGATTTCCCCATCCAGTTTTGCGTGTTTGGTTGTGTCCTCCTTATTCCTCTTCCCTAAGCATAAATTATCTGCCTCTGTAAAACAGATTGGACTGCACTTTGACGTTACACATTTTTCCATTGTTAAAAAAGAATCTTATTCTCAATAAAATAAAAAAAAAAGAAAAAAGGAAAAGAAGTAAGGAGTAATCTTCTGCGTTTTTAGGTTAGCTTTATAAAGTACATGTAAGTTCTTTCTTCTAGATATATTTTTATTCCCTGTTTCAATTCTGGTTTAATTAAATCAGTAAAACATAAGTTTTAAAATCTCAAAAAAACAAAAAAAAAAAGAATCACAGAAGTTGACTCCAGTGACTCCGCAGAGCTTACATTTCTCTGCTCTCTGCATTTTCAAGCTTACCTAACTAACTCAAGCTTCAATTTGATATACAGAAAATGCAGACAAATCAAAACACAAATCCGGTGTAAGAAACTAAAAACCGTGAATGTTGATGTGAGTATAGCTCAAATAACAAAAACCCAGAGACAGAAATTGGGGTTCAACCTGAAGATCAGAAAAGCAAAACAGTCAGCCACTGGCTCTTGCTTCTACCTCAGCCCGAAATGGTGGTGATCCCGTCTCCAGGAATCTGAGAAAAGCCCTATACTGCCTGGTCTGTAAGACTGACCAGTAAGGCTGTTTTACTCTCTGATCTTCAAGCAAGCTTTATTTAATAAAATACAAATGAAATATATCACTACGGGTAAAAAAAAAAACTGGAGGTGAATTTATTCATCATATTAATCTGGGCAGCTCATTTTACAGATGAGGAAAGAAAAGTGCACAGAAACTCACGTGCTGTTTTCCCAAAGCTACCCTGGTCATTGGTGTGCAAGGATAATAACTCACCTTTCATGGTCCCAGTTACTGCTCTGCTCCATCTGACATGACGCATTAATTGTAATGGTTTTTAACTTAAAGCATGTAGTTTTCCCAAGTCTTATCTTTCACCAAAACCAAGTGCAATTTGAGGATGAAAGGCATCCTCTTTATTTTTCATAGTCTCCAGAGGTTATCACATGAGGAAGGTGGGGTCTTACCCTTCACGCAAACTGTGTGAAACCGGGCTGCAGTTACTCATACTATTAGTCATAAAGTAGGCTTGGGAAGTGGCGGTCGGAGGAATGTGGAAAAGTAAAGACAATGTTATCACACCCGTTGAAGACTGTTGGAGTCATTGGCGTGGTCAGAGATCTGCCTGAATCCACCAGACTGTAGATTCAAAGGCACAGTAGAAGAGCTGAGGGGTAGAAACTCATCTCAGCAGTTTTCCTATGTGTAATTTAGTAAATTCTAATTCAAGTATGAAATAGGAAATCATCTTGTTAATTACTTGAAAAGTAACTCATAAGCAATCCTGGGGAAAAGTTGTGCTTTTGCGCTTGTACATTTAAGTATGGGCCATTTGCAGATTTTTGCGTGTGCATTCATAATTATAATTATATTCATAAACTGTGCCACAGCTAGAACTTTTTGCTGATAAAAATATTTTAGAAGAAAAAAACAATAAAGTAAGGAGTAAATTTAATAACCTCATTGTTTATCTACCCAACTATAAATCACTGGAAACAAAAACCAAACTACACACTATAATATATATTAAGAGGACCTAGCTCAGACCCAAACAGATTAGGTGTTGCTCCCGTCTCTGTGAACCCTGCTTAGTTAATTCAGTAGGCCATGTTTTCCTGGTGTCCTCCATATTTTCTGGTTCCTACAATCTTTCCTGCCCATTTTTAGCAGTGGTTCCAGGGTTCTGAGGGGTGAGTTCCAATGGAAACCTCCAGTTTAGACTTTCTCTGCATACTGTGGGTCTCTGCACCTGCTCCCATCTGCTGCCAGATGAAGACTCACTGATGACAACTGGACAAGCCACCAATCAAGGAGTATAGCAGAATAGCATTATGAATTATGTCACTGGTTTATTTGTTTATTTATTTTTATTGGCACATTGTGTTTAGTTCTTTCCTAGGTTTCTGGACTCTCCAATCTGTGGTTCCTATTCTAACAAACAGTGGAAGGCATGGGCTTCCTCTTTTGGAGTAGGCCTCAAACTAAACCAGACATTAGTTGCCCACTTCTACAAGTTTTGTGCCAGCCATCATTGCCCCAGCACATCTTGCATGCAGGACAGATGTAGTTCCAGGATTTTGTGACTGGGTTGGTGTCCGGGTTTCAATTTCTGCAGAGTACCTTCCCTCACCAAAGAGACTAGAATGTAGGAGTGAGACTCCATGCAGGCAACAGCTCTGCTAAATATTTTGTGGAGTCTTTAAGAATTTCATACAGCATATGTTGAACACATTTACCCTGCCACCACACTCCTCCTCCTAACTCCTCAAGGACCCAACCCTACTTTCTCAATAACTGCCAAGCTTGTATCTTATAAAAACTATAAAATAATCCACTGAGTGAAGTTTGTGTTACTCATGCTCAGGGAGTAGGCATAGTCAGCCTACTAGTGCCCCCCACACTTAAAAACCCTTCCCAGAAACTATCAACTCTCCACAGCTCCTTGGCTAGAGTGCATGTTCATGAGCCCCTACCTGCTCCATGCTAGTTTTCCTACGCAGATAACCACAGCTACTGGGAGGTCACAAGTGCAGTGGTGCTTCCATGTCCAGAAGACATTGCTCTGCTGTGTTCTTCCCTTTTTCTGAATCTTGTAAATTTCTGCTCCCTGATGTTGATGGCTGCTGAGCCTTGGAGTGGGTGATATAGCTGTCTATTTGTGGATGAACAGCCCACCAACTCATTTTGTAATCATTATTCAGGTGTGGGTTTCTAACTTAGCTGCCATCCGTGAAGAAACTTCTAGTGAGTTCTGAGAGCAGAACCAATCTACGGATATAGAGATAGACATTTAGAGGGCTGTCAAAGACATGCTAGCTCAAGATAAACTTTTTGTTTTCCAATTTCAGTTTTGACCAAGGATCTCTATTTTCCTAATTCTGGCTTTATGTGGTGTTCTGCTGTAAACTGGTACAGCTATTAAAAGTCTGTAAAGAACCTAAGGAAAGAGCCTAGAGATATAGTTACTACTCAGATTTTCTTCATGTACAAACACTTAAATTATCATTGAGCTTCAGATATCTTGGGAGTGACATGTACAATGTACATATAGATTAGTCCCTCTCTATCTCTCTTTTTATTTTTATGTATATGGGGATTTCCCCTGCATTTTTATCTATGTATCACATGTGTGCAATGCCCACAGAAGTCTGAAGAAGCATCAGATCCTTGGTAACTGGAGTTATATTAAGCTGTGAGCTGATATGCGATGTCTTTCTGTACACTGTGAATATGTGTCCTCTCATTGGTTCATAAAGAAAGATGCACTGGTGTATGGCAAGGTAGGACAGAGTAAGGCAGGAAATCCAAGCAGAGATACAGGAGAAGAAAGGCGGAGCCTGGGAGATGCCAGCCAGCTGCTGACATGTAAAAAATGAGGTTAACAAATCATAAACCATGTGACAAAACATTGACAAGAAATAGGGGTTAATTTAAATGTAAGAGTTAGCTATAATAAGCCTGAGCAACCATCCAAATATTTATAATTAATATTAAGCCTCACACTGGTTATTTAGGACCTGAAGAACAGCAGAGAAACCTTCAGTTACTGTGAGCCACCACTTGGGTGCTAAAAATCCAACCAGGTTCCCTGGAAAAGCAGCCAGTGCAATACACTACATGTCATCATTCCCCCCTGGTTCCGATGCTACTCTTTGTAAATGCATGCTTGGTGCTTTGCTGTGAAGTAAACTTATAGGTTTAAACCACACTGTGCTCAAACACACACAGAAAAACTAGTTCTGCTTTTCTCTAGTACTAATGCTGCATTTTCCCTTACCTAATGGACTTGTTAGTCTCAGAACGTTAGCTACTCCGTATTTTATTAATAATCAATTGGTCTAATTAGTCCTTTAATTAATACCCACTCTCTCCAGGAATAGAGAACCTCCTGTTGGTACCTCATGGTTTTTAGCTCACAGTCCCTTCTCTCAGCCTCTTCCTAGGCTGACATCTGAGTACGAGAGAAAATGATGATCAGAAAGCATTCTTGCCCTAACTTGTGTCAGAGGAAAGAGCCCAATCTGTAAGTCCAATGCTACTGTGTTTCTCCTGATATTATCACTCTGAATGACCAGGACATTGTGTTGACAAGATCTTTATCTGCCCCCTTGCCTTCCTGGTCAACCCAGGGATTATTAGTATGCCTTTGATGCTGCTTTACATTCCTATCACATAAGACTGAGATGTCTGGAAGTTTAAGCCTTATGACCTCTCCCTGCTCGACTTTTTCTGCACAAGTTCACTGTCCTGCACAGCAACTCCTATTGGTGAGTCATGATGTGGTTTCTCCTTCGTGTCTACTGAGAGTAATATCTGGAGTGTTATTTATCTCACTTGTCTAAAATGGTTTCTAATTTAAATGTCACTACTTTAATTTAATTAAATGTCAAAGACTCTTTCAGCCTATTGTCTCATGAAACTTTCTTTGTTGGGTATATCATTCAATGTTATCTAAAAATAAGTATTAATTCTTGGCACATTCTTCTCTCTACCTTATAGAACATAAAGATCAAATACTCATAGATGTGTAAGAAAAAAAAACATATCCAATTTTTATAATAGTAACCCAGCCAAAATTATATTGACATATCACAAGTGAAATTAAGACAAAATAGACAAATCATCTGTTTTATGCTTATTCTTATATTAAGTGGAATGTCAGTTTTCCCACATAATACTGGCAAAAATTGAAGCTGGAAATAGGAATATATTTTACTTAACTATAGGTCGCAAGTAACTTAATAAAATTATAAAATCTTCATCTCTAGAAATAAAGTATTAAAGAAAATTCTCTAACTACTCTTACTTTCTGTGTCAATGACTTAAAAGGTCTGGCAATCAGTGGATCAGGTCACCTCCATAAGTCTAAGGAGCAATGTTTCCTAAAGACAGTACAGGATATAACTGGTTGGGTAAAGTTAACTTAGCTGTTTTTTTTTAAAAAAGAAAAAAAAACCTGTAGATTATTATTAAAAGAAAAATAACAAAAAATCCATGAGAAAAATCAGGTTTGATCAAGAAAGACACCCCTGAAGAATCTTTGATAGATGCGAATAGTCCAGATTATCCAACATTTCAGAGTTTCCTTTAAGTTATATATCAACAACAGCCTCAAGACTACTGACTGAGATGATCAAGCCTCACAGAAAATTCCAGACAGGACTTGACCATAATTAAAAATTATCTGTAGGTCCCTGAAAGATTATCAGTGCCCTCAATCAGTAGGAAGTAGCCTGGAAAACTACATTCCCATTCCCCACCACCACCACCACCAATAAAAAAGGATTATGGATGTTCACCTTTGTTTAGAATGTTGGTTACAATTGTTATGAATAATAGTCAGGAAAAAAAGCTAAACAAAGGAGATTTGATTCCAAGTTTTTGTTTTGAAAGAAAAAGGGGAGGAGTGCTGTGAGACAATGGTCTGTACCCTGTCACTTGTGTTTTAAAAAAACGCTGATTGGCCAGTAGCCAAGCAGGAAATAGAGGTGGGGCGACCAGGCAGGAAGTAGAGGCAAGGCAATTAGGACAGGAGAATTCTAGGAAAAGGAAAGACTCAGTCTGCTGCAGTTGTCACCCAGACACAGAGGAAGCAAGATGAGAATGCCTCATTGACAAAAGGTACCACATGGCTAACACAGATAAGAATTATGGACTAATATAAGTTATAAGAGTTATAAGAAGCCTGAGCTAACCAACCAGTTTATAATTAATGTAGACCTCTTTGTGTTTATTTGTGACTAAATGCCTGTGGGACCTGGTGGGACAGAAACCCCTGTCAACACTCAGTTGCTGATTGCATGTTTGGGCTCCCAGAATTTACTGCTGTAATGTGCTTTTTGAAAACGTAAGATAATACCCCACAATGTGACACTAAAATGTAGTATGCCATGTTCTCTTGACCTTACTTTCAACTTTACTGGTCTCTGTGATGTGAAACTGTCTCTCCTTCCTGACTCATCGTGAGTGTCACACTATCTGCCTGTGCTTCAGAAGGGTGGCGGTGAGAGGAAATGAAGCCATGCTGTCACCTCCCACATTCCCTGTTCTCCTGAAAACACTTTAGAACCTACTCCTTGCTAGGGATGATCCATGCTACATCTGTGCTATTGCCGAGTGAGATTCACGTTTAAACTCATCAGAACTCTAGCCCAGAGTGAAACTGCACCATCTCTAGAGCCTCGGAGCAGTCTCCACCATGTTCTCACAAAAGGATGACTATTCCAGAGCCGGTGAGGTCTGGATCTTGTAGGGGAGCCTTTGTTACACTCCCCAGCTCTCCCTCCCTTTATTCCACTTTCTGCCAAATGTCTCTTCAAAACTAAGGAAAAGTTTGCCTTAACTTCATTTATGCACACTTAGCACTTTCTGCCTTAACTAACTCTTCTTGCCTCTGGGCCAAAATACCTAAAATATCTTCACAGTGAAACCCAAAAAGAATATCAATGAAAATATTGGACTAAGTGATCTCTAAGCATACTCCTAGAAATGAGTCCTATGATTTCATATGAGAACAGAAATTATATATATATAGGTCAGTCCTAAACAATAAAAAATAAACAAAAAGAAAAAAGAAAAGAGTATTGGAATCCTATACATTGTAAGACTAAACATAGTAAATATGGTTGTTTAGCCTTAATAGCACCAAAACCTCATTATTAAGCATAAAAAGTCTTTTTTGGAAGAAAAATTTTGATGTGTAAGAAGTCCACTTATTGATGTACTTGTTCATTTATGAGTAATAATCAAGTCCCTAATTTTGTGGAACTCTGTGTAGAAATAATGGACTAAGAGATTGCAAGGCATCAAGTGGGGAAAAGTAGCCAATACTTGGGGTTTTGTAGGAAAATAATCTTGCAAGCCTCTTCCCTATTTTACTAGGAAAAAGTTTTTTTAAAAAATCTATTATATTTATATGTCTTACGTAAAAAGATAAGTTCTGATTTTATAAATGAAGCAAACATTTAAAGAAGCAGCATTTATGTTTTATAAAAATTATATTCATATTTCCAAATTGCATGAAATCATAAGATTTGTAGGAACATTAAGTATTTGCTTTAAAAAAAATAAAGTACAGCCAAGAGTAGTAATGCATGCTTTTAATCTCAGAACTAGAGAAGCAGAGGCAAGTGGATCTTGCAGCCCGGTCTACATAGTGAATTCCAGGACATCTGGGGCTATGCAAAAAGATGCTGTTTCAAAACCCCAAAAAGAAGTAAAGGAAAAAAGGAGGGAAAGGAGAGAGGGAGGGAGGGAAGAAGGAAGGAAGGAAGACAATGCCTGAGGAATGTTACCCAACATTGTCTTCTGGCCTCCATAAGCACCCACACACACATGAAGACACCTATATACACATACACTCACATACATACAGATAGTTGTAATTACATTTTGTATTTCCCATGCTATCAGATATTGATATATGTGAGTATATATAGAAAGATCTATAAATAAATAGGTATACAGATATATAACCTAGTAGCAGTCCAGAAATTAAAAAAAATGCAGAAGTTCATGAGCCAGGGAAATGCATCTTTAAAAACTTTCATACATTAATATGTTATAAGAGTGGGCACTTAGCGGTTTTCGGCCACCCAGCTAGCTTAGACCAGAAATAATCACACAGAAACCATATTATTTAAATCACTGCTTGGCCTATTAGCTCTAACTTCTTATTGGCTAGCTCTTAAATTTTAATTTAACCCATCTCCATTAATTTGTGTTCGCCACATGGCAGTAGCTGACCGGCAAAGTTTTGGCATGACTGACTCTGGTAGCTGCTCCATAGCTTCTCCCCGACTCCGCCTTCCTCCTCCCATGCTATAGGTCAAGCCAGTTCTTTATTCATTAACCAATAAAAGCATCATAGATATGAATGGTCAGACACTATAATAAACCAACATCTACCCTGAACAGGAGGTAGCCTTCCTACCACAGCTAAAGTGAGAGGGAAAATACAGCAATATGAAGTAACTAACAAGATGTGTCCAATGCTTTGGCAGATTTCACTAGACTTTAATTGTAAAATTAAGCAAACTTTCTGTAAATCCTAGTTATGTGTCAACTGGAAGGGAGATCTGGATTCACATCTTCATCCACTCTGTAGAAATTTTCAGTCTGGATTTTTTAAGGGTCTATTTGCATGAAACAGAGAAAAAATTGACAAAAGGGAAAATAAAAGATTTCTAGAAGGAAAGAACCTAAACAGAAAAAAAAAAACAAACTTTAAATAACAAACCATAGTCTTGTATTTGAAGTGTTTTCCACCAGAGAAATCTGAGGGGATTCTCATTAAGAAGAATTTCTCTGTTCATGCCTGTCACCCTCAAGGTTTCCAAAAATCACAACATGAAAAATCTTTCCAGAGAGTGGGCTTTTTTTCCCCCTGGAAATTTGAAGAATAATAATACATTTCTCATTCTTTTCTCCAAAGATTTCTGCTTGTAATTCTGCGAGTATCTGTTTGCTACTGACCACTGGGTCATTACCGGTCTGACAAGTGTTAAAACAGGAGCCCTAATCAGGTTTAGCAGATCTTCTCTGAAATGATTTACCTTGTCATAGCTACAGAGCAGGCTAAATTGGAAAGCAAAATTAATCTGCTTCTCTAAAGGTGAACTCTATCCTACTGTGCAGTCTGTTGCAGTAATTCATACAAAATCGGCATCTCTACATACTCAGCCCAAGGACTCTAGTACTAATACAGGTGTGTGGGAATTATTTACCTCGGCCCCATGGACAAATAAAATTGCAACTTTTTCTTTTCTTCCCCCCTCAAGCTACCAAAAGTCCTGTTTTTCTGTCTGATTCCTATTTCACTTTCATGCAAGATTTGTCTTTTTCTTTCTTTCTTTCTTTCTTTTTTTTTTTTTTGAATTTTGAATTTTGAATTTTCGAGACAGGGTTTCTCTGTAGCTTTGGTGCCTGTCCCGGAACTAGCTCTTGCAGACCAGGCTGGCCTCGAACTCCCAGAGATCCACCTGCCTCTGCCTCCAAAGTGCTGGGATTAAAGGCGTGCGCCACCATCGCCCGGCTCAAGATTTGTTTTTTTCTATTTCCTGATAGTGAAAAAGCAAGGTGATCATAAGTAATCTCTATGGTGATTCATAAGACCAATATGTTGATATTTGTGAGTTTATGGAATACTCAATAGGCAGTTAAAGTATTTTCACTATGTTTTTTACTATTTTTTAATGAGGATAAGTCAAAGGATATTTTTATCACTGCGCTGTACTTACTTCTGCATGCTATTTCTAGAACCTGGTTTTTAATATATAACATGAGAGAGGAGCTCTGCCTTTCTTTGAGCTGGGGTTCTTGCTTCCTTGGCTTTGCAGGTCTACTTGCTTGTTCTTTTCTATTTTCTTGAGACAAGAAACTTCAGCTAAGATCTTGACATGAAAAAGTGGAGCAGAGAGTAGATATGAGGGATTTAGAGAGAGCAGAATCAAAAGGTCAAGATTTGAGGGGAGGCAAAAATGAAGAAGAAAGATGCCTGAAGAATAGGATTTCTGCTTTTTGCTGTTGTCACTGTGTACCTAATGGCATTTTATCTTTTAATTTTCTTTAGCTGAGACAGGGTCTCTGTAGCGCAAGCTGCCTAGACCTCTTTTTACAACCCAGACTGTCCTTGGAATCCTGTGGTCCTGTCATTGCTGCCTAGTACTTCCATCTGCTAAGGGCTGTGGACTGGAGAGTTGGCTCAGCTGTTCAGAGGGCAGGTGCTATTTCAGAGGACTGGAGTTTATTTAGTTCCCAGCACCCACATGGGACAGCTCAGAACTTCCTATAATTTCAGTTCCAGGGATCCAATGCTTTTGTTTACCCTCTGTGAGCAAACACACGATGTAGGTACATTCACACACACACACACACACACACACACACACAGAGAGAGAGAGAGAGAGAGAGAGAGAGAGAGAGAGAGAGAGAGAGAGAGAGAGAGAGAGAGTTCCATGAGCCATCAACTGACAAATAATGTCAGGGAGAATTCTTATTAATTATGAAAGCTCAGCTGATAGCTTAGGCTTACTCCTAACTAGCTCTTATTATTTAAATTAATCCATTTTTATTGATCTACATTCTATCCCATGATATTACATCTCCACCATCTTGCACCTCCCATTTCCTTTCAGGGTCTTCTCCCGTCTCTTGCAAGCCTCCACTCCTCTTTTTTTCCTGTGAAATCTCACCCATGTCTCCTACCTCGCTCTTGGCCTATCAGCTTTTCTACTACACCAATCACAGTAAATGTATCTTCGTACAGTGTACAAGTATCCCACCACACACACACACACACACACACACACACACACACACAACCTATCTTTAAAATAAATGACATTTGGTTCTTTGCCTGAAGTTTTCAGCTGCCGTATACCCAACTGAGATAGGAGTGATGTCTCCACTGTGCTCCGTCCCACAGGGAAGTAGCAGCACTGGACTGGAACACAGCTGGGAGAGCTTGGTTCCAAATTATTTTCTGTATTTAAGATTGTGTAACTCGTTGGCTCTTAAAAAAAAAAATGGGTTGCTCCATAGCAACTCAGAAGCATATCCTCTGGGAAAATTGTTTATACATGTGTCTATTTATACATATGCCTAGGTATTGAGATTTATTTTTAGAAAGCAACTAGAAAGGCATTCAGATGCAGAATCAAAAATGTGTAAAACTGAAGAATTCCGAGTACCTGCGAAGTGATTGCTTCATCTTATGTTTTGTGAATACTTACTATAAAAATGAACTGATGTCTTTTAAATATAAATCAAATAAAATGTGTCATAGTATAAAAAACAAAACAAGTTATTCCATCTAACACCATCTATAATTAATTCATTGCTCATTCACTACATGGAAAATTACTTAAATTTTCTAAATTTATTTATTTTATTTACTTATTTATTTTGGCTTTTGATATACGATTTCTCTGTATAGCTTCTGAAGCTGTCCTGGAACTAGCTCTGTAACCCAGGCTGGCCTCAAACTCAAAGGGATCCACCTGCCTCTGCCTCGTGAGTGCTAGAATTAAAGGCATGTGCTTCCACCACCTGGCTAAATTTTCTAAACTTACTACAACAAAGAATAATTATTAAACTTAAACTTAGTTTTTTTAGATTACACATAGACACATTATAAAACAAAAATCTATATCCTAAATAGTATATGTTGGGTAACTAATGGTGTTTTGTTTTTTAATATTCTTTTATTGGGATTAAGGTAAAAGAAGCTGTTAATATCTTCCTCAGTTTAATCACATAAATAACAGAAATGGTATAAGTAACATGTCTCCATCCAAACCTTAACTAATTGGACAAAACAGCTGCATCTGAAGAGTATGTGTGTTTTCTTCATGAAATAATATGAAAGACAATCTCAAATATAAAAGGAAAAATTTGGCACTAACCTGAAAGTATGTTTTCTGTTCCCACATTTTTGTGCCAATTAAAGAAGCTATAAATCACCTGGTTTCCTTAGTGATTTGAATCATGTAAGTTACTTTATGGGTTGAGATTTTTATTTTAAGTTGTCCTTAATGACAATCAGGCACTCCAATATGTGTCTGTGTGTAAGTGTCGTGTGTGTGTGTGTGTGTGTGTGTGTGTGTGTGTGTGTGTGTGTGTATTCAAATACAATGCTGGAATATATTATTGAGAGATAGTTAACAAGCCTACAGAGTTTGAAATTGATTTTCATACTGAAGAAAGAAGGCCGGCGAAGAGCAGGGTTCGATTATATATTACACAGATTGTAGGAAAGCAATGTTATTTAAAGTGTGCAGAACATTTTCTGAATACTGAGAGTTCAATTGTTTGTCAGGTGGACATATATGCAAACATGTCTATCTTCTTGAAAATGTCTTTCTATTTTCTGTATTAAAGACAGTAAAGAATAACATTTTTGCAAACCAGTTTTGCCACTTTTACTCTAAGTTTAAAATATACAGTAGAACTAATTTCTGTACGTTGAAATAGGAATGTTCAGGTAAAAACCAAAACAATCTCCCCAAACTAAAATAAATCTGAGAACAAACCAAAAATGTAAAATACTATCCAGGCCCTCACAGGGAATGTATGTGGCTGACAATGAGGGCTGACTGAGAAGCCAATGATAATGGCACTGGATTTTGATTCCTCTGCATGTTCTGGCTTTTTGCAAGCCTAGACCTGGATGGAAGGAGGAGGGTCTTGGACCTCCCACAGGGCAGGGCACCCTGACTTCTCTTAGGACTGGAGAGGGAAGGGGAGGAGGAGGGGGAGGGAAATGGGAGGAAGGGAGGAAGTAGAAATTTTTAATAAATAATAAATTTACAAAGAAAAATATTTAAAAAAAGAAAAATAATGAACAGTGACACCGATCAGGAGCTATTTTATTAGATTATAAATTATCATTTTACTATATATGTGTCTGGAATTATAGTCTGGTATGCATATCATATTGGCAATGCCTGAAACTCATTTCATTCTTAAACTTTGAGTGTAGTGACTGAGCGAAAATAAAAATAGCGTTATCTATACTCAAAAATCACAAGCTGGCATAAAAACTCAAACTCTTGAGCTCTGTCTGTCTAGTTCTCCAAGTCTTCTGTATGAGATGCTCAAACTTCTAGTTCCAGTAGGTCTTTGTCTGGAGCCTCCTGTAGTATGAATGAAGCTCATGCCCCTCTGCAGGGCCATTGCAAAAATTGACCCCGCTCCCCTCCACATTTCAGTATGTTCTTTCTAAAGGTTGTCTTGACCCTTTCATTGCGTGGCCACTGGACTTTCTTCTCCCTCGTGACTTAGACATTCTTATATATTTTCTTCACTGATGTAAAATTGTTATATCTGGTATTCAATGGGGATGAACAAACAATTCTAAAGAGAAACAGTTCAGAACAATGAATGCCTAATGCTAGAATCGTCTGGGAAAGTGAGCAGGCGAGCACTTTCAGAAAAGTTTGACTGTGGTCAGAACCCTAAATAAAACGCAGGGGTGATTCCCATGATCCAGGAAGGAAATAGAAACCCTGGATTTAGAAGCTCCATCTGAGCAGAGAGCCAAAATATCTCAGCCGTGAGAGTGTTAGACTGAAGAAGTTCCATCGGTGTTCTTGGCAAGCCTGGGGAGGAAGAGCAAGCTGGTTTTCAGTGTGCAAAAGAATACAAAAACAGAAAAAGTAGCCAAAGGCCATGCAACGGAGTGCTGTGTGGGCCCAGGGAGGTTTGATATTCTCCACCTTTTCAGACCTTTCAGATCTCTGACTCTGGCACAATTTCAACTATCGTTTGGACTTTCTTGCCTATGGCTTCATTGGATAAATGTATCAAACAGCTTTCCTATCAAGCAGTCCCAAAGCTTTATACCATTGGTGATGGCTTCTGTCAGGGTCTGGTTCCCATTCAGGAAAATGCTGTTGCAAACTTCTTCTTAAGCTTCCTGCGTATTTGGTATCATCACAAACCAATCTTACTGAAACTTTTTCTTCATCCACATAGAGGAAGGTGTAAAATGAACTGCAATGCAAATAGAATGAATGAAACGGATATAGAATAGAATTCATTATATTTTATTTGAAAATATTGAAATTTATTTTACATGAGTCCACCCCTTACCCTCAGGCCAGCTCCTTTCTCTGAAATAATGCTTATAGCCAAAGACTGCTTCATTTCATTTCCTGGTCAACACCATATGTTGATATTTAATCTGTTTCATCATGTTGTATAATAAATATTTGATCTCAAAAATAAATTATTCTCACTTCTCTTCTTAAATCCAACATCAACTTATTTGTCATAGAACATGAATTCAAAATTAGTGTAGACATTCCAGTCAACAGAAACAAGATGAAGTACAACATGCTTAGAACCTGAAATGAAGCACCTAGGCCCATGAGTCCATAACATTTAATCTCTCTTCAAGCAGTTCAACATTTCAAAATTCTTAACTTTTACCAGCTGTGGCTGAGTACAATATTAAATAGAGGGATTATCAAACATCAAACAAAGCAAGTAACTTCGAACTTCATCAATGATAGTCCAAACAAAATGTTAAAGAAATCAGTTAAATAGTTCATTGAAGGATGTGACATTTTGGTACAAACTGAATAATGACCAGAAAGTAAAGGTCATTTGTGACCTGGTTTAGCAGTTTAGTCTGAGTAGAAGGCTGAAATATCTGTGGTAGAGTGTCAAACTGAGAAGTTCATCTAAAAAGTGTGTGTGTGTGTGTGTGTGTGTGTGTGTGTTAAAAACACAAAAGTAAGTTTCAGAAAGAGAGAGAGAGAGACAAAGAGAAATGGGGGCTTTTAACTGGGAAGGCAAAACAGATTCCATTTGTTGAATTAAGTTTTAGTGAAAGAATTCAGAGCTAAATGTCCAAAACTTTTAATAATGGGCATAGGGCTCACCTTCAGTGGAGAGATGTTCCAAGAAGCTGAGAGCATTTATTCTGACCTACGACAGGATACGGGTGCTTTCTGGAATATAGGTTCTTACCTCTAGCTAGGAAAGCAAAGCCCCATGCATCTTTTTCCAGAGGTCTGGAGTGAGCAATGTATGTTTTTCATTTTTTTTTTGTTTCCTTTTGGTTAAGTCCTTACAAAATCTTGAAGCACTCAGAGACTGCAAATTACCATGTGCAGGGGAGAAAATATTTCTCTCTTCCTTCCTCTCCCTGGGAGACAACTCTACTATGCATTGGAAAGTTCTTTTCCATTAAACATGGGTTCCATCTCACACTTTTCAAAGAACATTTAAGACATCAATCGCCACTGTATTTGTACTCCAAGTTTAAAAAGAAATTAGTTTACCAAAGCAGGGGATGTAGTTCAGTGTCCTTTGCCCTACAATGCCAGAAAACACAGGTTTAATGCTACCAATATACGTAATACAGTCTAATTTTCTGTTTTTCATTTCAGGAAGTATGTGCCCAAGGCTATTTACAATTGGGTTTGAAACTCTCTTGAGTCTTTAAACAAAATTCTCTCCATTGGAAATATTAATACCTATTTGAAGCAATATTTTATATTCTTGCTCAATATACCACCTCCCTAAGCAGGTCGACTGTACACTGCTCAGTATAGATCGGACTTTGAGAGGTTAGTATAGTCACCTTTTTTTTTTACCTGGACAAAATCACTGGAGAATTCATCGGCTTAGCACTGATGTGAGTTCTTCCCCTACAGACAAAGGAGAATTTTACCAAGTTCCAGGAACCTCACTGCTGTCCTGTAAATCACAAGGCCTATTAAACCACAGTGCTGCATGCTGTCCACTCCCCAAAGATGGGGTTGCTCAAAATCAGGTCGTGTAAGGAGAGACGAAGGGAAATTTTCATGGCTGTTCAGAAGACTGACAGGCAGACAGAAATATGAACAGAGAACGCGGGCTCAGAATGTCTTAGAGGGGAGCAGAGTCTATCAGCCATCGAGGCAGAGACCATAAGTTTCATCATATCCTGACAAAGACTGGCTGTCTTCTGCTTGTGTTCTGAAAACCCGAGTGATGCACTTGGTTCAGGCCTCTGCAGGAAGGCCCCAGAGCTAGCCGTGCTCATCCCTCTGTATTTACCAGATTTTATTTAACTCAGGCAGCATTCTATTTGTCTTTGTCTACAGCACAGTGTGAAGAATACGGTAATCACCAGAATTTAAAAATAACACGATGTAGAACCATTGCCCCTAAGCTCCTAGCAGGTGATATTCTGCGAAGATTCAGTCCTGGGTGCATTTAACATCTCTGTATGTGATTGATTACAAGCTCGAGAGGGTAGTCATTAAGCTTGCCGAGTACATCGCATCATCAGAGTGGGCAAAGCACCTTGGAAGACAGGCTTAGAATTAAAAATGACCTTGACAGTTTGAAAAATGATTACAAGTAAATGAAATCAAATTCCCGAGAATCAACTCCACGGCAACACACCGAAGAGACCTCCAACTGTACAGATTCAAGTCTGAAATGGTTGAGTGCGGGCAGAGCTGGCCACTGGCTACCTAGCAAGCTCTAAGCTCTAAGCTGTACTTCCCTGAACAGTGTTTCGCTAATAAGAAAGCTAGCATAATTCTGTCGCACAGTTAAGCCAAAGAAAGTAATGTATGTTTTATGAAGTGTACTTAATATTTCACTAAATATGATGTAAGATTTTGTTACTGTGCAAAGAGAAATATAGATTAACCATGAACATTTTAAGTTAATATTTAAGTATGCAAATTTACAAGGCTTAGAAGCTTCGGACAGAATCAAAACCTTTGGCTAGATAACACTAATTACAAGGGTAGAACGTAGAAAAAAATCTAAGAAATGGTAAAGCAATTGAAAGGGTTCGAGGTAAAAAACACTGGTCACTTTCCCATGGAGAATGAAGAGATCATATTTTAAGGACAAAAGTTTTAGTTCCTACATAGAGTTGAAAGTTCTTGAATGTCACAAACTATAATTTAATAATAATCTTTTATATGGTAGTGTTCATCTAGATTGTTCGCTTATAGCTTTGCCTGGACACAAGAAAGAACATTTGTAATCCCAGGATTCAGGAAGGATATAATACTCCTGTAAGGTGCTCCTTTCTCCATGTAAAGATGTGCAATTTCTGAAAATAACATAAATTGAATAAGCTTTCAAAATGAGTGATTTGGATGATATTGTTTAGCAATTACAAAGCCTCAAAATTCTTTCAAGTCCCCTCTAAAACTGTTTTATAAAGCTCTACTATGTTTAATATTTCATTCAGATCATAAAGAATTTGTAACATCCTTTTCTAAGGCTAATAACCACATAAAGTCTCTTTTGTGTGAAACAAGGAAAATCAGTGTGGGGGATCCTCTATGTTATCCCTAAAACTTTGCTAGAAAAGACTTTTGCTCCAACCCCAGTGAAGAGTTTGATGGTCCATGTTCACAGTAACAGTGCTGTCTACTGGCCTTCTGAAGATGCTCACACAGAACTACTCAGTATGCCGAAACTCAAAATCGATCTAATCATTTAAAAGTGGAACCATTAAATAAGTTTAAGGACACCACAATTATGTGTCTACACGTGTGCCTGTTTGGAGAACTTTAAACTATTGATCTTTTATAATAACTAGTGTTTGACTGTTGTTGCATATAATTCTAAAAGCCTTTTATGTCTTCTCCTTGAGGATGAGCACCTAGAGTTGTAGCACATCCTTGCAACATCTGCCTGAGTTTGAATAAGTAATGGAATTTTTCTTACTTGTGTTCTGAGCTTGCTTCAAAGTCACTTTCCCACAAATTCCATCCTGGAATAGGTTCAGCCTATTCGTGTATCTGAGCTGATAAACAAGGGGAAGCTACAGAGTTACTTCCACAGTAACCTTAGTTAGTACACAGAAAAGAATTTTTCAAAAACAATGTTAGCACTCGTTTAGATTCTGCATAGGTCAGCTAGTGTTCATCACATTTTCAGCTGTCTCTCTGTGTGACAGGGGATTCCATCGCTTTTACTAGTTCACATCTAGGGATTGAGAAAAGAAAGGGAGCTTTAATTAAACAAATGAACGTAATTGGAATTCCAGACTTAAGGGTAGAAGGTTTCTCCTGGACTTAGTGCAACCCCAAAGCCTAGACCAAATATTATTTTCTTGATTTTGGTGTATACTTAAAAATACTCTTGTTTCTGATTTTTACAGAACATTCATAGCCAATAAATATATGTATTTGTAGGGTATACTATAATGACATAGTGCAATAACAGATAGTGGAATTTCCACAATCTAGCTTCTTTATTTAAAACCTTACATAATTATCATTTATTTGCAGGAAGTGGTGTGTGTGTGTGTGTTTCTCTGTGTGTGTGTGTGTGATACTTTTGTAATCATTCATTTACTGGTGGTTGTGAAAGGTCCCTGTAGGCATCACAGCCAAGAGTGAAACTATATGTGAAGAGACAAGAATAAAAACTCCATTCAATCTGACTTAATTAGGCTAAATCAAACTTGGAGAATCTGATTCCCAGTGGTTTGTTGCTAGCATAGTCAAAAACAGTACAATTTGGAAAAAAGGTATTTTCTCATATAATACTGTATCCTCAGGAGGAGTTATAAATTACATGAAAACTCAAAGTACATGCCATATCTTCCAAGAAGATGGGTTCTAGATTGGCTACCTGTACTAGCTTAAGGGCCTAGAGAAGACTACGGCTTGATTTGAGTCATACAGATAGTATTGAGGCCATCTGGGCTATTAGCCACCTCCAGTCCTGGTTTCATGAACAAGGGTGAGGTCTTAAACAGATAATGCAAGGATCATTCGGATTACTAGCCGCCTCCAGTGGGAGCTTGATATGGCTGACCCTACAGATAATGCGAATCACCTGGCTGTTGTTAATCCCTTCCAATTCCCAGCCTTTGGAATGGAGAAACCAATCACCTGTCCTTTCCTTTGAAAGGACACTCTTACGTGCTTAATGTTTCTGGTTTAGCTGTTGATCTATAGATGTAAGGACCTTCATGCTCCCAACAGATGGACTCTTGGATTGCTTCCAAACATTGGCTTTTGTGAACAATGCACAGTGGTCATAGAAATACAGATATTTCTGCAGCATATTGATTTCACTTATATTGGGCAAACACACAAGAACTTACATAGAATTAATTATGTGCTTTTTTTTAAGGACACTCCATTGCTATTGTCCAAAATGGCTGCATTAATTTCATTGTGATCAACCTTATAAAAGGGCTCTCTTTTTCTTCACATTCTAACCAAGTTTTGTCATTTTGATAAGGGCCAGTCTAGCTGTGAGGTGGCATCTCAATGGAGTTCAACTTGTATTTCCCAGTTGTTTGTGACAGTAAGTATTTTTTTGTGTTGACTGTCACTTATCTATGTTTGGGCAATGTGTGATCATCTCCGTTTCCCTTTTTTATATTACGCTGTTTTCTTGTTGAGTTCTTTGAATTCATATATATATA
>NW_026067899.1:8680672-8682207 GCF_014885135.2 Alexandromys fortis
TTAGGCTACCGACCCTTTCCCCTGGGGGAGAGGAAGCAGTTGTTCTCTACAGTCCTATCTATTTTGGCTTTGGTTATCTATGTTTTACGGAGCATAAGCAAAAAAAAAAAAAAAAAAGTTCTCAAACCAATATCACCTTGCTTCTGTTTACTTTTGGCTATTTTATAGTCTGTAGTTAAATTTGTGTTTTTAGCAACTTCTGAGTTAGGTATTAAGTTATATATAGGATACTAGTACAATTTAACTCTTCTTCAACGCATAAGCCAAGTTCCCAACACTATTTATGGAAAGATTATTTCTCTGTTATGCATTCTTGGCACCTTTGTCAAAGATTAATTGCCTGCAGGTGTGAGAGTGTATTTCTGGGCTTCTTGCCTTATATTATCTATCTATTAATCTTCTTTTATGCCAATATCATGCTGTTTTGATTGCAACAGTTTTGTAATATATTTGCATGCCCAGCAGAACAATGGCCCCATCAATTTTTTGCTTAGAATGTACTATGGCTGTTTGTAGTCCTTTGATGCTTCTTATAAAATTTAAAGCTCTTTAAACTGGCACAATGCTTTGGTGATGTGGATATGGTCATCATATTAATTTTTACAATTTATGAGCATTGGCTATCTTTTTGTTTACTTTTTCTTCAATTTTTAACAATGCTGTACAGTTTTAAGTATACTTATCTTTTACTTCCTCAGTTAAGTGTACCCCTCATTATTTTGATGTTTTTATAGATTGTGGCTATTCATATGTTTTTCAAATAGAATTCATATATCAATCTGAACTTTTGGTGATTAGGCTTTTCTATATGCTGTTGACAAATTCAGACAATTTCACACCTCTTCATTTCCTGTATGGATTCCTGTTTTTCCTCACTGTTTTGCCTAGAATTTCCACTGCTCAGTGCGAAGAGAAATGGCAACAGCAGAAAACATGTTTATGTTCCTAAACAGTTTTGACCATTTTTAGAATATAATTTAATTATATTTGTTCCTTGTCTTTGCTCCCGCCAAACCCTCCCATAAACCCTTCCACATCCTCCATCAAATTCATGGCCTCCTAAACTTAGATGGAAATCTTTCAGATTTTCACTGCTGTGTATGATATCACAAGCACCAGCTCCTGTGGTGTGATGGTTAACGCTCTGGACTCTGAATCCAGTGATCTGAAATCATATCTTGGTGGAACCTGTTTCTTGAGGAAGAGACCTGGTCAGTCCTCCTCATCAATTCAGACCATGAAACCCAATACAAAGGGGCTGCCCGTGCATGCTTCAGCATTGCCGGGGGCATGTTTTTCACTTTCATGTTTCATATGATGTCGTGTACTGTAACAGATAACTATGACTTCAGCACTCTTTTGTGTAAGCATTTTGGCATGGATAACATCAGTTTTTCGCATACTTTTGAGACCTTCATACTGTGTGACAAACCTGATTTCTTTACTTGCAAGTTTGGACCATACTTACACCCCTGGAATAATTCCTACTTAGTGATTGTAAAAAAAAAAAAAAAAAGCTGTTTGATATTTTCTTA
>NW_026067899.1:8683584-8835919 GCF_014885135.2 Alexandromys fortis
ACAGGCCAAACACTCATATAAAATAAAAATAAATAAATATTTTTTTAAAAAAAATTAAGCATATGGGAGCTGGAAAGATGACTTCGCAGTTAAGAGCACTTGACTATTCTTCCAGAGGTCCTGAGTGTAATTACCAGCACCCACATGGCGGCTCACAACTATCTGTAGTGGGATCAGATTCCTTCTTCTGGTGAGCATGAAAACAGAGCACTAATATATATGAATAGATAAATAAATAAATCTTTTCAAACAGTTAAGCATGTGGTGGTGGCCTAAAAAGATAGTGTATAGGGAAGATATACTTGCTGTACTAATCTGTCCATCTAATTAAATTCCCAGAACCTATAGTGAAGATAGAAAGGAAAACCTGACTCTGCAAGGTTATGTCCTCTAACCTACACTTGTATGGTGTGGCAGACAGGAAGGAACAAAATGAAAAAAAGTGATAAGATCACTATCTCTTTAATATTAAAATAGGAATGGAATAAATTTGGCTATGCTTACTGTGGGCATTTGAAATGTTTATTTCCCATGCTTTCAAAGTGAACCAAACCTTTCCCACAATAGAAAAACTTCCCAGTTTTGTCTGTCTATGTTATTATTTCTTTGTGCAGATGAAACAAAATAACTGTTTGATAAAGACAAATCAAATTAATAACTATAAATTTATTTACTCCATCAGTCAGAAAATTAATGCTTATGTGTCATATCTGGTCTGGAGGCTTTCACTGTGTTGGGGTTTTTGCTTTGTCTTAGCTTTTGTTTTATTTTTGTGGCCTTTGGATAAAGAATGAGAAATTTTTTAATTTATTGAAAAACTCTGTAGGGTTGATGACCCTATATGGATCCTAAAATATTTGTCCTTAGCTCTTTATCTGTATACTCACAATGTATTACTCCCTTTAGTAGATAGTGTGTATGGCAGGCTAGCAGTAAAACAAAGGGTGTGAATGAACTGGAATGTACCCGTGCTGGTCTGCTGAGATGAAGAAGGAGGCAGATACATGATTCCAATCATAAAAGATTAGAACACGCTTTTAGTGTAGAATTAATTGGTGAAGTGTCAAAAATGCATCAATATTGTGATATCAAAGAGAAAGAAGCGTTTCTGTTCAGAGACTAGGCCAGCTTACCAAAAGTGACAAGGCAAAGCCTTGCAGATAGTCAACGAACAAGAGTAACAAAATAGAAACTATGTATTTATTTTAACATCATTGTATTAACATATATACACACAAATAAAGTAGTGTTCTATTTTCCAAGGACTAAGCAACGGTTCCCGGGTTGCTCTGGGAAGAAACTGGAATCAGCAGTACCTAAGTCATGACACCTGTTCCCAATGCTAAATACCTACGCCTGCCCAGTGCGGGTATAACTAAGAGTCGTTTTTCTCAAAGCGATCAAGACTTTGTGGTCCAGAGTCAGGTAGAAGCCCTGATTAGAAAAATGAGTTCCTTGCGTTCATGTGCTCCCCTAAGTTCTCCTGGGACTGTATTTATTAGTCTGGACCCTGAAGTATACTCAACCATGTCCTCCCAGTTCTGATGGCTTCCACCCTTTCCCTTGATGCTGTGCTTCCAAATGCATCAGCTCCCTTCCTTGAAGACAACTGTAGAGCTGATTGCAGATTGTGGGTGAAACCTTTGTCTATCAGGAGGCTAGGAATAGATCAGGACACTCAGCACAGATCTGAATTAAGTAACCTTTCAGCTGTGGGAAACTTGAATCACCCCACCAAACTAGCACACAATTCTTAGCTGTTTCTTTTCAGTATCTTGTTAAAAAAAAAAAAAAAAACTGTAAAATTGCATCCCCAACTTTTCTCTCTTGGTCAGTCGAGAGAAAAGAAATTTTGACATGCATGCTGACTCCATGAAGGCAACGCAAGACTTTATCAATGTTTTCAGATTGACAAGTCAGTTATTAAGTTTGTGCAAAAACACTGAAATTAGGGGTATAATCTATGAGAAAGGGATTAGGAGGGAATGGGTTGCAAACAGGCAAAGCACATATGTTGTCTTTTAATTTAGTAGAAAAAGCAACTGTTAACAATGTGAACTACATTTCAAAATTGGAAATCGCATAAAGTCCTCACTCTTGAAATATATATATTAAATGAATATTTTTTTCCTGAATATGTCTATGGACATGTTTATGTATGTGTGCAGGTGTGTCTGGATGTGTGTTTCATGCTTGTACAAAACAGGTTAATACCGGATGTCTTCTGTGCACCGCTATTTTCCTGACTCACTGAGGAAGCGGGATAAAGGTATCAGATTCCCCACACCTGGGGTTACGGATGGTTGTGAGTTTCCATGCACGTGCTAGAAGTTGAACTGGTATCCTCTGGAAGAGCAGCCAGTGATCTTACCTGCTGAGTCATTTCTTCAAGCTTTCCATGTTACATTTTAAAAACTATCATTGTTGTTCGTGTATGTGTGGGCGTGTCTATATATGATGTATGTGTGTGGCTGTGTATGTGCACAGTGCCTGTGTGAAATCAGAGGACAATTGTGGACTTACTTCTCTTCCTCCGTCTTTACTTGGATTCCAGGGATCCTGCTTATATCGGTGGCACAGTAAGAACTTCTATCTTTGGAGCCATAAAACCTCATCCCTTTTTATTACCAAGTTGGTTTTGGTTGTTTGTTTGTTTGTTTGAGAAAGAGTCTTTCTGAGTCTAGAACTCATCAATTGTCTATACCCACCAGTCAATGGACATCTAGGACCCTTTTCTGTGTCTGCCTTTCAGTGTGGGGAGGTGACTGAAAGAAACCTTAAGTCACCTGATGACTCACTGGAAGCTGTTCAGGACTGGCTAACTGTGAAAGTGGGTTAGTCACAGAGCTACAAAGACACTGGCTACTTCCTGTTTTTTTTTTTTCTTTCATTGTTTCTAGTTTCTTTTTGTGTCCTCTATGATGTAAAAGATCAATTAGGACAAATAAGTAATTTTTATAAAAGTATAATTCTTAGGACAGGAGAAATGACTCAGTCCTTAAAAGCAGGAACTGTTCTTCCTTAGGGCCCTGATTTAATTCCTAGTACCCACATGGCAGCTCGCAACTGTAACTCCAGTTCCAAGGAGTCTGTCCCTCTCTTCTGGCTTTCAGGAGCACAAACACACATGAGGAAAAACAAAAATATAAATAAATAAACAAGTAAACAAATCATGTTTTTTTAAAAGAGAAACCAAAATAAGTAGTTTTTAAATGTTTTAGATTGTTAGCTGATGAGTTTGTTTGGAGTTTGTAATGTGTTTAGTGTAGTTCCGGAGAAACAAAGGTAAAGGAAGGTCCTTATCCTACTGAAATCACTTTCTACTTTGAGTAAATATAAAAGAGGGGGAGAGGTCGGAGGAAGTGGCAAGGAAGGAGAAGAAAAGAAGAGAAGGAAAACCAGAGATGGCAAGATACAGATATTAAAATCTGCGATTTAAAAATATTGGTGTGTTGAATTTGTGGATCCAGAAGAGTTTCTCTGTGAAAATAATACTTGAGGTGCATTGTAAGTGTGGAGAAAGCCAGACATTGAAGAGCTGAGAGAATCCAGTCAAAGAGACAGACCAGCACACACCCTAGGGGACAGGAGGAACTGAACATATTCTGAGAATGTGGAAACTCTTTCAGCTGAAATCCGAGAGCTAAGAGATGAGGCCAAGTGGCGTTCGTGATGAGTTGAGCTTCGTGACACTCTCGGATGATTCGAAAGGCATTGCTTGCTTTACACGCTGAAAACCACAGAAGTAGACGTATCCAGAAGGAAAGGCAGTCATGTAGATGGGAACTGCACTTGTCCAGGCTCCAGACGGCAGCAGAGAAGTGGAGAGTGGGCAGTTTTCATCATTCTTCAGAGCTCCTACTCTGGAGACTCCCTTATGATATATTGGATGGGAGACCTTGCGCTGATACTTTTGGAAAATGCTTTTTTCAAGAAGTCTCAAGGGTTGGTGCTGAGCATTAGAGAGAGGGCAGAATATGGCCTGGCCTCTGTCTTTCTGTGTTACCACTCTGGATCAAGGGCCTCCGTGTCATGCTTCATGGTAGCTTCCAAGTCAAGCTAGGCTGTATCCATCAGTGTCCTCTTAAATGCCAGTCTTCGTTGGTGGTTACAGATGAAACAGCTTTTGCTGTTTCGTCTCTCATTGCAGTTTTTACAATATTTGCTCTGGCTCCTTCGTGTTTACAGACTATTGCACTTGCCAGGATCTGAGGAGGTGTGACTTCCCTCCCACTCAGATGCTCTAGCAGAAATGCCTAGTTCATGATGTCGTCTTCTGTACCATGCTGTGCTGGGGAACTTTCTCAACCTCTTTCATCTATGTGAGACAAAACTATCTTCAAATATATTTCTACATCAAAAAAAAAAGAGCTCTGTAAATGCCGAAAGCTTTTCAAGTTCCTTCCATGTTCTATAATTTAACATTTCATTTCCCTTCTCTGCTCTTTGCTTCCATAAAGAGCTAAATCACTGTGCATATGGGTTTTTTTTCTTAACTCTAAAGCATTAACTAATGCTTCCTGCATAGAATGCATCTCATGTAGTTTCTTTTCCTATACAAATTCTTTATTGTATCAGTTCTTATCCTACATATAAATACATATAATGAGAACATATTCTTTGTTGAGTGGAGTTGCAAACATGCACACACACTCATACACACACACCACATACTTATTAATTTTAGGTTCATGGAAATGCATTTAAACTGCCAAGAAAGATATTTCATCCTTTGCTTTTTATTAAACATGGAAGAGACTTCCTTCTTCAGAAGTGGATGCTGTTCTCATTTCTTTCTTTTTCTTTTTTTTTTCCTTCAATACCTAGTAAGGGCAGTGTTCTGAGCCTTTCTCACCACTGCACCTGATCCACACTGCTGACAGCCTTCCCTTGCTAATGTCTGACCAGAGTGAGGCAGGATGCCATTGTCATCTTTCTATTCTCTCAGAATTCATGCTCCATGATATATCCACATGCTACGACAGTAGGAATTGAAATCTCCGGTGTAATTTTCAAAAGTGAAAAATGTAGACCATATTTGGGGATCCAAAGTAACTGAAGTGTGTCTAGTGTTAAAAATTTAGTTGAAGTTATAAAGTGTCATCAAAAAATGGCTTATTTCATATCTATTGGTTTGCCAATCTTGATTGGTTGGTCAGAGTTTTCTAGGAGTGAAGCTATACCTCCTATTAGTCATATACAGGGGAAGGCAGGAGGACAGGAAGTTAAATGATAATTGTAGCTATTTATGAAGAAGAGAATACAATGTACCAATAGAAGTAGAGTAAGATAACAAGCATTGGTTTCTACAAACATCACGAATTTCTTATAGATGTCTCACTCTATAAATTCCCAAATTTTCCAAACTTTCATTTGGAGGAATTATAGAGAAAACACCATAGTAAATAGAAAAATGCTAACTTGGTAACAAACAGTAACAGATTAATGAAAACTTAGGTCTATTCTATATTGTCTGAAAACAAAGCTAGAAAGAAACATGTCAGAGATTACAAATTAGATGAATTCATAAAAAATAGATCCTTTTCCCTGAAAAAAAAAACACAAAAGTTTTCTATTTGTGCTCTTTTTAAATCTTCTTCTACTCTTATTTTAAGTACCAAAAAGTGGGTACTACTGAGAGGTAGAGTGATAAATACCCAGCCCTTGTTGTTCTTGCTGCTGTACATAGGGAGCCACGGAATACTACTTCCATTGTCTCCAGTTCATAATCACTTAATGGCCCACTCAGTGCAGGAGTAGGGGGAGGAAGAAGGCTGAAGAAGCCAGTGTCACAACCGCCTGTATCCGCCTGTATTCAGTACTGTGACTGCCTTCCTTTCTTAGCAACAATTACAATTTAAGACTGTTTATGGAGAGATGTTTTTTTCAGGTATATGCAGCAAGACTTGTATATATCTCTGTTGTGTTAACATATATATATATATATATATATATGTTGNTCCGATCTGTTTGTGGAAGAGAGGGAGAGAGAGACAGAGAGAGACAGAGAAACAGAGAAAGAAAGAGTACATGCATGCGTGGGTGTTTGTTTTTATAACAAAACATAAATGTGTTTTGGTGTTCCTGCCTATGTTTTATTTTTTAATCTAAATGCTATAAGAACAATCTTTTCACAATAAAGTGGATATTAAAAACAATCTCGGGAAATATTGTTACATGGCCTTTGTATTAGTTCTTCCACAGTAAACTTGTGATAGCTCCAGGAAGTAACTATGAGTCTTTGTCACAAAGAGTCTTGAGGAAGGAGATGTGTTTTCTAAAGGAAACCCTTTGCAGTGTATTCTAAGCCCTTCCTTCGCAACCCAACATCCTCCCATGTGCAGTTTCCCATGAAGCATAATATCTGGGCCTTAAAATATCCTCCCACAAATAGCAGTCAGAGTGTTCGATGAAACCTATTCAAGTTTTCCTAATAGGAATAGCAGGTCACTCATAAATATAAAGTAAATAGCATAAAAGACAAGCAGAAAATTAAATGCATAAATTGCAGGAAAAACTGCAAATACACTCTGACAGAAACCATGTATATGAATTCATTTAATAGCATCTGAGAGCTTTGCTTACATGTAAGAGTTAAGCCATAAAATTAGAGATGAGAGACAATCATTCATTCTGAGGGGGGAAGTGTGTATACAGAGCACAAATTAGAGCCAATAGTAAGCGTGAAGTTTTGACAAATTTTAGTCATGCTGAGGAAGGAAGCCTCAGTTATAGTGTAGATAGTGTTACGTATAAAAACTGATACAAATATGTATGGCTCTCATTTAAAACTTTTAATGTTTATGACATGATAAATATTGTTTGGACTGTGAAATCATGCATAAGAAGCTGTTTTCAATTTCGCATTAGATTTTCAACTTTTTGTTCATCATTGATTCCAGAGCCCAAGTTTCACTAATAGAAAAGTTAAAACAGTTAAAATTAAAAATAATTATATTGCATCAATTAGTTAGGCATTTTATACCATCTCAAATAATGTCCTAATGCAATAATAAAGCACCATTTGCTCATCATTTTGCAGGTTGGGCTAAGATCAGTGGTTCTGAGATTTTCTCTGCTTTGGCTGGCTCACAAGGTATCGTTCACTGGTTTCCAATCATCAGGAGATTGAGTAAGGATGCTGACTAGGGTGAGTCCTTTAACAGATGTTAAGGTCTCATCGTGAATGTCCAGAATATCTGGCATTCTGCCACTGCGCCGCCTCCTAACCTTTAGAACCCAGTGATCTCAAAGTTTCAAAAGGACAAACGTGAATCTATAAAGCCTTCTGAAGCCACATGCTGAAAGCGTGTTAGTATACAGCATATTGGTGACTTTTTTTTAATCACTGTGATGGAAAAAACTAAAGAGAAACAACTTAAGCAAGGACAAATTTGTTTTACTTCACAATTTCATGGTAGGGAAGGTATGCCCGTGGGAGCAACTCCTGCCTTTGGCATTAGAAGTTTGTATCAAGGCTTGATCACATTGCCAGACCTGGAAGCAAACACCGCAGACCAACCCAGGCCAGGTGTAGCTCTTGAGCCTCCTATCTGTATCTATCACGGTGCTCGCAACACCAACAATGTTGTGAGCCTCTCAGAATACCATCACCAGTTGAAAACAAGTATTCAAACTCAGGAGTTGTTTGGGGACATTTCACACCCAGACTCTAACATGCAGTTGGCACTGCTTCACCATTCTATAAACTGAAGTCAGCGCTAATACTCCAAAGATTAAACCATGGTAGAGTGTGAAAGGAACACTTCACTTTAAAATTATTTTATTTATCAATTGTTGCGGTGGGGGGCGTTGAGAGGAAGGCCTGAGGACAACGTTGTGGAGTTGGCTCTCTCCACCTGTCTGTGGATTCTGGAAATCAAAATTAACGTTATCAGCACTTGTCCTCCAATGATGCAAACTTTAAAGGAAAATATTCAGGTGGAAAAAAAGCATTGACGTATAATTCAAATGATAAGTTATATGTCAATAGAAGAAAACTGGTATCCTATTTTGTAGTATGCCGCAGTCCGGATAATCTTATCATGAATACAAGCAAAGATAACCCTGATTATTTTGAATTTTTAGAAAACTTATTGTCACATGAAAATACATTGCATGTTTTAATACAGTTTTTAAAATGTTGTATAATTCTGGATGCATTGCTTTGTATCTCTTGCACTGACACATTTGTATTTCCCTATAATATGTATAATTTATTCCATTTAAATAAAATTAGGCAAGAATAATCAGCATGATTAATGCCAATGCAATTATAACTTGTCTTAATAATAATATAACAGTATTTCTGAAAATCATGCCTTAAATTTAAGTGAACAAAGTGACACAGAACATTGCATTAGTTAATGACTTACCCAACTTATCCTTGTTTAATAGTTTATCCAATTGTATTCCCGTATACTAGAAAAGAAGTATCATTTGATTGTATAGTTATGTTACAAATGCTTTAACAATCTATTTCAAGTCTATTTCTTTTGTATTGTGAATTATTAGAATAAGTATCTATACATGGTTAGATGTATCCCAGCTTTAAAATGAGATTTTAGACATACGACATTTATTAATCTCGGTCAATAGAAACTATGACTCAATTGTTGTTTTATGAAAGGAAAAAAAAGATAATTGTGTGGCAGAAGCAGATATTTTGTGAGGATACATAGATCACCTTAGCAATGTTATAACTTCCAATCACAAAATTGTTAAGGAAACAGAAAACATTTGTGCTTCAAAGTAGTTACAGGGGTGGATCCAATAGATCACTTTTTAATTTCCTGTTTGAGAAAGCCAGGTTAGAGGGAGACACAGGGTAATGCCATGCCCAGCAGTGAAATCAGCATCATCTGTTAGCCCAGAGCACACAGCATCCCAGGGATGCTTCCCTGCTCTCGCTGGGAACTGTGAAAATTGGAGCATATACCCTTAGCTACTGACGACAACCCATCAAATCCACAAAACACTCATAAACATCCATTTGCCATGATCCTGCAACCCTTGGAAAGAGAATGAGCATTTGCTTTACAAATAAAGCCATTAAGAATAGACATGAGAAAGAGAGTTGCTCAGAGCTAAACAAAAGGATTTAAATGAGGCAAAATAAGAGCAAAACAAAGGTGTCATGTCATGCTAATCCCATAACTGCTTTCCCTTTCTTTGTGGAGCCAGTAACAGTTTAATGTTGCAGAATAGCCCGTTTATAAGCAAAAAAAAAATGTAATACTTTTGTATTCTCACAGGGTCTGACCTTGGTGTTCTGAGTTTCAGTGACCTAACTAAGGAGCATGAAGAACAAAGATGAGTTTATCATGAAATGGTTTTCTACTCCCTCTGTCTACTTATATCGCTAGGACTTAGGTCTTAAGATGACTTCCCACCAGTGCTATGACATCCTATGCTACTTCATGAGCTGATCCACTGTAAGATATATCTTGGGTCCATGTTCTAGGCTTTCCATCTTATTTGGTGTTGATTCCCTTCTCAGAGTCTGAGGCTATCTGAAGTTCAAGAATCATTTTAGAGAATGGTCTACAAGAATTACCTTAAATCTACTGAAACAGGTAGAAATGTCATGTAAATAAACCTAACACTTATATCATTTAAAATGTAACTAATGTAAGCTCAAAGAGTAATATTAATGATTTGATAAGTTTGATATCAAAACTTCATCTAATGAACATTGGACTACTTATATTCAGTATGAATATTTGTATATTTGTGTATTTTGATGGAAATTTCAAAGTGCATTTGATTATGGATACCATCCTCTATAAAGTATTTAGGCTTTGAATTCGGAAGTGGATTTTGCACTTATGGCTCCAAGGCATGCTGTCGATTTATCAAGTGACCAAAGCAGGAAGCGTGGTTTTGTTGTGGGGATTGTTGACAGTTCTATTGAGATATTAGTGCTCTAGTCTTATTGCTGGTGTCCCAGCAAGGCAACTCTAGCTGTCCTATTAAATTACTACTATTGATTTTGATTACGTTGACTGTTTTTCTGGTATTGAGCATGTAAGTGTGCTTCAAATAACGTATATGCTCAGAACCATGCACACTGAAATTAGTTCTAGTTCTCCTTGCTTGATTGAAAATAGATGCATCTGTTGCTGTGTATAATGCGAAACAATGTTTAAAAAAAGAAACAATGTTTTACTACATCTAAATAGCCATGAAAGTGTGCTTCAAGTTTTCCCTAATGTAAGAATCCCTTTATTGCGACAGAGGTGTGTCCCTCATTGATTGTCCACCTTTGCTACTTACAATGTTGTCACAAACTCATACCCCCTACAGCTCCTCAAAGTGGGTTTTTCAAATACATTATAACCAATTACCAGTCAAAAGTATGCTTAAATTATTCAAGGATGCCACCGAGGAGGGCGATGGTAAAATAGATCTTCGGTTAAGAGCACTCGCTGATCTTGCAGAGGCCCAGGGTTCAGTTTCTCTTACTCACAAAGCAGCTCACATCCCCCTTAACTCTTGTTCCAAAGCATCTGATGTGTTTTCTGACTTTCATGGGCACCATGCACGCACTCAGTATACATATATCCATAAAACACAACATGCGTACCCATAAAATGATACATAAATCTCAAAGGAAGAACCAAAAATACTCCCAGGAATGCAATTTTGAAATTTAGCCTTTAGCACAGTAGCTGTCTCTGTCGTCGATACTAAAAATAGATTTGAAATGTCTCTCCCTTACGAAGAATGATACTCTCTGTGGGAAGATCATGACCTAGCAATTTTACCAAACTTAGGTTGGATTGTTGTTGTATTTATTTCTGAGATACAGGTGATGTGTAATATCCAATCAATGACCACAAAGCAATCAAGATCAGTCTCGTTGATTTGAGACAAAATAAGGTCCTGGATGCTTCCTACAGTGCAATGAGTGTCACAGTCAGGCTCCTTCCTTTCAGGTACAGGTTTTCAGTTACCTGATATCAATTAAAAAGCTGTGCTCTAGACCTAAGCAGGAAGTGACCTTCTCAGCCCCAAAGCTGGAGATTCACTTGTCTTCTTGTGCCAAGACACTAACACAAGCCTAGTGACAAAGAGCATGACTCAGTCAGGCCCCCTTCTGTAGAGATGGCTTCAAAGCTGAGTCATTGACCATTAGAATGCAGAGTGGAGGCACCTATTCCTACAAGGACAAGCAATGAGAATAAGCCTCAACCAAGCAATGGTATCAGATTGACCCAGTCCTCAAGTAACATTGTGTTTTATCCTTACAATACCTTACCACCAAAGTGATGAATGTTACTAAACCACATTGTACTTGAGAATATAGAGTAATCCCTCCTGCTTTCATTTATATTTTTATAAAGGATTCCATAAGTCCCACTTCAGACCTCAGAAAAACTGGCAGGTCATAGACACAGTTTGAGAGCATCAAATCTCAGCTTGGCAAATCCTTCCACCCAATTGCAAGACCAGATGGAGTCAAATTATCCAACAGGTCTATTCTTGATCTTTTCATATCACTTTTCTCCTGAATCTCGGACTGCAAAGGGAAGCATTACTGCACAGCCATGATTTCCGAGCTACGTCTCTATCATCCTCCGGTCACCCAGCTAATTTTGTTAAGCAAAATGAGCCTGAAGGCCTGAAGGGACACAATATTTATCACTTTCAAATGGGAAGCCTGAGAGGGAATGAGAGACTCACACTAAAAAGCAATTTATTCTTTCAATAGAAGTATCTCTTCACTGTTTCACATTTCTCAGGTGAGGTTGGATTCTTTGCAGTGCGAACGTAATAGACATCTCTCTGGGATATTGATTTTCTTAACTATAAATCAGACCCAAGTCTCAATGAATTAACATCCATGATGATCCAATACCAGTTTCTCACTCCCATTTGATATTGTAGCTCTCCAGTTAAATATCTCCAATAAATTCAACATAATGTTCAGTCTGGTGTTATAACAAGGTAATAGTATGCAAAATAAGATGTATCATGGAAAACTGTCTTTATTTTAAAACATTTTGTTGGTATTCAAAAGACGTTGAGAAAAAAATTCCATGGTTAAAAGGACAAACAGGCAATATGCCCTGCAATGCCTCTCCTCCTAATGAGGTAAAGATTAAACTGTGGCCTCCAAAGGCTCTGTCCTAAATCCCTTGGCATCAGCTGTAAGAAAAAGATGGTTCTATTTTTACTAAGCTGGTTTATTAGTGACTGTTGTATTGTTCTGCTACTCATATATCTTATGAAATACTGAAAATAGCTGTCCATTGTTATTTGATTTATTGAAATTTCGTCCATCATTTACGGCCTTGAAAGTGTAGTTATTAGCAGAGTGAGTTGTACAATTTGTCCTACTGGAATTAGAATTCTTTTTAAAACCACAGTTTCAAATTTGAGGCTGAAGCATCGATTTGCTTGAATCTGTCAAAAATAATGGCAACCACTAATATTTCAAGTCAAATGGAAATTTTTCTGCTTAGGAAGTGTGACCCTAACCAGGGCTCCTCTACACTTCATTCTCTGTAAGCTGGGATAAAAATGTGTTGTTATGTTATTCAATCTTCATGCTATCCAAAATTATTTCTATGCAGATAACATGGTGGTTTCTGCCTATACCTTCCTTGGTTCATGATGGGAAACTTCATGTGACATTTCTTCTATTTTCAACTTCAACCAAGCACCCTTCTCATCCTGTCCAGCTTTGCTCTTAAAAGACATCCTCCTGCAGCATCTCTCCTAATAGAGTGGTTCAGTTTCTTCTACCTATTATATTTATCTTAACCAAGTCACTGGGTTAAGTTGCAGCAAGGAAAATAAAAGTGAATTAAATGGACTTAACTTAATGGAGCCAACTGCCCTATGGTGAGGTAAAATAGAATTCAGTGTCTTATCACTGATTCCTCTTCGTTGAAGTCTTCCATACCTACTTTTGGTGAGCCATCAGTTCATTCCCACTCTTTAGAGCTATTAAACTTTCATTTTTAAATCCCTATTTTAAATATATCTTTCTAAGGATTAAGAACCAGCTCTTTTTTTTTTTTTTACTTTGTAAGAACTGAGAAGAGGTTTGAGAGGTTGAGTAGATTTTCTTTTTTACAAGAACTAGTTTCTCAAAGCTCTTCTAAGTGATGGACATGTGCTGTGAACCAGAAATGATATAAACAGGTTGGCCTGCCTGATAGAGAGGACCTCATGAACACCGGAGAAGCCATACTGACTTTAGCTGTAATGCCACTAGCATATATAGAAAAGCTCATAGAGTTTCATTTTCTGGATATTCTCACAGCCGGGAGAATGTGTGACCTGATCTTCTTTGGATGAAGTGAGAAAAGAAATGCATGAGAACCCAGCCATTCTCCATGAGAGGGTTGTTAGCTTTCCTTCAATCCAAAGGAAATTTATACTTTTCCCATCAAAGAGGTCATCATAAATCATTATGATACCATCTCAAAAAAGAGAAATCATCACATCAACTGCACCATTATTTCCCCACAGTTCCTCTTACTAATCATTCTGAAAGGAGATTGTTTGCTATCTGTGATTATTCCACACCCTCTGTGTCTGCCTTGGCCAAGGTTCGTCAATAACTCTGTGGTCCTTTAAAGACACACAGACCTTCAAGATGGCCTGAACCTTTGCTGTATATGCCCATTCTGTTCAATAAATATGTCTTCCCTTTCTCCTTTTTGCTCTACTTTCAGGAGTGCTCAACCATCACTCTTGAAACTCTACCCCTATTGTTTCATTATACCAAGAAGTCTTCAAGGTTCTGTGCTGTAAGCAATATGTCAGACACTAGGGAGACTAAAAAGTCTCCAAGCTTCTAGAGGAAACCAAGAAAATAAAACTTTGATATTGACAAAGCCGAGGACCAGGAAGGACATTACCTCCTTGGAAATGTGATTGCGGTACTTTTCCCTAGAAGCTATCCTCAGCCAAGAAATACTTCATTTCCCTCTACAGAAACTGGAGTTACATAAATACGTATTTAGCTTGGTGCTCTCTTTTGGTTCCCGGAGTGGGTAAAGATGCCTTCAGCCTAGGAGGAATCCACGGGACCATATCAAAGTAATTGTGATTCTTTCGCTTTTGTTTGTTTGTTTGTTTTTTCTTTTGGTTTTTCGAGACAGGGTTTCTCTGTGGCTTTGGAGCCTGTCCTGGAACTAGCTCTTGTAGACCAGGCTGGTCTCAAACTCACAGAGATCCGCCTGCCTCTGCCTCCCGAGTGCTGGGATTAAAGGCGTGCACCACCATCGCCAGGCGATTCTTTCGCTTTTGAAAAAAATTAAGTTTATTCACTTATTTACATTCCAACTGCAGTTTTTCCTCCCTCTTCTCCTGCCATCCCCTCTCCCCATGTCCTCAGTATTCTGCCCAGTCCACTCGTATGTTTTTGTTCAAAAAGGGCAGGCCTCCCATGGCTGTCAACAAAAAATAGTGAGCATCTCAAGTTGAGGTAAGATTAAGCGCCTCCTCTCATATTAAGACTTGGTAGGGCAACCCGTATGAAGAATAGGTTCCCAAAGCTTGACAAAGCATCAGGGACAGGACCCCTTCCCATTCCTAAGAGTCCCACAGAAGACCAAGCTATACAACTGTCACACATATGTAGAGGACCTAAGTGGGTCCCATGTAGGCTTCTTAGTTGCCTGTCCAGTGTCTATGAGCTCCTATAAGCCCAACTTAGTTGTGTCTTTGGGTTCCGTTGTGATAACCTTAAATTATGATTCTTACAGAGATAAGTAAGCATCACATTCTGGGAAGTCTCCCTTCCTGCTTCGTTCCCTTCTCAGTCAGCACAAATAAGAACTGCCTTTTCTTTCTACTAAGATTAAGCTTGTTGTTCTTAAGGATTCTCACAGTCCTAAGCTTCATCTAAAAGCCTAGTAGAGAAAAAGAGAGTAAAAGAAATAGAAAAAGGGGAAATCAAATCCTCCTATGCTTCTCTTTGTGCTAAGGCATGTTTCTTAATGAATGGAATTGTTTAGTTACTGAGTCATTCCAAATGTAAATGCTTCAGTAGACAGAAAGCACAATTTAAATTTTATTATGTTACCATGTCAAAGAGTCTCATAAATATGAATGAAATTTAATTTTTGTTTTTAGTAGAGCTGTAAATATGATAATAATAAAAATAGTAATTTGGTATAATCCTTTCTGCATAAGTGCATTTGTTTAGCTTATGATAGCAAAGGATGCTTACGAAGAAAGAAAGTCCCATTCCTACCCAGGAACTCCTTTTCTATTTTCACTTAAAAATGTATGTATTCCAGCATCCAATCTTTATTCCGTTTGCATATTCATGGTTGTATCTACCTTCAGTCAAGTCTAAACAAAAATCTACAAGAGGGTCATTCTTAGTTTCTTCTGTCATCGCCATTTATCTGAGTTTAGTTCTGCATTTCTAAACTCATAGGTGCATTGTATTACTTAACCCTTTCTACCCTGTTTAGGCATTGAACAGATAGATTTTCACCTGCCAGCGGAAGTCGCCTCACTGTCTAGTTGGGACTATATGACATGTGTTGTTGACATCTCTCAGAGTTGAGGAAACACATTTGAACTCTTGGAACACAAAACAAAAATTAGCAGAGTTTTCTAAAGAAACAGAACAGATAGAATGGGTGTAGATATTAAAAGTGGAAACGCTGCGGTGGCTGCCGCACACTTGAAAGGCAGAGAATTTGGTAGTTATTTAGTCCAGAAAGCTGGATGCCTCAGCAATCCTAATCAGACAATGGATTCCTAGAGGGTTCCTGGAGAGCTGCTCATTAGAAGCCCTAACAATCTGGCCCTAATGCTGGCAAAGGAAGGCCTCAACACTAGGAGAGATAAGCCTGGTGCGGAAGTGAAGGCAAGCAGACAAAATGCCAAGTTTTCTTCTCCGTTTCCTTTTATCTGAGCAGCTACCAGAAGGTGCTACCTAAATTTAGAGCGGCTCTTTCTACTTCAAATATGCTGGTCAAGAAAATCCCTTACAGGAGTGGTCCAAAAGTATGTGTGGATTTTTTTATTTTGTTTGTTTGTTTGTTTTCCAGATGGAGTCAAGTTGACAAACAAGATTAGCCGTCACATACCTTATTGTGTTATAACCTGATCACTTTTGAAAAAGAGAGAAAATTTAATTTGCCCTTCTAGAAAATGTTCCTATTATATTTTCCCATTTTCTTAGTGCCCTAAAAGGAGTGGAAGAAATCAGTTTTCCAAAAATCACATATACACATACACACACACCCCACATCCCTACAAAAGCATCTCTCACTTCAATTCATGAAAGTTTCTCTACATGGAGACAAATTATTTTACTCCAAATTGTAAATAATGGTTATTCCCAGTTAATACTGGTTATATTGGAATACACTCGGTTAATTAGTTAACAATTGAACTCACAGTACTATAAAAAATATAATTAAAAATAGATACCTTAGAGGATCATTTCTGACAGAAAAGCGTCAAAGTAGGAAAAGCCTCAGTGGAAGAATAGATACAAACTGAACCCTAGGGAGACATTACAAACCAGGCAACAGTGACAACTGTCTCAAATAGAGCCCCATCCTTTGTGCCATGTCTGCTTTTATCACGTCTGGATTCTGATCTTTTCTGGGACCAATCTGCGTCAGCACCAGGCACAGCCACGGGAAGGGCTGGAGAAACGAATAGTCAATGGTGGCATACCTTCAGAAACAGCAGGAGCATAGTCTGTGTAAAATTTCCCAAACACAGCAGGTACATTTGACTCAGGTATGAGTTACATACAGCACAGGGTCTGGGCTCCATATTCTGCAGAAATCAACCCCATTCGAAGAGATATAGGTTTTGACACAGATATGTTGTCTCAGTTCAGTGGCTCGGGAGCTTGAGGATTATAAGCAGGTGGTTGGATTCCACTGAGATCAATTTCTTCAGCTATAAAATGAACCTAGTAATACCTACATGGAAAGAATCTGGCCTATTGGATATGATACAGTCCTACTTCGTTCACTAATGTGGAATGTGTGAGAAGTTCTAGCGGAGTGCAGTCCTTTAATGAAATTCTGCTAAGAACTTGCTTAGCATTAGGCAGTCCAGTAGAAAAAGAGGAAAAATATCGTGTTGATAGAGTCTTATGTAGCTTTAAAAATAGTGGCACTAAAATCTTTCTTCTCCAAGGTTTGTGAGCGTGAGGAAAGAATTGTTTTTAATATTACAGAGGAAGCTACAATTAGGTTAAGTGTCCTGGCTAAAGTTTCAGGAAAAAGAGCTGACTGTAATGAAGCGGGATCCAGAGCTTAAAGCTAAACCCTTAAGGGATTTCACCCAACATCCACAATTCTTTTCTCTATTTGATCTAGGCCAGCTTTAGAGTATGAGTGTACAAAGAAGCAATCTTCAACATGTCCTCAGTCTCCCTTCCTGTGCCTACCCAAGTGGAAAAATGTGTCCGTGACCTGACGGGTCCCAAAAAAGCTCACTAAAAGCATATGATACATTATCCTGGTTGATAAAGTTCCACTCGTCCAGGCCTCTAGCAGATGCGCTGAAGTTATTGTTTCTTTCTCTTCCGCACTTCTCTCTGCAACTCTCTCCCTTACTCTCAGTACACTTTGGGTCATCATCATTGCTCCTGTTAGCTCAAAATCCTATTCACTACTTATTATTCAGCCATTGATAAAAAAACAAAAAACAAAAAACAGAAACTTAGAAATAATTTTTGCAGTTGTACAGAATGTTTTAGAAAGGGAGGGTATATCGATGGGTAAAACAAGAGTAAAGCAGATAAAAAGGAAAAAAGGACTACCTTCTCTAACTGACCCACATGGTTTGGTTTCATGCTAAGAGATTCTGCTGTGCACTAAGTATCAATCCAAGTATTTCTAATTTACTAATCTTGGCCTTTTTGAATTGAAATAAATCTGATCTCCTTCATTGCCACTACCCTTAAACCTCCAGCTTTTGCAGATGAGAAAATGAAGAATAAAAAGGTAATAGAATGGGCATTTTCACAAAAAGCTTAAAGAATATCAATTTTCTCATCTTTTTCATCAGTTCCCTAATCTTTGGATAGCCTTAAAGAAAAAAATTTAGTCAACTGAATGCTAGTAAAGTTACAAGAAAAATGCTGAGAGGTAATTCAAATTCTTCACATCAGTTTAAAATTGCCTGTTGCCTTGGACACAGTCATGATCTTCTAGGCAAAAAAAAAAAAAAAAAAGAATAGTACACTATTAGAAAAATCCACTTTTGCCAAATTCAGACCTCTTTCAAAACTGATGGGTTCAATTTTAAGTGAAACCCAAATGATGTAGCAATAGAAGATGTTTCTGCGTGGCATAACTCATTCCCATCAAGTGATTCAGCTATCAGAAAGAGCATTCATAATTTTTGAAGCACTGCCAAAACAATTGTTTGGTTTAAATTAATTTTACAGTTCTTTGGTTGAGAATTCAATTGTAAAATGTCTTTGTGATGTAGTTTTGAAAAAATTTCAACTGTGATAGTGATTTCACTTAAGAGTAGCTTTAATTTTTTTTCAGTGATACAGTTTTCATATTCAACTCCCAAAATCAAGATTTTCTGAATTCCAAAGTAAGGTGAGTTATTCTAATAAATAATCAAGTAAGTGTTGCTGTCTTTAAAATATAAAGAAGGGGCCGGGTGGTAGTGGCGCACGCCTTTAATCCCAACACTCGGGAGGCAGTGGCAGGCGGATCTCTGGGAGTTTGAGGCCAGCCTGGTCTACAAGAGCTAGTTCCGGGACAGGCACCAAAGCTACAGAGAAACCCTGTCTTGAAAAACAAAAACAAAAAAATATATATATAAAGAAGGGCAGGAGAGATGGCTCAGCAGTTAGGAGCACGTAATGCTCTTCCAGAGTCCCCTAGTAGTCTTCCTAGCATCCCTGTTGGGCTGCTCACAACTTCAGCAGTAGAGATAAAACCCATTGTCCTCTTCTCTACTCAGCAGGTACTCCACTCACGTGTGAATCATGTATAGACATACACTGAACTAAAAAGTAAAAATAACATAATTATGGCAATAAATAACAGTGGTAAGTAAGATGTTGGCAGAGCTATCACAGTCATATGTCAGCATGGCTCCATGTAATAGGGTTGGGAAGACTATAGTAGCTGAATGTGAAAATTGCTATTATTTGCTAGTAGAGAGGCCCTACTTTCAAATGAACCAGCCTGGCTTAACATAACATAATAGATATAACATGCAATAAATATGGCCACAAGCAGTAGCTCCCTGTCCGGGACAGCATCTGGACAAGAGAGCCTACTGAGGTCAACAGGATGATTCAACAGGTAGATGAGCACTGTTTCAGGAGTAGACAGGTTACCTAAGGCAAATTTGTGGACAAGCAGCAGATCGCCCAGAAATTAGAAATGCGGACTCATGTCCCCTGTGGAAAGCTGACCCAGCCAAGCAGAGAAGAAAGCAACTGTTAAAACACTGGAATGTAGGCAAGAAGGCAATCAAATCAATGTGGGAAGAGAGCTAGGGCTGAGCAGGAAGGCAGGAGCCCAGTTAGAGTGCCTGATGTGGAGATCAAGAGCAAAGCAAAGTAGGTGGGATTTGAACCATACACTGGTGGGCTTTACATGCTCTAGCTTCTTCCATGCCCGCTTACAGTACCAGTTCTGATTATCAGTTATAGCTTCCTGCTAAGTGACTTGGTGGCTACACAGCAGCAATCATGTGTAGGAATGCACCAGTTTTCCTACAATTCTGACAAATCAGTGAGGTAAATGCTTAATATCAAGCAACAATTCAACCAGCAACTGATAAAAAAAAAATCAAAGAAACTACAAGAGTTGTGAATATAGTCTGTCTGAGCATGGTCATGCTACGTGAAATAGCCCTGTTCACTGCAATAACAATTACTGGATGACTTTGTAAGCCAAGCCTGATGATGATACAAAGACACAGGGAAGAACATGGGCCTGATTCTACGAAGATGCATTTTCGGTCACGGATGCTAAGATGTGATGACTATGAGGTCTCAAACACCACACAGTGTTGGTTTGGTCACGTGCACACCATGAGAATGAACTCACATATTTGTTTTAGTTCTATCCATGCACATCTTCATTCTAGAGTCTAAGAGGTAGACATTGCTAATGTGCCCAAAGATAATTCTCCTAGATAGTTCATAGGACATTCATAACATTGAATACTTGTTTTAAAAACAGTAAAGTATTTTGCTCTCAGTCTCTGCAGAGAGTATTGTAAGTTATTAAGTAAACAGCTTACATTTCTAGTGCATTTGTACAATTAAGAGATCTTCACAATGGAATAATTACAGTTCTATTGAACCAACTGTCTAATAGTTCTGTGATGGTGCCATTGTTCCTTTATTTATTTTATAAAGAAGAAGAAATTAAGACTTCAAAAATTAACTGCAATAAATTGAAAGGAAGAACATTAAAGCCCTGAAATAATGAGTGAAGAAAATCCCTTCAAATGTCAACTTGGCTAATAAAACCTCAAAATAGGCGGCCCAAGCTCTGTCAGTCACATTTGTGTTATATTAGACATTTCTGCCTATAAATCGTCTCCATAATTTGTAGTGTCCATTGAAAACCATGAATATTCACTCCTCAGAGATACAAAGTTGCATTGAGATGATGCAGTATAGAGTGTTCAACAGATATTCAATTAACTGTTTTTAAGATAATACCCATAGCTAGCACAAATTTCAAATTCTTTAGAAGTTTTCCACTTAGAAATAAGAGATTTGCTTGTAGTTTGAATGAATAAAATACAATAATAGTCAGCTCTGTTTATTCTGCTCTTTTGATAACAAACCTGACTTTTCTGCAGCCTGTTCCCAGGGGAATTTTCTTTTTCTGGTGAACATATGTAGCAATGTATTTGCACATGTGTTCAACTATGATCCAAGTTTCTCTCTGTATTTTCCATGAAGAGTTGAAAATTATGAGCTGCCTACCAATTAAATGTGAAACAATGGTTCTATTAAACAAATATACTTTATTGATCATAACAACAGCTGGATAATTCCACCAAAGCAATACAAATAATAATAGAGCTTTAATTTAAATTTGTACAACATAAATAACAATTAGAGGTAACAGACATACTTAGCCTACCTAGTGAATTTAATAAATAGTATTCACTATGAAAACTTAAAAATAATTTACATTTTATGACAAGATAAATTTTATACTACCTAAGCCAATTTAATTATATTTTCTAAATATTATACGAAGTGTTTTATTTAAATCTCTTTTTATTCCTACTTTTACTTACATTATCTAATTGTATTACATTTTCTTTATGTTTTGTGTGTGTGCATGTGTGTACACATGTGACACATGTGCAAGTGGAAGTCAGAGGTCAGCTCTTGTGAATCAGCTCTCTTCTTCCACCATGTTTTCATGTCTTTAAGATTGGCAGCAGGTGTCCTTTTACCAGGGAGCATCATTCCTACCAGCTTGTTCCCTAACTCTGAGAAGTGCTATGGAGACTCTGGAGCTAGGAGGGATGTCATCACCATTCTTCCCAAACTCTTAATCCTATGAGCTGCTGTAACAACTGGCATGGCAGAATATGTCATTGGTATATAACAGTGGCACAAATGTTATAGTGTAGCCAACAGCTTTCTGATTGGATTTAAAGTCCTTCCCACAGGAAGAAATCCATGATTCCTGTTACAAATTTGGCCAAGAACTCACGGTTGTAGAACTCACAGCCTCCAGGAGTGAACCTATTACCATTATTCTGGTCATAGTATCGAACTGCCCTTTAAGTTTGTACGTCTATATATAGCCATATATAACTGCAGCACTTAGACCTTATTAAAGAATTTCTTTGTTTAGTGGACCACAGGTAGTGCAGAGCATCATAACTAGTCAAAGCTCAAAGGATAAGTGTGTGTGGATTCCTCAGCCACAAATTATACATCAACACAAAACCGCTGCCTCCAAAGCAGGAACCATGGCAGAGAGGAACAGAAAGATTATAAGAGGCAAAATTAGGCTGGTGGAGATGGGGCAGGGGTGAGCGTGAGGTGCATAGTACAAACCAGAGCAAAACATACAGAACCACTGTACACAAGAGTTTGCAACGGTTCTGGCGACCCCCACATGTCCTATGCAACTTGTTTTCTCCATATTTTATAGCCAAAGTGTGTATTGTCTTCAGCAATAGGGTCCCACCATCAAGTTTTGGTAGACAAACAAGAGTAATGGCAATAACCTATAAGGTCTGGGTGATCTCTGAGACATCCCTTAACAACAACGTGAGAGTGGGTATCACATGTATGGCACTGGGCCTTTTATTTAGCAAACTATATATAAGTAAGCTTATGCCTGGTGTGGCACATAAACAAATCCAACAGTCATACTGCTTTTTCTCATACATTCTGCACAGATGACTGCAACCGTACTTATCCTCAGCTTAAAGACTTTTCTAAAAGAAAGACAGAAAAAAAAGCTAGAAAAATTGTAAAGTAAGCATTTTCTTTCTATAAAATCCTTTGCAAATTTAATTTTTTTCTTAACAGATCATATCTGATACATCAGAAATAGTTATTTTTTTGGATGATCTTTTCTAAATAAAGGGATGATTTTATACCCATTTTCTTCTATCTCCTAAAGAATAGCTATGTGTTTCGACATTGACTTTACTGGGAACTTACAACAGATCCATACATCACTAAATTTTCAGTTTCATTTCCTGATAAGCATTTAGTTCATGGCATGTACAGATACAGTAGTCTTAATATTTCTAGTGAAAAAAAAATTGACCTTATGTCATCAACTGAACAGTCTGAATTCATGAATCCTCCCTCTGTCAACCCATGGCTATGACCTACTGTCCCACCAAGGGTCTAACCCTCATCCACATGGGGTTCTGCCCTGCCTTTGCTTTAGATATGTCTGTGTTCCATGTATTTCTGCTGAAACAAAATGTTAGATTTTAAATGGAAGCCCTTTAATGGCAACTTCTCTGTTTGTTATTTTAGATACAAGTAGCACATACCTGATTTTCATGAGACATTTAAAATGGCCCTTGTTAGTAACTTGATTAGTATATATTAGTTAAATAAAGTTTGTCTAAAGTGCCAAGTTGGCCATCTCTCATATTTGTCTTTAGTATTTCTAGGTTCACTTGGAATACTAAAAGCATATTTCTAAGACAACTGTTCAATAGAAGAATGTTTGGACCATGAGATAAAGCCTTACAGTACTCAGTCTGTGAGCTAAGTCCTATTTTTACCTTGCCATAAATTAATGAGCCAAAGTTGCTGACAAAATATTTGCAGACATCTGAAAACCCCAAAATTATGTTATACTATAATAAAATTGAACTTGGAAGAGTGACCATGCTTTATCCTATAACATATTTTAGAGGGGTCATTACCCAGTAATTGTTCTGTCTAAAATACCTGTAAAGTCTGTGAAATATGACAAAAATGGAAAGAACAGAGCAGCAAATGACAAAAGGCCATAGACTCATAGGCTGATATTTTTCTGAGACTTTAAGTCCCCAACAATGAGTATTAACATAGAAGAGCATGGTTCCCAGACAGATGAAAGAGACTTATAAGTATATTAAGTGAATAAATAATAAATGAATATTTATTAAATATGTAATATGCAAAGCATCTGATAGCCTTTTTTTATTTTCACAAAACCATTCTTCACCCTGTGTTTTATAGATGCAGAAACAGAGGAATGAAAAAGCTCAGTAATTTTCCCAAGGTCACACATCTCCAAATAAAGAAGCTAATGTCTAATTACAGGTATAGAGACACCAAGATACTAGTGTATTATTAGCCACCATCCTCCCAAACTTAAATAATTAAGGAAACTCTCAAGGTTGACATCAGTGAATAGTTTCCTTGCCCATTGTAATGATCTCATGTGTCTAAATACTGACTCTAAACCTAACAATGTCCTTGTCTGTGTTCACAGTCATTGTGGTTCATCTTAGCTCTCACGTAAGGAAGCCACAAACACTATTCCCTAAGTGATTATTTCATGGGACATTAAATGATATTTTAGACACAACAATTTTGCACATCAATATTTTACACAGAAATGATGCTTTTTCTCACAATTTTATTTTATTATTCAATTAAAATTTTAATACATTAGTACTTCATATCAAGATAGCTTAGCATGTCACAATTTTCTCAATATTTTCATGCAAAATACACATTATATTTGAGCTATACACTTAATATTTCAAGTATGTTGAAATGTCTATATTGTCTAACACATACAAGAGCTCACATTTTCTACTGCTAGTTTGTTTTTTTTTTTTTTTTAGAAAACTTACTTATTTTGCACATATAACATGGCAAGAGATAAACAGGAAGGAAACAATTTCTATGTCACTATACTCTAACATTTTATAGAAAGTACCGAAATAAGGAGAAAGACAGAACAAGGAAGAAAAATGGAAATCTTTATTCATCCTAAGGATAATATTTACTTATCGGTGACAGTCATTGTACCAGTCACATCCACAGTCTTTGGGTCATATTTGAAGGTCATATTTGTGGGTATTAAATATTAACAGTGAGGCGTGGTTCTAATACATAAACACAAAAACCAAAAACTTGGAGGCTAAGCAACTCCACCAACACTAATCTACCTCTAAGCTGATATAGCCCTGAAAAGTAACAATGGCTCTGAATACCATCTCTCAACCAACGTGATACTTACTTTAACTAATTAAAAATTTCAAAACTTTGTAGAAAGCTATCATAATTTTTCCAAGTCTGTGAAATTTTGACTAAGACAATTTTGAATACCATAGATGATCCAGCTGTGAGTACAGCTGTTCTGACCTGAAGGTCCTGAAGGTGAGCAGAGCAGAGAACAAGCCTTGAATGAACTTCAGAATGGAGTCATGTAGTAATTTCACAGATGCAAAAATATTATGTTGTATTTCCGTAATCCTAAACCAATAATCCTTCTTATCTTTTAAATGTTACAAAGAATTAGCGGTCAAGGTCACACACTGAATATTCCCCGCTGCAAGGAAAAGTACCCTGTGTAAATGTCTCTTTACATTGATCACCAAAGATTTTCTCTGGGTTTTCCAGAAAGAAAAGCAGGACAGATGAATTATAAAGGCAGTTCTAGGGGTTAGCGAATTTCGTTTTCACCTCTCTGGACCTCAATTACTTCTGATATACATAGCCTGTATCATAGAAGCAGAGCAAAGAAAATTCATTGAGAAGAATTCTGAGAATGTAGCATTCTTTCTCAAAGACTGACTTAATGTTTTTGACGGGGACTCAGCATTCACAAAACCTCTGTCTGTCTCCCTAACTTTGATGAAGTCATGTAAGCTCTCTAAGCCATATCTGTAAATCAGGTAGTAAAGAAACAAGCCCTAACTCTGCTTCCAGAGATTCTGGAAAGAGAGGTTAAAAAAAAACCAAAACAACAGAGGTATGGAGACAGAGAGGGAAAGACAAAAACAGGGTAATGCATTCAGTGACTTTAAAATGAATTATTCATGAAAATAAGAGCTTTAAATAAAGTTGTATGTAGGAAGATATATAGAGAAGAAACATAATTTAAGGTTTTTTATTTCCTTGACAATTTCATAAATTTATATGGTGTATTTTGATATGTCAAGTTTGAAGTGAAAGTAATTTTGGCTTTCATATTTGTTTCATTATAGAATGAATATTAAGCAAAATTTTTATATTCAATAATGACTTTCTAAAACTTTGGATATGAATAACTATGTGTAAATGGGAGAACATGTTTTCTAAATAATCGCACAAGAGTAATAGGTTCTTGTTATACACATATGTAAAAATGAATGTTGAGGAAAGTAGTTGGGAATTAATGGTCTATGTAAGTTGATACATTATTAAATTCAGATACTGTCCATAACCATAACAACACACACCACTGAGTCATTTCCTGATATCTAATGCAGTTTCATTTATAGGATTTTGTAGGCGTCCATCTAACAGTCAACACACTGAAGATGTTTTATTTGGTTGGTTCTTTTCCTTTTGTGTTATAGTTTGCCAACTTTGTATCCCTTTCTAAAATCACAGTAGGTAAAGATTCTTATCTGAGAATCCACAGCACAGTCCAAGTAGATGTGGAGTCTTTGCAGCAGTAGTCTTGACTTGATGGGCTTGCACCATCTCACTCCATTATCTGGAAGAAGCATAACTGCCCATTATTCTATAATACTCCATATGGCCACTGAGAAGGTTATGTGTATGTTTAAATGTCCACATTGTCCACCCGAAAACCAAGCCATCCCCAGTGCTCAGATGAAGAGAACAGATCTTCAGTCACTAAGCCATGCTGTTTGAACTCAAGGTCTCCGTAGGGAGATGCTGATCTTTGCACATTTAAACTTGGTGAATAAGCCATCTTTCATTTGGTGGCAGTCACTTAAATTAAAATGGAAAAAAAAAATAGTTACCTGCTGGAAGTGACCTTGTGCTTGTGAAATAGCTCCACGATACCATAAAGACAAGAGCCATTCCCTCATCTTTAAACCTTGGGAGAGTTGCAGGGTTTCTACCTGAGCAGGCTTTCTTCTGTTCTTCCATAGCCCCCTGGGACCATGTGGCACAAATGTAGAGACCTAACTCAAAAGATGGACTCTAGAAGAACTCAAGTATTAACCTGGGACCCCGAAGGGCAAGTTAGGCAAGAAAAACCTATGAGGAGGGTGCACGAGCTCATATTGTAAGGGGATGCCTTACAATCATACAATCACCTTCTTTTGAGGAGAGTCTGCTTTCTCCTCCTCTCCCCCCCCCATTAGAATTCCGAACTTTTCAAAAGCTCAGACTGGAAGAGACAGCTCTACTTCCTAGAAACAATATCCGAACTCTAAGGATTAGCAACATTTCCCTGGGTGGACAACACCCAGAATACCAAATCCCTTATCTTAGGTGTCTGTTGAAACAGTGCAGACTTACTCCAAAGTCACTGTGAACTGTTTACAGTCTGTGCACTCCCCAACCCCCACTGACGTAAACAGCTCCCTAATGGACTGCCGCCGACTGCACTGTCAAGCCCACTACCTGCTTCCTTAAAGCAAAAGGCCACCCCAGCCATATAATTTTGGAATCACATGCTAGCTGTAGTATTTTAACAAACTTATGAATATTAGGTACCAATTGTATAATATAACAAAAAAATCAAATTAGGTAAAGTTGTTTTCATTCAAAAGCCGAGGGAAAGAATCTGGTTCATAGCAAAGGAATAGTTGATTTTCCTCACCAACTGTAACAGTAAATACCATCGTCTCATAGCAAAACAATAGTCACATCAAACTAAATTAATAAAGAAAAATTTAACAGGAAAACAGAAGTATGCACACTTCGCACCATGGATACTCATTATCAGTTAAACGAAAATTGATGGTCCTGCTTATAAATAACATATTATAAAACTGAGAAAATATATTGCTTAAAAAACTGTGGTATTGGTGCTCCTGACCCAAAAAATGGTTAAGAAAAATGTGGTATATTTACACAATGTAACACTACTCAGTGGCTAAAAAAAAAAAAAAGCAATGATATCTTAAAATTTGCAGGCAAATTGACAGAACTTGAAAAAGCCATCCTGAATGAGATAACCCAGACCCAGAAAGGCAAATTAAATATATACTCACTCAAAAGTAGATAATAGATATAAAGTAAAGGATAACCCGTCCACATATCACAACCCCAGAGAACCTGAACCCACCTAGGAAGGGAGAAAAAGACAAGGTCTCCTGAGTAAAACTGGGAGTATGGCGGGCAGGATGGACAGTGGAAGGGAGGAGGAAAGGAGGGAAAGGGAGTGAGAAAAAATGTATAGCGCAATTCTGTCTAAACTATTAAAATAAGAATAAACAAACCAACCAACAGATCCCCATCACAGAGTCAAGAATTTGACTCAGGCTACAACTCAAGAGCAAATGTGAGAGCCAAAGTTACATTTGAAGTTTTAGTTGCTATGCCTAAGTGATCCATGAAACAAAAATGCCTCCGATCTGCAAGCTGCTCACCCAAGGACATATAGTTCCTGAAATGCTGGAGGAGGCTGTGGTTTGTGGGAGACAAGAAGCCACACTCCTCTAAAAGAGTTTGCTTGACCCATCTGCGCTGGCTGTGCTTGATCGCATGTGGGTGGGAGGTACATAGACTGGAAATAATCAGGGTGTATGTTTGCCCCTGATTGGACCTGATGGGATAAATTGTAGGTTTTCCTTCTTCAGCCTTGCCATACTTGCTTCTGGGCCATTTCCCAGGAACCTGGGCATGAACCTGACCAAAGATTATCCACCTGGCTAGTATTTAATTAAAGCTTGCTACAAATTTGTCTTTAAAAAGAAAAAAAAAGCTGTGGTGTCATGATATTCTGCAATTAGTGTAAACATTTCAAAATTATAAATTTATATTCCCTTTCTGTGTCTTTTATCTACATCTGACTGACCACTGCAGTTCTGGACAGGGATCATTCCATTTTGTCATGAGACACTTCACAGACACAAATATCCAGGTGAAAGGGCGCTCACACTTAGTTATCTCAAGAGTGACTGATGGAATAAGCCTAGGGTCACAGACTATCATCCTGTTAACTTCTGTGACTCTCCAGTAATTTTAAGTCACAAGAACTTGATAGAGATAAATTCCTCTACTTTGAACATACAAGTCATAAAATAACATCAGTTTTACCAGGTAACACTATATAGTTCTTAAATTCAACTCTCTGTCATTCTTGACCAACCTCACAGGTTTAAAGACACCAACGCCTTTTACTTTGAATACTTCAGGCATCCCCTTATACATAGATGACTAATATTGAGGCTGACACATCCTTGATTACTCTGTCCCCTTTTGGGCTCTGGTTCCTAACTTGCTCAGCAGCCCCAGCCTAGCGAAACAAGCTCTTTCTCATCAAATCAAAGCCTGTCCCTTTAACTTTCCCTAAAACCACTGCTTTGGCTCTGGTCCATGTCTAGAAATCACGTGTTTATGGAAGTATATGGTGTTTTCAGATGTACAGACCTGCCTGAGACCAAAGTATCATGTTCATACACAGAAGCGCGCGAGCATGCGCGCACGCACACACACACACACACACACACACACACACACACACACACACAAAGGAAACGGCAGAGAAATAGTTTAGAAAAATGAACTTCTAAATATAGGAACAAACTTGCTTCTCTGATTCATAAATTTTGTAGCTGTGCAATTTGAGGCATACCTCACCGAATTCTAGGAACATGTTCCACTGGCTAGCTGCCATGCAAGAATTATTCTTACAGTTGGCACCCTCACTATGTTCGACAGCTTACCCACAAAGAAAGACAGCTTTATCACGGATACATCTATTGGTCAAGTCACTCTGTCAGAAAAGAAATATTTTTGAAATCATTAGGTCGACACTGGATTCTATAAAAGAGAACAGGTTCTAACCTGTTTTGTTAATTAATAGAGTAAAATGGTCACAAAACTCAGTACTCTGTGTATTAAATGTCATTTCTCACAAACATAATTCAAGCTCACCTGCTCCCCTACCTGCTGAATGTTCAGAAACGCACAGCACAGTTCAGAGCACAGTCTGCAGGCACAGTCTTGTGTGCAGCTGTCTTTAGCTCCGCCTGTCACATTCTACAGTCACACTGTAGACTCATTTTCCCCCCACATTTTATATTTGTTTTATGTGCAACTATGTGAAGGGGAAAGTTACATGCCACAACTCATGTACAGAGGTCAGGTGACAACTCTGTAAAGTTTGGTCTTGACAAAATCTCTCCTTCCAAATGTGGGCGCTGAGAATCAAATTCCAGGCAACAGGCATGATAGTAAGCACATTTACCCAGAAGCCATCTTGCCAGCCCTGTACTTTCATTTTAAAAATATTAAAGTGAACACTTTCAATACTAAGGTTTCCCAAGGACCAGCAGGACATTTGAAGGAATACTGTACAACAGTTTTATGCATTTTGATGGCATAGTTAGAAAGAATAAAAAAGACAGGCGTTAGCTTTCATCACTTCTAACTTTCTAAAATGAAATAACTTTGAATGTGATATCAGGAGTGGGTAGCTAAATCATTTTATCGGCTTCCTATCATAATTTTTATACCTTCATCGCTAGTCCGCTGTCACTGGTGGCAGCTCACTCCCACGGTGTTCCTTGATACCATCCTGTGGACACGTGGATAGAGCATTTTAGTCAAGACTTTTTCTGAGGATGCCTTTTTAAAAGTTTGTTATTTCTGTCTCTGGATTCCGGTTTTGTTGACCAGGAGTTATAAATTTGATTGGTTCTAAAATGCTGTGCTTCGGTGAGCACCAAACTCTTTAATGCCCAAAGATTTTCAGGCTTTGGCTTCCTGTTCCACATCTATTTATTCATTCAGACTTGTGAAATTCTTGCAAGAAAAGGCAGATGTGCATTCCAATTCCTGCTCGCCATTCCGGTTCCCCTGACTCTTCCTGTGGATGAACCAAAGCAACAAAGACTCGTAATGTTGGGGGTGCAAAAAGGCCCAACTGTGCTATGGCACAGAGGCCCTGCTGGCTTTTGCGCTCACTGATAGTGTGTACTCCACTCAGGGCAGGCCTCAGTCACCCATGACATGAGGAAGGACAACTTAATTTTCAATTTTCTTTATTTTTGTTTGAAAAATTATTCTACAGGAAACAAGGAGCAAGCATACACTCCAAATCTATTTATGAGCTTCCAGAAGTTCTGTGTATAGCAATCTGTGTAAAAATAACCTCAGAGGCAATATTTATTAAGAGTGTAATTTATAAGAATCAAATATCTCATTTATTGTAGAAACTGATTCCACAACTAAAGCAATAAGACAGCTTTAAGAATGATTTTTATAATCCAGAACTAATGAGAGAAGCATCTACCTGCTTTTACTGATTCTGTGTTCTCTTCTTAAAATATTTGAATTTTTATTATATTTTCATCATTTAAAACAATGTGTAAATTTAAATATATTTTTATCATGTTCTCTTTCTCCCCCAAGTCCTTCCAGATCCTCTCCCGCTCCTCTACCCTCCCAGCTATTTCTCATAAAAACACACAACAAAACAATACAACAACAAAACCCTGCAAAACCAAGAAAACAAAACAACAGATAATCAGAAAACAAAACAAAACGATCAAAGCCTACCAACTGTAACCAAATAAAAGCACTTATAAAACAATTTGGGGTTAGTCAATTACTCCTAAACATACATGAGGCCTGTCCTGGAGTGGTTGATATACCCAGTGTTACTACATTTGAAAAAACTCTCCCAGAAGGTATAAACAACCCTTCACTTGTTAACTTCTATGCTAGTGGCTAGTTGTTCTTTCATTTATTGATTTATTCATTAATTTTGTTAAGTATAATAAAATAAAATAAAATCAGATGAAGAGGAGGAGGAGGAGGAGGAGGAGAAAGATCCCAAGAGAAGGCACAAGAATCAAAGAGATACACTCATTTGTACACTCAGGAATCTTATAAAAAACACTAAACTGGAAGCCATAATATATACACGAAGGACCTGGTGCATATTTATGCAGTTCCTGTGCATACTGCTTCAATCTCTGTGAGTTCCTATGAGTTCTGATCATGTTGATAATGAGGGCCTTGTTTTCTTGGTGTCCTCCATCCCCTCTGACTCTTACATGCTGTCCCTGAGCTCTGAGGGGAAGGATTTAATGGAGACATCTCATTTAGGGTTGAATGGTTCAATGTATCACACTCTGTGCATGGTGTCTGGCTATGGGTCTCTATATTTGTTACCATCTACTGCAGGAAGAAGCTTCTTGGATGATGATTGAGCAAGGCACTGATCTATAAGTATAACAGAGTATCATCAGAAGTCCTTTTATTACTACTTTTTTTTTAAGACCAATAGTATTTACCCAGGGTCCCTAGGCTATCTAGTCTCTGGTCTTGGTCACCCAAGCTGTGCCAGGTATGGGTTTCATTTCATGGAGTGGAATTTAAGTCAAATCAAATACTGATTCAAAAGTTTTGTGCTATCATTGTCATAGTATATCTTCACAAAGAATACCTTTGTAGATCAAAGGGTCTGTGGCTGGTTCGGTGTTCGTGTTTCCTTTTTGAAAGTGTGCAGAATACCTTCCCATACCAAAGATGCTGGAACATAGTGGTGGAGGCTCAAGGTAGACTCCAGCTCAGCCTCTCAGTGTTCAATGAGTTGTTTAGGTGTTATCTTCAGCAATGGAACCTTGATGTCAGTTTGTAGAGAACTGCTCATAGTCTCGGCAACATCGTGGGTTGTTTGAGGATTCCCACGGGACCCCATTGGACAACAATTCAATTAGATGTGATGTAACCCAAATCTGGTACTAAAAGCTTGTTTGATGACAAAAAAAATGACAAGTTTGGACTCTGTCTCCCTCATTATTTGGCAACTGTATTTATATCACCCTTACATGTATATATTAGAAAGTTTCTACTGTATTAGGTTTCTGTAGAACCCCTTAAAAATCACTTAATATTAACTGTCCTTCCTTGTACCCTTTCCCACAAAGCTCCCCACCATGACTTGATTCTCAGTTCCAGTACTTCCCGCCCATCTATCTATAATTATCTATTCTATTTCCCTTTCCTAACTAGATCTGTTCCCTCTAGTTCTTTATACTATGCCTACCCTCTGTGGTTCCATAGTTAATATCCACATATAAGCAAATCCATACCATAATCGTCTTTCTGAGTCTGGAATACCACATTTAGAATGATTTCTTTTTCTAGTCCCACCCAGTTACCTACAAATGTCATAATGTCATTTTTTAAGCATCCGAGTAATACTCCCTTGTATAAATATACCACATTTTCTTTTTTCCATTTTTCTGTTAAGTGATGTCTAACTTGTTTTAAGTTTCTGACTGCTTCCCTGGCAACAGTGACCTGTGTCTTTGGTGATTCTTAATAACTAATTAAACAACTTGAATTCTCAACTTTATAGGTCATTAACTGGAAAAAGCTTTTGAAATATATTTAGACTGTGCTTCATTTCAGCTAATAGAAAAAGCTGTGCTTAGGAATTTTTCTTCTGTCTCCATTAATGCCATAGCACCCCTCAATAGAGTTCTTATACGAGTAGGTACAAAGCTAACTTTTTCTGTATTAGGGAAAGGAAACAGAAAGTTCTTGAATGAGCTCTCGCTGTAGAAGGAGGGCCAATTAAAGCACTGCACGGTATTCACTTGGACTGAACAAGTGTTGTGTCAAAATAATTTAGCATTTAAAGTCCTCTGCACAGGATGATATAGTCCGGAGGTCAAATGCTAGCTCCTCTGCATACACTGAACACACTTTTGAATAGCTGCTTTCCATGGCCCATAAATATAATTTTGCCCCTGATTTAAGACATTCCTTTTATAAGTCTGTGTGTGCGGTGATACTTCCTGCTTTGAAGGACACTTTGGAAACACTGGCTGTATTCCTTAGTTTAAATAGACTTTCAAAGACTGTAGTTTAATGAAGTCACATGTGCCTATCCAGGCACTTCCCAAACTGCAGTTTAAGATCTTTAAAATAAAAACAACGAATTAATTCACTAAAATTGTCATCATGAAATTATTATTGGCCTGATAGTTGCTGCCACACTTCATTGGGGGCAAGGCCTAAAGCTCTGTCCTACTCATTTCTTAAATAGTGTCCTCAGCACCCTGTACATCCAAGGCTCTGATAGGACATTTTAGTACCTGTTTGCTAAATGAATAACTGAACCCTTTTAACTTGCCTGCGTTACCTTGCCCTCTGTTATGGCTGCGGTTCTATAAAGGGCACCTTACTGATGGTCTGAGGATGTTCGATTAACAGCAGAAATTTAAATTTTAATCAATGCTGCTTCGATTTGGAGCCTGGGGAGATAAAGGTCACAGAACAAGGGTTTGCTACATGTTAATCTTTACCTAACTAATGAATTGAGCCATTAATATTTGACGAGTGCTTCCTACAGCGCATGAACTATGCACTGAATATAGAGAAAGGAATATTTTAAATATTCCAGATAAGATTTTTTTTTGCCTTCAGGAAATTTTAGTCCAGTAAGTAGCATTATGATTCTTACCTAAAACGACTTTATTGTTATTATGCATTCAGTAATCTTGTAGAAGTACATACTTGACCATGCTCACATCGAGTGTAGTGCACCACGTGCCGTAAGCTCATGAATAGAGAATGCATGTGACATTGTCATATTGCAACAAAAATTCAGAAGCCACTGTGTGGCTTTCGTTGCATTTCCCCACTGCCAGCAGATTGGTATGTCACAAAGAATGGCAGCAGTCTTATCCTGACCCTGGAAGAAAGATCGGCGATCAAACCATAGATAATCCATGGCTGCCAGAGCCTAGACCTAATAAAAGGACTAAAAGAAACAGCCACTTTGAAAATAGACCGCAGAGATGTGGATGTCTGTTTTCTCCATGACACAGCCTGCCAAAGGGAAGACGTATTAAGGCAAACTTCAACAATAGTTAACCAGGCAATTGTATAGTCTGGGAGATATGAACACCAAGTGGTTTTCTGTATTAAGAAATGTAGCCATTGTTATCGTTTATACTGAAAAATATCAACCAGATTATAAGCTTCCATGCAAAGGAACTATGCTGCTGTCAGAATGAAAATGCCCCCATAGGCTCCAGTATTTGAATATTTGGTCCCCAGCTGGGAGAGCTGTTTCAATGCCATCTTGTTGGAGAAAATATGCCACTGGAGGTAGGCTCTGAGAGCTTTAAGATTCAGCGTTTCTGCTTTGCTTTCTCTGTTTTCGGCTTGTGTTTGAAGGTGAGAGCTCTCAGCTTCCAGTTCCTGTTGCCTTGTCTGCTGCTTGCCGCCCTGCCTTTTCCTCTCCAAGATGAACATCCCCACCCCTGGAACCATAGACCAAAATAAACTCTCTTCTCTGAGTTTTTTTTTTTTTTTTTGGTCTTTTTCTACGTATTTAAATTGTGGTTTTCTCCTTAGTCACTCTGTCTTCCAACACTTTACCCCAATCTACACACCTGCACCCAAGATCACCAACAATCAAAGGAGCCTTGACAGAAACAAGAGACTGCCGGAAATAGAGTCGTAGTCCTCATTATAAATAATAATCAATATTATGTGAGATTATCTGAGGTAACCAAGTTCACATATCTGTCAGTTCCATAGGATGTTTTATATAAAATATGTATTTATGCATAGACTTGGTGAAAGTCCATTTTAACAGACTAGAACAGGTTTGCATTTTCCAAGGATAACTTTGGCACAGCACTCTCCCCTCCCGTCTCAAGCCACTGATCCGTCAAGAAGGGTAGTCTTGTCTGTTTTTCTACATCCTTCAGTGTGGGGGTGTGTGTGTGGGGGGGTGGACCTGTAGCTCCTTTGATTGGAAATACATGAAAGGGCCGATGCTTGCCCAGGTATTGTCTCACTGGTTTGTCCAGTTGATTCTGCCTTCTGGCTCCTGCAGAAGTGTCAACTGAACATTCAGTTCTGGATGTATCTTCTGGAAATGTAGGCATCTTTCGCTGAAAATCCCAAATCCTAGGAAGGTACACAGAAGGAGAGCAGCGAAGAGCAGGAGCCTGCTTCCCGACCCTCAACTAGCTACAGCTGCCAGCAACAAGAATGGGTCTCCGTGGGAGGCCAGCCCTGTCCTGCCCTCAGATGTTCTGGGCTGCAGGATACTAGCTGAAGCCCATACACCCCACACCCAGACTTACACCACAGAACTATAATAGTATATTGTTTGGGATCACTAAGTGTTTTGGTGGACTGCTGCCCTGCCATAGATGTTGACAGTACTATTTAATCTGCAGCCTAACTTGTCCAAATGCAACTGTCCTGTGTTTCTTCTTCCTGAGAATGCAACCATTGTGACCGAAACCACCTTGATTTTTAAGTAAAATCCTTCTGTGATTTCAGCATATTGATACAGTGAGTTTTTTAAGTTCTACATTAATTTTAAAATAGTTTTCATATGTCCTACAATTTCATCTGAAAAACAGCTCTTGGGAAAGCATTGACTATATACATAAAGACTAAATTCTTGTTTTACTTGATTGTTTGTGTGCATACTTAGGACCTAATCTTAACAATTTTTTAAATAAACTATTTAGAGGAATTTTTTTTTTTGCTTATTGCTTGCTTGCTAGCGTTCTTGCTTATGTGTTTAGTCAATGTGTCCCTACACAACTCAGGTTGGTTTCAGACTCAGATGTTTATCCCCAGCCTCCAGAGTTTTAGAATTATAAAGATGTGCCACAATTCCTGACTGAAAGTAATGGATTTTGAACAATCTGTAAGATGGATTTTCAAACACCAGTTCTCTTACATTTTAAATAATTATCTCCAGTAAATTACAGCCAGGTGCTTACAATTAGTTTTTGTTTTTGGGTTTTTTTTGTTTGTTTTTTTGTTTTTTTGGTTTTTTTTGGCAGAGATCATTTTCCCCCAGATTTTTCTATAATTACAAAAGTAATACACACAACTTACTAAGGTTTCTTTATTTCTTTAGTCTGTGAACAGAGCAAAGAATCCTCTGAATATTATTTTCCTTATGGACTTATCTATAGAATGAGGACAATAACATACAATCTTGACTGAGAATCATATAGGATGATTTCTACTAAGCATTTGGAAGAGAACTTGTGAGCAAATAAATATTTCACAAGTGATAGTTTCAATTATAATCTGATACATTATATCATATCTATCCAGAATCTAGTCTTTGTATAAATAATTAATGCATATGTAAATTATATGTACTTCTCTTTAATAAAAATAATCACAAATGCTTAAGTTTCAAAGCAAGCTTTGAACCTTTTGCTATTCTATATGGACATGGTTTATTTAAAAAAATATAATTATATCTCATTGGTTTCCAATTAATGCACCATAGTTTAATAAGTTATATATAATACATGTAAAAATTAGGTTCTATTTTGTTTTCCCCTTATGCATGTAATTATATGTGTGTCTGTGGTAGCAGACTATAAGAGTGTTTGCATATTGTTAAAGACATAACCCAAGATAGTGTGCAGTATTTTTATAAATAATTTAGTTTCCCATATAAAGCTGCAATAATAACTCTTATTGTATAAATTATGACCAGAATCCCATAGTTAGGGAAAATAATCTGCTTAAAATATGAAGAACTTTTTTACTCAAATACATCAGAATACTTGTATCTGTTATCATTTGGTAAATATTCTCTTGACTCTAAATTATTTTTATAAATATAAAACTGCCAGTGAGATTGCTAATCTTCATGCTAGTGGGTAGACACTGATGAAAATAACTTCAGAGAACCCAGTGAACTGCAAAAAAATAAATAAAAAGTAAAAATTGCATAATATTAGCAAGACCAGACCTCCTCAACAATGCGTTATTTCATGATGTCATACATAGTTTTAATAAAACACAAAGTACTATAGTGAAAATATACATATTTATCTATAAACAGAATCTGGGTCGAGAACATCACATTGCATTTGCTAAGAAGCTGATTGAAACTGAAATAATCATGACACACAAACATTAGGTTCTGACTAAGAGCCAGTATCTGTGGAAAAGTCATGAAGATGAATTCGCCCCTAGTCTCCCATGGGAGGGCAACCTGCATATTACTTGAGATTTCTGACCCCCCAGAGCTGCAAGTTATTAAATTTATAGTTCTTGAAAAGAGTAAATTGCGGTAATTTGTTTTATCAGCAACAGTAAGCATTTTGTCCCCAGTGTGCTGTGCTATAATCAAGAATTCCATAGCTCGCTTCTCCGTACTAGAGCTTGGTAGAAAATAGAAAGTGATGGTCTGGAAACATTTTCTTGCACCTACTTAACACTGAAATTTTGTTTCTTTTTTTTTTTTTTTTTGGAAATCTTCATTCTTCCTCACTTGCCTACATGATTCCGCATCAGCTTTCATTTGAATCACTTCCTATCAAAAATGGCACAAGACTTGCAGAAAATCATATACATATACATATGCATATACATATATTTTTATGTATTAGTTATTTTTCTATGCCTATGATTACACATCATGACCAAGTCAACTTATAGATAAAAGTGCATTTTGGACTTGAAACATTAGGGCCCATGGTGGCAGGGATAGCAGTTGGCAGACATGGTGGCTGGGGGCTGGGAACTGACAGCTCACATCTTAAACCACAACCAGGACAGAGAGAGAACTAACTAGGCATGTCATGAAGCTTTTGAAACTTCAAAGCCTCACTTCTGTGATGCGGTCCTCCCATAAGGCTCCATCTCCTAAACTTTCTCAAACAGTGCCAACGACTGGGAACCAAGAAGTCAAATGCCTGAATCTTACAGAGGACATCTCATTCAAATCTAGACACTTTGGATTTTTTTCTGAGGTAATGAATTTGATGTACATACACATATATAGATAAATCAGACATTAAAAGGCTTGTTACTTGAAGCTATGATCCCCAAGGTAGGAGTGAGCAATATTCCTTGAGCATCACAAATAGAGTGTAAGTAGGCCAGCAAGATGACTCAGTGTATAAATGCACTTGCAAACAAGCCTGATGACCTGAGTTCCAGCTCCCAGCCCCACATAGGGGAAAGAGAAAACTATAAGTTGTCTTGGGGTTTCACATACATGACATGACACATGCACAAGCAGACACACACAAACAAATAAATAAAAATGAAATAATTTAAAGTAAGTCAAATTGTCTAGAGTAAATTCTCACGTTTATTACTCAAGGGGATAGAATTATGGCTTGTATTCTTGGAAGGGTTTAGATTGTTCAGACGAAAGCTCAGAAGACAATCTTAGTTAGAGATGCACATAGAAGAAAGGCCGGGCTCTCAGCTTAGTCAAATGTCAAATTCTACCTTGGTGATAAGGAAAATTAGAGTCAGAAACACTGACACATTGCCCTGGTTTTAGGAAGCAGATAGTGTTCACATTATTCCGTTGGCATGGAGGAGGAAAGGCTGAAGAGAGATCAGAAATATTGCAATACTGTTCTAACTTTTAGATAGGTGAAGAGATCCCAGAAAGGAAATGTGTCTACTCTGTGGTCATTTCAATTTTAATTTTTGTAACCTCTATTCACTTTCTCATATGTAGGATGGATGTGAAAATGCACTTTTAAAAATAATATCCTGATATTCGTGTTCGTTTTTCACTTGGTGACCTTGTCTCTTACTCAAGTATTTCTTGGTAGTCGTTAGAGCTCTTCATGTTATTGGATGAAATGATCTTTTTTTCCAAGATCTTTTGCTTGTAGTTGATTTCCAACATCTTCCCAGAGGTGCTCAGAATATCTGCTTCCTTTTGGTCTTCTGAACAGTGCTATGCTAAGTCAGTGTCTAAAGGGAACAATGAAAATGTCCCATGTAGCTTTTTAATGAATCATAACTGCTGAATAAGTCTCATCCATCACTTTGCAAATATCACCTGGATTAATGTTTCCTGAAGTGTCTTCTGCCCACACTGAAGCTGCTTCTATCAATCACTGTAACTCAATCTCCCCGTAGTGTATTCCCCACAGATCAAATTTTATGTGCAAGCAAAATATAATCTTACTTTTCAGGAGTCTGAACTTTAAAGCATTTTTTTTCTCTTTTTTTATGTGTAGGTGTGTATCCATGTTTACTTGAGTGTGTGTGTCTGTGTGTGTGTATGTGTGTGCTTGCATGAACGCATGCACGCAAGAGAGAGAGAAAGAGAGACTTGCACATGGAAGTCCAAGGTTAATGTTAGGAATCTTGCTGGATTGCTCCACCACCATATTGAAGTCAAGGTCTCTCAGTCAAAACTAGAGTTCACTAAGTCTCACCAGCCAACTCGCTCTGGATATTCCTGTCTTTGCTTACCAAGGCTGGAATTACCGGTGGGCAAACACGCCTACCTAACCTTTACGTGGGCTCTGGGGTTATGAACTAGTCTTCTCATTTAGTGCAAGTGCTTTAGGTCCTGAGTTGTCTCCCCACCTCCTCACTTGAACTTTGTAGAATGCCAGAAAAGATAACTTCTGGAAGAGTTTTAATGGGTATTAATTTTTTTAATTTTTATTTATTTGTTTATTTATTAAAGATTTCTGTCTCTTCTCCACCGCCACCTCCCCTTTCCCTCCCCCTCCCCAAGTCAAATCCCCCTCCCTCGTCAGCCCAAAGAGCAGTCAGGGTTCCCTGCCCTGTGGGAAGTCCAAGGGCCACCCACCTCCATCTAGGTCTAGTAAGGTGAGCATCCACGAAATTGCCTAGGATCCCACGAAACCAATAGGTACAGTAGGATCAAAAACCCATTGCCATTGTTCTTGAGGTCTCAGTAGTCCTCATTGTCCACTATGTTCAGCTAGACCGGTTTTAACCCGGGCTTTTTCAGACCCAGGCCAGTTGGCCTTGGTGAGTTCCCGATAGAACATCCCCCTTGTCTCAGTGTATGGGTGCAACCCTCGCGGTCCTGAGTTCCTTGCTTGTGCTCTCTCTCCTTCTGCTTCTGATTTGGACCTTGAGATTTCAGTCTGGTGCTCCATTGTGGGTCTCTGTCTCTGTCTCCTTTCATCGCCTGATGAAGGTTAATATTCAGGAGGAAGCCTATATGATTTTCTTTGGGTTCTCCTTCTTATTTAGCTTCTCTAAGAACCCGAATTATAGGCTCAATGTCCTTTATTTATGGCTAGAAACCAAATATGAGTGAGTACATCCCATGTTCCTCTTTTTGGGTCTGGCTTACCTCACTCAGGATGGTGTTTTCTATTTCCATCCATTTGCCTGCAAACTTCAAGAAGTCCTTGTTTTTTACTGCTGAGTAGTACTCTAATATGTATATATTCCATACTTTCTTCATCCATTCTTCAATTGAAGGGCATCTAGGTTGTTTCCAGGTTCTGGCTATTACAAACAATGCTGCTATAAACATAGTAGAGCATATACTTTTGTTGTGTGATAAGGCCTCTCTTGGGTATATTCCCAAGAGTGGTATTGCTGGGTCCATGGGTAGGTTGATTCCGAATTTCCTGAGAAACCTCCACACTGCTTTCCAGAGTGGTTGCACAAGTTTGCATTCCCACCAGCAATGGATGAGTGTACCCCTTTCTCCACAACCTCTCCAGCAAAGGCTATCATTGGTGTTTTTGATTTTCGCCATTCTGACAGGTGTAAGATGCATTCAGTGCAGGAAAAGCTGTGAAAATGCCTGCTTACTAGCGCAGAGATTTGGTGGGCTGAAGTTTAGAAATAGTGTTCTTGGTTCCCTGTTTGGGGTTCTACAAGGTAAAAACCCATGTGCAAAGCTGAAACTCTCATCTGGGCTCGCATGCACTTTCTTAAAACTGTACTGGTTGACTGTAGACATCACCTCCTGTGATTGCAGATTGGAATATCCAGGGTCTCTCTCACTGTTCACAAGGACCATATAATCCCTTTTTATTCACGAGTTCTCACATAGATGTCTGATTTCTCCCAAACTAGCAAGCAAACATTTTATTTCCTATCCTCTAACCAGCCATTGAGAAATCTCAGCTTTGAAAAGTTTCAATTAGGTTAAAAACTTTTAAATAATGGCCCTCTAGTGTTCTTTCATTAGCATTGCCATTTTCCATTTGCCTATTGTTTGTTTTCAGAAAGGATTACTCTACAGAATCCACAATGGCCTTAAACTCATCTTTCTACCTCAGCATTGGAAATATTTACATCATAGGTGAGAACCACCACACCCAGATGATAATCTTTTGCTTAAAGTTAACTCCACCATATAACGGGAATAAGCATAGGAATCTTAATTGTACCATATTCACAATTCTGACATTATGCTGTGTGGAATACCAAGAACTTAAGATATGAAAGGCACTATAGAATTCTCCATGGAAAATATTGTGAATTTCTAATGAGAGAAAAACTTATTTATACCAATTATTTTCCGTTATTTTAATTGAAGTCCTTTTTCTTTCAAAACACTATGTTCATTGAAATATGATGGAATGTTTAAGGCCCTCTAAAACCCCTAAGAAGTATTTGCAATTAAAAAAAAATCTAAGTAAATTAGGGCAATAATCTGAGTACTAAGAATGAGGCAGATGTGGGCAAGTGCCCGGTTTCTACTTCCAAACTGATAGCAGACTACAGCAGATTAAGAGAGTGGATAGGGAGCCCCTTCTACTAGCTTTCTCCAGGAAATGGCAGCAGAAATTCCTTCCCTTGGAAAACCAAGGGGCCCAGAATGGTTTAATAACAGTTGTTGTCAAAGTCCTGGGTTCTGGCTTTTTTTTAAATCTATGGATTTTATTTAATTTTAAACACCTCCAATATACAAAAGAGACCAGATTTTACTTTACAGAAAATAATATGTATGTATATATCACCTTTTCACCAACAAATCGTTCTTTAGCAGCCTCAGAATTTATTTCTGTTGCCAGTCACTTGCTTGGCTAAGAACTGCTGCTCTGAGCTGTCGTTCTCTTAAGTGCTTATTATAGAAATCACATGGGCCAGCACATTGATCAGTAGAATAATAAATTACAGACTTAGGGCACTAGCACCAAACTTGGTGCACTTTAAAAATTGATTATGGGGAGAGATTTATTTTTACTGTTTTGTGCAAGCAATTAATGTGATCTACTTTCCCATTTTATGGTTTTTAGGCTCGTCCATGTCTAATATAATGTTTGTAACTGGCTTTCTCTTGATACTGAGCACACCTTAGGTGACCCAACATTGTTCACTGCCTGTTTTTCTTTTAATGATTCCAAAAACATATCATTTTAATTAATGACTTAGAAACTATTTCCTGCAGCTTCGAATTAGTTTTGGCTTTTTACTTCACACCGACTTTGAATACTTATTCATTTCTTTACCAGCCTTTACTATTTCTTTGCTTTTGAAAAATGCTTTAATTTTTGTTGGTTTTGTTTTATTATTTTGGTTTTGTTTTGTTTTTTTTTTTACCTTCATTCACTTGTATTAGAATCTCCACTCTATCATGCAAGATTTATGGTCAACTTCTTTTCTTAGAAATCCAGTGTGATGCTTTTAAAATAGTGCAGGATTTCCCACCAGGGTTGGTAATGGGCAGTTTCTGAATAATTTAAGTCTTGTCAGTGCTGAAGTTGCTTTTCTTCGGCTTTTGTCACTGAGTGCTCACATTCTGATGGATACCTTCTGAGTTCCCCTCACTTTCATTAGGATGTCGAATACGCTCCTGGAAAATTGCTGCCTGGTAATTTGCTGTTCTTCTGAACACTGCGCTGAACTAAAACTTCCTCTTGAAGTTCCAAAGGAGGCTTAATCTTAAAGGGTCATTTATCAAATCTAAAATTCTGATACTGACATTCTTCTAATTCAGGCTTCCACAAATTCTTCATGGATGGAGGTGGGGATGCTTCATTACTACCCAGTCTATCTTAGCTTACTAGTGCTTTTGCCTTTAATAATATACCCATCTGAGTCTCATTACCAGAGTATGTTTCTCTGTGTTTACTTTTTAAATATATTGTACTTGCTTACCAAGATTCCATTTATTTTATTTGTCTGGTATTGTTTTCATCTTGTATGAATCAAGATAAAATATATTTAAACATTAAAATTGGGATGTTAGAGCTTTCATGAAAAATTAATTTATAACATATGGATAAGATTAGGGAAGCAAAAGATAACTCAAGGAGAATTCTAGAAAAGATGAACAGTGGGAATGGTTGTTAGTAGGATGAGACACAGCTATATGCTGAGCACTGTACAGTGAGTTTTTGTGCAAGATAGAGCTAGCCCATGGTAACACCACAAAGCTTAAATCTTAAAAATAAACAACCTAACCTTTTCCTCCTCCCTCCCTCCCTCCTGTTTCTTCCTTACAACCACCACTGCCTACAAACCAAGGAGAGAGTGGTGGAGCATGGGAGGTTAATGTCTGAAGCATGCTGTGCTCTTTATCAGTAGGAGGAGAAAAATGGAAGACAGTCTGCAAGGACAAATGGATGAAGTCCTGCAGGATGACATCAGCATTATATCTCAGTTCCTTCTTTAAAATCACAGCTTAAGAATAACTTAGGATAACAATTGACTAATTTTCCCAAAGCCGGACTCTGAAGAAACGCTCAGTATCCTCTTAGTTTGCTGAGTGTTCCATACCATCTTGACTTCTAAAAGTTGTTTGGAAATATTCTTACATTAAGATACAATTTGGTTCCTCTTCCTTCGGAGCCTCACACAAAACTCACAGGATGAAATGTCATACCATCTTAACCACAGTTCCAAGAGGAATAAGAATTTAAAAAATTAAAAAAAAAAGCAATGAACACAGTGTGATGACACACACCTACAATCTGAGCCCTCAGACTGCTAAAGCAGAAAGATCATCAAATTCAAGGCCAACTTGAGCTGTATACTAAGGTTTTTGCCACCAAGAGAAATAGAAGAGGAAAGAATATTAATGAAATTAACTTCAGTCAAACTTTGAATATGAATATGATCAATTACATTAAATTATCAAAGACAATAAAAAACGTAGTCAAAAGAATTTCTTGTCAAGCTGGACATAGTGGTGCATGCTTTTAATCACAGCATTCAGGAGGCAGGGGCAGGCAGATCACTGAGTTCTAGGCCGGCCTGGTCTACAGAGTGAGTTCCAGTACAGCCAGAGCTCCACAGAGAATTCCTGTCTTGAAAGAAAACAAACAAACCAAAACAAAATAACAACAACAACAAAAAAAAAAGTTCTGCCATCTAACATTTTGAAGCAAAACACCACCATGTCTTTCTAGTATTAAATGACCAAATTCTGTCAACTTCTTTTGTTTTTATAAGCACTGATACTATAATATTATATCTGTTCTTTGTTCCTAAGAGTTTACAGAGAGAAAGGAATGGAGGAATTTAATCCCTCTCATCTTAAATCTCTAATCTCTCTTCTCAAACATAATATATTATAGGTCAGCCTTGCTATGCTTTCATACCTATTATAATCTCGCCTGCTCATTCTTATATTTTTCAGTTCTGTATTATTTAAGATGTAATAAAAGTCTCCATTAAAATAAAAAAAAAACTCTTAAAATAGTTTACCGAAGTGTCTGAAATCCCCATCATTAGAGACATGTTTTAGTTCCAGAAAGTTCCTACTAAATGAGTTAGATTATGTACAGAAATCATGCATTGATGCACTCACTAATCAGCATCAGAAACATCACATTTGTGCCCAGATAGACAGTTTTGCTTAAAACAGCAAAAGGCTTGAATTTTACATGATGCAGTTCAGTCTAAGGATTATATTCCTTGTTATGAGTAAGCATCAGAGAGACACAGAAATTACTGATCCAAAAAAAAAAAGGAAAAGAGGAAGGGAGGGAGGAAGGGAGGAAGGGAGGAAAGAAGGAAGGAAGGAAGGAAGGAAGGAAGGAAGGAAGGAAGGAAGGAAGGAAGGAAGGAATCTACCCAGATCTGAGAAGTACCCTCTTATCTGAACACAATCTTTCTGTGCCTTCTGAGGTCAGCAAGCTTTTAAGCAATGTTTGATGAGTGCACACACCAATGGATTTGTAGAGGCAAAGACTCTCGAGAAGTAGAGAATGACAGGCAAGGTCTAGAAAGTCAACAGTGAAGCTGTAGGCTGGCAGCCTAGGAAACACAAGTGTTTTCTCTCTAACTCACCTCGCTAGTAACAGAACACACAATTATTCTCTGATTTTTCTCTTTTGATTTGAACATACATTTTCACTGTACAAGGTGATACAATAATCTTTCTAGTGATGTTGGACAATTTAGTCATCACAGCATCACCCCATGAATTAGGTTCTATTACTGTTTCCATTTATAAATGAGGATAAACTTTTAGAGCCCCTAAGTAATTTACCCCAAGATTAAACACTGATGAGTGAGAGACCAAGAAGTTAACCCTTGAGGAGCTTTAGCTTGTCATCTACACTACCGTCTCTAGGGATGTAGAGGATACAACTGCCACTCAGAAAAGTGCATCACATCATGTCATCCTGCATCTTCTCCACAATCTCGGTCAAAAGCTGGACCACAGCGGTCAGTCTCCTGTCAATCTACAAAGATGGTAGGCTGCGCAATAAATACAGATACAAACTAGACCCGAAGCAGCACTAAATGTGGTCCCCTGCCTTTGTTGGCCTGGAAACACACATCCAGTGCAAGCTGAAGCACTGTAACGTAACCGCTGCCATCAGTCATCTGCTGCGGGCACATGCTTCTTACATCCTTAGGGAACAGGGAACATCTGTACCACCCACATGCCCCAAGGCCTGGTGTTAAAGCCTGAGGGGGACAGGGTGCTTCTCAAAAAGGTTAGTCATGCAGAACACCCCTAGTAGGGATTTCACCACAATTCTCTCACATGTGTTTATCTATTCAGTAAAAACTATATAGGCATATAAGGGAAGTTTAGACTCTAACTTACTTAGTTTAAACAGGGTAGGATATTTTATTGGCTTATTTGAAAACACAAGAAGTCAAGATACAATATAAAACAATTATTAACACTTCAATTTTGCTTTTTGATTTTTCTCATTTTATTACATTTGTTCCTAACATACCTAAGGAACTTAATGGTAAACCAAGTATGGTCTTCTCCCCTTGCTGGGGACTCTCAGCTGAAGCCAGAGGTTGTCAGTGATGAGTTTGCTATTTTTCAATATACCCCTTTGCAGTAAGGAATAAAGAAGAGAATTCCAAGGCTGTGTGCTAGAACAGAGCCGCAGGGAAATATGGAGCCCTGTGAGAATTAGGTCACACCCAGCACCCATGAGGAGGTGGGAAGGAGCCTCTTTGTGCTGTGAAATACCTCAGCTTGTGTCAAGCCTTGCTCTTAAAATCTGGACTCACCCACAGAACTGTGTGCTTCAGGGGAGTTCCTTATTCTTCTCATGCCTGAAGTTTCTCGAAGCAATGGGATTTCACAGAATTGGTGAAGGTTCTTATGAGGATTCCATGTGCCATGTTAAAATAAACAAAAAGTTTGTGTAACTATTAGGGAGCAAATACGTGACAAAAGCAGCCATAATCAAACGGAGAAATACCTGGCATGGGTCAATTCAATTAGCTGTCTGGAATCATTGCCTCTCTAGAACCAAGTGGATAAAATTAAAATGGGATACTCTGCAGTTAGAAAGTGCCTTTTTACTCCCAGGAAGCAGGAGAAAAGAATTCTGCCTATGCTGAATCACTACAGATGAGAGATGTGTGAAAGATAAAGGGGAGGAAGCAGGACTTGGAAATCTCTACCCTCATTAACTCAAACCATGCACTTTGTCCCAGGTCACCATAAATTTTTCACTGCTTATGCTTTTCCTCGGCCAGAAACACCTCCCCTCCAAATTTCTCCCTGTAGTCGTGACTGAGGATGCAGTCTAAAGGACGTTTTCTGTGTGAACTTCCCTAATCTCTAAGAGGAATTGCATGCCTGTCTCAGATACTTTCTTCTAAGAAGTGAGGCTTTAGAAAAAAAAAAAAAAGGAACCCCTGTTTTTAGGCAAATGCATTATTTCTAACCATATCCTCACTCCTAATCCCGTGGTTTTGATCATGTTTGTAGCACTTCCAACTTTAAAGCAGTAGTTAATAAACTGTAGCCAACTACCCCATAGGTACTTGCTAAATTTGGCAACATTTACATGTTGCCAAATTTGTAAATGCATATTTACACATTCTAAGAGATTCTAGCTTTATTTTGTTACTTTTGTCTCTGTTCTATTGTTGCAAGCACAAGAGAACAAAACACAAATGCAAAGCAGAATAGTGTTTCAATAATCACAAAAACTCAATGGACAGAGCTAGCCACATCAGATCAGTTGGCAATCACATAGGTAGAGTTGGTTCATGGCCCCTGGATCTTCCTTGTGTTCTGGCCATGATAACCTGTGCACATACTGTGATGTGTGCCTTTGCTTGTATTTCTTAGTCAGTTCAGATTTAAAGCAACCTGACTTAACAAATGCCAGTTTGGTGGGATGGCCAGAAGAATGTTCTTTGCCTAAAGTAGTTTTAATTTAATAAATACTTATTTAAGTAGAAAAATAAAAGCACATAACATTTATGAAGTCATCACAAACATGCCCTAAATTGTCTCGTCATACATATAGGCTTGGCTTTGCAGAAGAATGAAAACAGCATTGAGCATCAGTTCTAGCTCATTCCCACACTTGTATTATCTACTGTACCAGGAATGTATAAAACGTCCAGATGAAATGGAGACAAAGTACGTGGTAATATAAATAGTTCATCCTAAAAGGTAATCTTAACTGTCAATGAGAGAAAATAAGATGTTTTCTTTCTATTTCAACCATCAAATCATTTATCCTAGACTAATCACTCATGAAGTAAATTGAGATTTTTTTCAGTAATCAGATTTGCAAGTTGATTATTAAAAAGGGCCTAACACCTGAACTTAAATCTTGGTAGAAAATTTATCAGCATCTAAGCATAATTCAACAAATAATTATAAATTCCCATATACTCAGCCACCAAAAAGAGGAGGAAATGATAGGTGATTAAACACAATGAAAGACATTTCTTTACATAGTTTATGGCTAGTTCGTGCAATTTCTAATGGATTCTTGAATTACCGCTTTCACAGGATAACACTTGATCCCTGTGATGAGATACAAATTGGGCGTAGGACTCAAAAAGACTATACTATAAACTTAAAACAAGCTAATGAGAAATTCTCTGGTGCTATATACATCTAATATGGTGTAATCTAATGTGACAATATGATTTAAGTGGATTTTTGAGAGCTTGGACAAGAATCATTACCAAGCAAAATATATCAAACAGGTGCAGAGCATTTGGCATCATCCGTCCTCTCCTGACCCAGTGTTTTTCTCTCTATAGATTGCTCTCTTCCAAGAGCACCTTAGTGATCTATGATATTTACTGGCTTTCCTGTCAAAGGCTGTATGTGAGAAAGAGGGCATCACACAATTCAATGTTTTCCAATGACATTGAGGACAGCTAGACTTTAACCACAAATATATCTAAAATGGAATTTGAGGGCTAAGGATGTAGTTCAAGCATAGAGCCCTGGCCCAGTATTTGTGAGACACAGAAATAGAGTCACAGCAATGTTTCACAAAAGGAGAGAGAGCGAGAGGGGGGGTGAGGGGAGGGGAAGGGAGGGGAGAGGAGAGGAGAGGAGAAGATTTCCTCGTTTAGAATGTATCTAAACCTGTAAACTTCTAAATCTCTCATATAAATAATGGATTTCAAGCATCTACTATAAAAGGACATTTGCTATACACTGGTTACAGAAATCTCTTCCTAAAATCATCTCCACATCTTTGGAAGACACAAATGAAGGAGAGAGAGTGAACCAGGTAGAGTTTGGCTCTTCCTGAAGAAAGGAGAACAAACATCTATTCGCCTCAGATAGGATGCCAATGTCAGACCAGAGAAAAAAAATTCCACCTGAGTCTAGCTTAATGAGCCAGTGAGTTTCCTGTGGTTCCATCAAAGTGTAGGAGTGAGAAGGACTCAAGGACTGAGCATCATTGAAAAAGGCTGCCTCAGCATGAGCGAAAACTCATGAATGCTGCCTCTCTGAATGCTGCCCCACAGGAGCTTACAGGCAGCCACTCTCCCAGCACTTACAACTAGAATATCCTTGGGGAGGAATCTTATGAATCTTCTAAGTTTTAGGAACTTCCTTAACCTCTAGGTTTTATTTCCTGTGGTTTACAATCCTTCCTTCTCCTTCCAAGTTTCATAAATTCTATTCCAAAAGAGAACGTTTCAATTCCAGAGATGTCGCTTCCCAATTCCCAGTCATGTCAGAATTCAAACCTTTGATTCTGTTACTTACTTGAAAGACTTCTCTGTGGTGGTAGCTATGGAAGGATACAGGCATCAGGCTAGAACATGCTTATTCCTAAAAGGCCCCAAGGCAGAACCATTTGACTTCCAAGAGAAAAGGCTTGGAACCTAATCTATCTAATCCAAGGACATTGTAGAAACATGAAAGCCTGAGAAAAGGCATGAGAGAGTTTAATTTTCAGCAAAGTGCTACAAAAGATAAAAATCTTTTTTGTGTATACCTGATTTGAAAATCTTGGAATTCGGAGTCTTACTATAACAAAGAACTCAGGTGAACAGCATTTTGCCCAAGTTGTCATAAGGGACAAAGTGTCCCAATATCACAAGAGAAGAAAATGATACACATATCTGCCTTCATATTTGGGATGATGGCAAATGGCAGCATTGTCTGTTATTATGTTTTCCTGAGCCAGTAATGATATGGAAGCTTTCAAATCCATCAGTACAGTGTCTGGAACACAATAAATATTAGAGGTTAACATGAGCATCCTACTTAAAATGTGCTTTCATGTGTTAACCAAGTGTCTCTAAAAATTCAAAATAATTCACACATTGCTGTTGCATATCAAAATGTTAAACATATGTTCTCGTAGTCACCTAATAGATTGTGTGCATTCAGGGACGATTTACAAAGACAGGAAGAATCTAAGAACTAAAGCAGGATCTCATCACTACAAAGTGAAAGGGCCCTGCCTTGGACATTAGCTGATGGAAGGTCCATCTTCCGGGAAGTCAGCACCCTCATCTAATAGCTCTCTAATGCACCTGCTCAGCAAAGCTAAGGGATTGGGTTGATGAGTTCGTATCTGAAATCCCTTAGGAAACAAATGTCTCCAATGCACCAATCAACCTTTGGAAGATGCTTCTCTCCTGTTTTCAACAGAGAAAATTACTTCTCTGTGTCAGTTAATAACAAAAGAGTTCCTCTATATTTCGCTTCTTATATGCCAACTCCTTGCTGAGTGCTTTGAAGGCGTGATCTCATTTTGTCTAACCAATAACATTGTGCGTATTCCACTGTCTCTTTCATTGCCCTCTTTACGGATTGGGCAGTGCAATTCTTGGAGGCATTTATTAATAGACCTGTGTAAGGTCCTTTGTCAAATGACAAGAGTCGGATAAATGATAGTTCTACATCTAGACAGAGCTACAATGTCAAAAATCATACAACCCTGTCATTTTGAGTATTTAAAATTACTTAAAGAAGCCATAATTAAACACACATTATTTTTCTGATACATGAGACACTTATCACATAGCAGAACATGAATGTTATATAAGCAAGCTTATATAACATAGACAAATTTTCCATGATTTTTTTAAAGCTGGCGGGCAATGAATAGGGAATATTTATTTAGAAAAGTTTGAAAAGACAATTGTAGTTCCTCGTTACTCCAGTAGGGACAGAGACCATCTGTATTTGCTCATGATTGCACCCATTTAATTATGTTGGGGAAACGAATATATTTATTATGTTAAACAGCTTTTCTTAAAACAAAGGTATCACTAGACACACTGACTTCTTGGGTGCATTTTTATTTAAAATGCACCTACAAAAGGCATATTTTTATTAACTCATGTGAGTCCCTCCTGTTTGTTTTCAGCACGCTCTCTGAGAGTTAGCAAGGTGATTGGGAAAATAAGAAAAATGACCACCGGTCTACTGATAGCTCCATACCTCCCACAGCAGTTGAGTCAGACTCAATCCATCAGAGCAAACATACTGTATGGGCTCACTTGAACTGACTGCTTCATTTATTTTCGCTGCTATGATGTTGGGTAAGAATTATTTAATGGCCTTTCTAAATGTCCCTCTGTCTCTTTAATCAAATATATAGCTCCTACATCTTTGAACTTATGTTTGCTCTGTGGCCTCACTAATAGCTACAGCAGGCCGTGTTGAGGTCCTCTGTACAGTGAAGAATTGCTTCATGAGATGCTCCCCTCCTCAGAACAGCTTGTCACTTCCTCAACGCCAACAGACAAAATTTCTAAAACACCAAGACAGGATCTCCCACAACCCTCCTTCATCTTTTCCAGGTAATAACATTATTCTAGTGTGCGGTGAGTCCGTGTAGACTTAATAAGCACAATAACCCTTTACTCCTTCCTGATTCTGTAAGCAACCTTAATTAAACTTACAGAGTCCCCAAAAGAAAAATAGAAAGAAGACATGAAAATAGAAAGAGGAGGTCACTGTGATTAAAATACGCTGTGCACTTAGAGTAAAATGTCAAAAACTTCTCACGGCCATGCCTTTATTACAGTATTATTCCAGAGTCATCATTTTCCCTCTCAATTCGCACAGTGGGTTCACACTGTCGACCCAAGTCATTACAATGCACCCCATCTTCATATGTTTCAGCCACACTGTCATCTCCCTGGCTTCCCCAGGTTGAGGTTATTCTATACATGCTGCCAAAATAGCACAGATCTGTACTTACATAATAGAATCTTCCTCCTTACTGGTCACAAAGCTGGCAGTTAGAGGTTGCAAAGGGTTACCCTTTATTATGTACTTAAATATTCTCCTATGCCATTTATTATCTCTGTATTTATTAGGGAGTTCACTGAACTAGAATTCCACTTATAACCGTATTTTACTCCTTGAAAGGACTAGCTCCAAACAGTCACACCATTGCCTCAGTACAACACATAGATTCTGAAGAGACACAGTTCCGTCTACAGTGGGGCCCCTATATGTGTTGTCGACCTTTCTCTGACTTTTCTCCTTAATGGTCACTTATTTCCTTTCTTCTTTACTAAAATGTGCTTTCTTCAGCAAGGTCTTTCCCACTGAGTAAAAATCTTTAACTTTCTCCTACCCATGGTCCTCACTGGCCATTTTCTTTGCGATGATACGGCATGCTTCTCACCCCACAGAGAAAGAAGGCAGAAGAAAAGCTCAATAGTGTAGCAGGTTCAGAAGCAGATATCTAGTGTCTGTTGACTCCAGATCCTGTCTTAAAGCTACAGGCTACTGCCCACTTGGTCACTAATGCTCCATTGTCCCACTCATGAGTCCTCTTCTGTGGACAACTTTATGTGGACTATCTCACCATCAGGAAGAAGGAGGAGGAGCAACTATCAACTCAACAAATATTTATGGCACTCCCATGGTGTGCTGAGGTGTGTCTGGGAGTGAGACACAGCATTGCTCTTTTCTTCTTCAGATGTATTGAATTCTGAAATGGATCATAGATAGGGATGAACAAAATATTGATATATGGGAGACCAAATGACATCACATAAACTCTCCAAATATTAATTTCTTCTAGTTCTGTTCCAGTACTTCAACACATGACCCTTTTTTTGGGGGGGGTCACAACTTGTACAGTGGGGACATTGATATTTGAAAAGAGTTCAAAATGGATTTGGGGATGTCTGAAATGTCCTGACGACAAAACCAAACATTTCTTCTCATGGAGGCTGCATGAGAGCTGTCGATTAGGTTGCTTTAACTTTCAAGATTTTTAAAAATTCCCCAGATGGCGATAATTAATTAAGTCATTCTCAGTTCAATAAGAAATTAGTGATTTTCACAAGTCTCCTTTTTGAAATGGAAACACCTATATTCTTTCACCTTTGAGTGGACATGCCAGGAGAGAGCAGTGAAACAATCTCAGTGAAAGAAGGAAAATGAGGGTTACATACAGAAAGTCAAGCACAATTCCATTTGTTTTCACGTTTTTCTACCTAATTCTACCATCAGTCATTAGTGACCAGATGCTTTCTTCTCATGTGGGAAGACCATTCCCCTTTGATTTTCTAACACGTCTTTTTATTCAAAATTAACAGCCCTGCCTTTTAGATGAGGCCTTTTCCTTCCCTAGAGATTGCTGTGTTTTATTTTTATTCTAGAACCAGCCTTTAATGACATTGTTTAATCTTCAAAGGCCTTCCAGTCTACTAGAGAGAAAGGAATAAAAGATCCCAAGCATTTGCTAAATTGATTAGTCCAGAAAAGAATATTCTCTATTTGGTGTCCCAAAGATAAACATTGTGATTCCAACTCTAAGAATGGTAGAAGGTTAGAAAAAAATGCATACAGAGTCTGAGCAGTTACCTTGAGGTAATAGTCAGGGTTCTCTAGACTAGCAAAACTATATATCTCTAGCAATACCTATATGTATTATTAGATTTTTTTAGAGTGACTATATGTGGTCCAGATAGTCTAGCAATGACTGTCTACCAGTGAAAAGTCCAAGGATCCAGTAATCTAGTAGTTGTTCAGTCCACGAAGCTGGATGTCTCAGCTAGTCTTCAGTATATGCTGGAATCCCAAAGAAAGAGGTTAGTGAAGAAATGGACTTGCTAAGGCATGCAGGCAAAGAACAAGAGCTTCCCACTTCGATGCCCGTTAGATAGGTTGCCGGGAGAAAAGATGGCCTAGATTAAAGGTGGATCTTCACGCTTCAAATCACTTAGGAAAATTCTCTCACAATTGGACCCAGACACTTGGGTTTTAGTTAATTCCAGATGCAGCCAAGTTGACAGCTAAAAATAGCTATCACACTTGCCCTCTGAAGATCCGGCAACAATAGGCAAAGATAATAGCTCACATTATTGAATTTTGCTTCTCAGTGTTCTCTGTGTGCCCAGAAACTGTTGTATACTGTGAAGTTTGCAATGTGATGAAAATGCTGTTTATTTTGTCTGTCATCATCTCATGAACTTTACTCACAGGGGATAATCAAGTGCTATTTGGGTGGGGGTTTGACAGGCATGTCGTTTTATGGATAGCTTTCAGCCGTTGGACTTCTGTTGACTTTTTATTGTACAAACAGATCTAAAGATACAACATCTGACCTGCATTAAACAGTCAGCAGTATGCTTGAGTAGCTCCCAGTAAGCTGGTTTCTATTTGCTCCCCTTGGAGTATAAAGTGAGTGGGAGGAAAGGTTGAATAGGACAGCAGTTGTCACTTGGCTGGCTTGGTGGCCTTCTGTGGGATTAGCATATGTTCAGAGTTGACATGGCCTTTCCCAGACAGAAGGATGTGCTGTTCAGAGGCTATGTTGACCTTACCTACATTTAGCTGCCTTTTCCTGCATGTTTTCCTCCCAATTCAGATAGTCCTTATTGTCAAAGGACTTGCCTCCTTCCTTTTCCTCTGGAGTCCACTCATCCCTAGCTCCATGAAGTTCTTAGTCCAATGCATAGGTTCATGTGAGTAGACATCACCCACACCACTGTCCTGTCAGTTACTCAGCCATGGTGTGACTGGCTCTGTGGAAGGAGAAATGTTGTAAACTCTTTGCCCTCTATTACTGCAGAATTGGGGCCCCATGGCCACAACCTGGCTACTGTACATTTCATTCTCTTTCAAACACCAGCCTCTACTTCAATTTAAGAATTACCTTTCATTAGAGAGTACATTTCAAGGGTCCTCAACCCACAATTTATATTTTATAGAGGACCTAGATGTAAAGTTCCTGAGATGGGATGCTCACTGTCAGCTTTCCCTACTAAATCTCTTCCTCAGTCCTTTCTATCACTCTCTTCCCCTACTCCAGGTGCTTTATGTCCTTGGAATAACAGTTGGATGGCTTTGTAAATTGGTAAAGAATTGGAGCTTAATCTCATCATGGTTCTTGATGTACTGTTTAGGTTTTTCCAACTAGCTACAAACTGAGAAGCCGGGGAAGAAAAAAAACTCAGTTTAAAAACTTTGCCCTTTCCATTATGCCCTATGGGTAATGACTGTAAGATATTATCTTTGTTGCTAATTAAGGGAGAAGGACCCAGGCCTCTCTAGGCAGGGTGTGATTGCTGAACAGCATGTGCTGTGTGATGTAAGGAGGTAGCTGAAAATGATTCTGGAAGCAAGCCAGTAAACAGCATTCTGCTAGGGACTCCTCTTTATTCGGTCCCTGCTTCATGTTCCTGCTTGAATTATTCCCTGGCTCCCCTCTGTGATGGACTGTGACATGCAAGTGTAAGCTAAAATAAAATCTCTTCTTCCCAAGTTGTTTTTGGTCATGCTGTTTATCACAGCAACAGAAACCAAATGAGAATAGACTTGACCTATTAGAACATCATGTTAGCATGGTATAAAGAATTCTATCCTAATCCCTGGCTGCACAGATATTCATTCATTTAATTCCAAGAACGAGGATAGACAAAAATAATAATTATTTACAGGATTCAGATAAGGAAAGTATGAACTGAGCTGAGCCATTTAGTAGAGCTAGCAGGTTGCTCGGAAAATAAAAGAATGGGACAGGGTCTCAGAGACACACATTCCAGCTGCAAAGCAAGCACTCTCCAACAAGAGGAGCTGCCATGTTTTGTGTAGGTGCCATGTGCAGAGGAAATCAGTAAACACTGAACAAGGCAAAAATAAGAAAAAAATACCTCAAAATAGAATTAGACCTTTCTTGAGTTTAAGTAACTTTAAATAGCCTAATGTGAACAAATTTGGATAGCATTATTTTAAAACAATTCAATGTACTTTGTAGAAATGTAGAAACATACAACATTTTTTTTCTAGCAAGAAAATATAGATTTAATATCTTTTCTAGCTACAGACCTGTGCTAGAACTGTGTGGAGTTCATCCATTAGTAGAACAGTTCGAAAGAATCTTCTGTTGTCAGATGTAATTCATGCAGTTTATTCATTCTTGAATGCATCCAAACAGCTTCATGGCCACAGTTCTATGAAATATTTCTTAAAGAATTGCATGTTTGCTAATGTCTCATGATGCCTATTAGCAAGAGGGATTAATGTTGGCTCTGAAGCCCTGATGGCCCACAGTCTAGATTCCACTCCCACTTCACTGTGTGTTCCTTCATGATCATTATGGGGTCACGCTCATCTCTCCTCTGACTCTGAAGTGCCTCTGGAAAAGGGCTACAAACTTTCTCTATACCTATCTACCCCCAATGACTTCCAAATTCATAACTCTGGTTTAGACTAATACCTAAACCCAACTTTACTGCTGTGCCTTGCGTTTATCTTCTCCACTTAGATATCCAAGCAATTTCAGAGTTACCATATTCAAACACCTATGGATATACAACATCTTCAAGACCACTTCTTGCCTCACCCTGTTTCAGTTTAAGAAATAGTAAGTCATTCTTCTAGCTCAACACATGTTGAACTCCACCTAAGAACTTTCACCTACACGACCCTGGTATGAACTATTATACTCACGCCAGTTTTCTGACCATGTTTTCCACAGTGCTTTCTTTGCTCCCATCCTAGCCTGCTCAGCAAGCTATTGCTTGCATGCACATGAGAATGATAGTTTTAAATCAAATGAAGCAATCTGTGCATGAAATGCCCCAGCACTTTTCCAGCAGAGAGAAGTTCTCAGTTGGTGTGCCATTTTGTATCTCCCTTGACCTACCCTCCACACCCCAGACTTTGTAGTCACCATGTTGGTATAGTTACTCGGGCTTCCCTGATGTTACTTGTATGTACAAAATGCCCTGTGAGTACACATTACAGACAAAAAAAAAAAATACTTTCAAAGAAGTTTGTGCAGAAAAATCATGTCCTTTCATTGCATTTCATAATACAGCTGAGTATAAGCCACTGGCTTATGAATAAAGAGGTAATTGTTGTATTATTCAAAGGACTGTACTTTTCTTGACTAATACCAAGAGTTTAAAAGTTTTAAATTCTGAAAAAATTATTAAAATAACACGATTTCTGACAAATAGCCTTTTCCACTTTGGAAAGGTTTTCACGCAGGAAACAAAAATATGGAAATGAACCAAAGTCTAACCAGCATAATTGCATGCGTAACTGTATAAATAATGGATAATGTTATTGTAAATATTCTGCCTCTTAACAAACACTATTAATTTCATTTGAATACATGATGCACTTTAACAAGGTTTAAACTCTTTCTTGATTTAATGCTATTTAAATATCATTGAATGAGTCTTTCTTTTCTTCATTGTTAAAGTAGTGCTTCACAGATTATATTTCTGTTCCTTTTGCTTCTACCACTTCATTTGGGGGGAAAATATTAACAATCACAGAATGATGACTCTGACAGGTATGTTGCTTTACAGAAGCAGTAACTCAACAGTGCTTGGAGGTTGCAGGATTATGCAAGCTAAAACGCATTCCATATATGCTCCTCCTCGGTATTCTGTGTCTCCCCTTTCACTGTGTGCCTTCCAGAGGCTACACAAGATTGATGGATATGTCAACTCCCCAAACTAAAACTGGAAAGCATGTAAGTGTGAGTCTTCAGTTGACTGTAGAAAGGATATATTATTTAATGGAAGCATGTAGGAAGCAATAGTGGTAAGCAATAAATCTCATATTAATTATACATATGCAATGAGATGTGGAGCTGATATACAGGCATTGAACTGTTTTCCTGGAACACAGTGATTATGTGCTTTTCAGTACTCATCAGTAAATTTCAAGCATTTGTATGGAAGGGCATGGTTTTCCTTTTATTAGTCAATACAAAACAGCTCTGTTCTATTACAAGCCTATTAGATCCTCATCCTTGCATCTTTTATTTATTGATTTTTCTCATAGACCTAGTTTATGTTTCTGCTTCACAATCAGCAGTATACCTCGAATGTTGAAAGATTTCAAACTGCTGAATAACAAATCTGTGAATTCACAATTATATTCTAAATGGTGTAGGAAATGCCATTTTAAGTGGTAAAATCGATATGTATTTTGACTCGTTAGGAAAGTGCATGATGGCTGTTTCTCACGTCTCTTCAGATTCTGTTTAACCAGTTTGCATTGTGATGCCTGGCCCATGGCACGTCTATATTTAGTTCTAATGGAGCACTCTTAAATTGCTTATTTTGTGTTTACTAAAGTTGGCCTGTTTGTTACCATGGAAACTTGACAAGAGCTCTAGCTAACTATTTTATTAGATGAATTGAAGATACAGCTGAAGGCTGGATTGCAACAAATCATTCTTAAAGCATGGTTTTGTTTTTTAGCATCTGTGCAGTGTGGGCTACTGATCTATATTTGACATTTTCTTAGGGTCTCTTCCATTTGATATTTTGTTAGGGTCTATTCCAGTTCAAATATGGAAGGATATCAGTATTTATAAATCTAAATTGTAACTAAGACTTTGGTATCTCTAAGATACAAAGAGTAAGTGCTCTAAATGGGTACTTGTAACTCTGTTCTGTAGAAATTAGAGCCCACTGAAACAATTTACCACATGACAAATACCTGTCTGGCCGCACATTCCTCAAAGCTCTGCATCCTCCACCTACAGCGGTATCAGAAGCAGCTTCCATTCTCAAATCTGATAGTATGAGCCATGATACGGGACTCTGTAGGAAGGAAATGGCTTTATTCACTCCTGGTTTTGCTTGCAACAGAATTTGGAATGCCTCTTCAGAATGTCAGCAATTCTGTGGTTCTTGAAGATGCTGGGGTTCTTGGTTCAAACCTTCTGCTATCTGCCAGCACCTTTGTCCCTTCTTTCCAGATGGCTATCATTTTCTCACAATTCATCAAAATCTCTCATCACCTTGCCTTCATACACCCCTCCCTATTTTATCACTGAAACATAATTCTTGGGTTAATATTTAAAAAAGCAAGAATAATCATAATATACGTTACTATCTGAGAGATCAAGATTGCTTTCTGAAGATTTTGCATTTACATTTGGCTGAAACAAATGCATAGTTCTAAAGTTTAATCTCACTTTTACTGAGTAGAACAAATCCTCAGAAGATAGGGATTGAAGGGTATAGCAAGGAGGCCGCTTGTTGGTTCCTGGCTGCTCAACCCCAAAATAATCACACAGAAATTGTATTAACTAAATCACTGCTTGACCCATTAGCTCTGGCTTCTTATTGGCTAACTCTTACATATTAATTTAACCAATTTCTATTAATCTGTGTATCACCACATGGCAGTGGCTTACAGGCAAAGTTTTAGCATGGTCTGTATCTGGCGGTGGCTCCATGGCTTCTCTCTGACTCTGCCCTTCTTTCTCCCAGCATACAGCCTAGTTCAGTTCTTCCCTGTCATAGGCTTAAAGCAGTTCTTTATTCATTAACCAACAAAAGCAACACATAGACAGAAAGACCTCCCACACCAGAAAGGAACTGTTTGAGGATTACTAGTTGTCAGTACCAAGAAATCAGACAGAAGGCAAGTTCTTTAAAGAAACTCAGCTTCTCAACTGTATTTCATAGATCATGAATGGCAAATATTGTGTTGATGGATTCACAGAGGTAACTAATGGCAATACAGAAAACAATAATACAATAATATAGATAATTTCCTATGTTCTAAACAATTAAAACCAAATAAAATATTGTCATTTGGATGCTTGCATTTTTCTCATTTATTGCAGCACATCTAAGATGTATAGTAATTGATTGGGTCTAGGAAACTAAGAAAAAAGATATAATTTTAATTTCAAAATCATGGTGATATAAAAGGAATATCTCTTCACTCTTTATACAAGTATATTTCTCATAGACATAGACTTAATACAAATATGTAGGGCATGAATGAATGTGTTTTCTAGAATCTTAAAAATACTTTTCTATACTAGTTGTTAAAGTTATTGGTAAGAGCTGATAGGATTTGATACTGTGTTTTTCCACAATATAGTAACTAAATTACACTCTAAACTTTTCATGTGTATCTATAAAGTAAATACATATGCAATAAATTATGGGAAAATTAAATTATTTTATTGATTGTCCATGGTCATTTAAGACAAGTTTTTATAGGAATACATTTCAATTGTGTTATTACTGATAATTCACAGAGAAGGTATATGTTTGATCTAACAATCGTTTTTTTTTTCCTCCCCTTAGGCTCCACTTTCATTTGTAACACTCACATAATCCCAGTGAAGAACCAAGAGGGTGTGGCTATGATGTTCATCATTAATTTTGAGTATGTGACAGATGAAGACAGTGCTGCCTCCCCAGAGAGGGTAAACCCAATCTTACCAGTCAAATCTGTAAACCGTAAGTACAAGGCCCATGTCCATAAAGTGCGAATACTCTGCGGCTGCTGTAGGCATTTGCATGAGTCAGTTCCCACATAGAAAATATTGCTACTTTATTTCAGATAGCCATAGCCGATGCTACCCTACAGAATTTTTGACATGTATCTCAGGTATTCCATGATGCTAATGCCTTTGTTTTTTTTTTCTTCTGGACAGGGTCATACTATGTATTTTTAAATGGCCTCTGAACTTAGTATGTAGGCTAGGTTGGCCCCAAACTGACTGCATCTGCTTCCACAGTACTGAGATTCAAGGTGTACTCCACCACGCTAGTCACCAATTAATAGTCCACTAATACTTTACTGAACAATGAAAATCACTTAGGCTGTTTTCAAATATTAGGTATTAGTAATAATACTTCACATGAGGTAAACAAAAAAATTGTAATGCTTAATAAGCTTTTAGCTTATAAATTAAAAATAATTTTATTTCAGTTAACTTAAAATAATGGGCCAATAAACTCATAAAAGATGCTTTATATAAATAACTTTATATTGGTAAAATAAAGCAGTTCACATTGTTAGAGGATATTCGGTTCACTTCCTTTACTGATTTTTTTCAACTCAGTCTCCTGTCCCTTAATCTATGACACATGAATCTTTTTCTCTTCTGTTGCCACATTTTAAACTACATTTAAGATTTGTTTTGGTTGTGTCATTCCATCCATTTGGCACTTGTTTCTTGATGCTCACTAAGAAGTTGTGCTTCCCTTTTATTTGATTACAGTTCCAGTGGAAATGCATGTTTATTGACAAAATTGATTGTTTTTTCACAGTGATAGCATTCCGTGTTGATCTATTCCATCTAATTGTGTTAGTGTTTGGCTGTTTCAGTCTGCATGTCTTTCTTCTTATATGTGGCAACATAACTACTTTTCTAATAGTTTACGAGATGCCATTTATTTGCAATTATACAATTTGTTGACTTTATAGATTAGGTCCTTCATTCATCCTCATCATACAGTGAATTTTGATTCCTTACGTTGAGGGAGAAGAAAATTAGCTCAAAGGTCTTTTTCTGACCTTCCCACCATACAAATTTAGTCAATAATATATTACTTTGAACTTGTCATTGTGTTGTTAAATATCATTAATAGTATGCTACTTGACTTTTTAGTTTGGATTGTATAATTAGATTTTTATATCTTGTCAACAAACTTAGTCTGTCTTATGATTTTTCTTCCCCAACCCCTGCACCTTTTTTGATGTCATTGTCCAGTCTATCATTTTTGGAGCATTTTTATATTGTTCACTTTTGTTTTAAATTTCTAATAAAACAGAATCAGTATTCACACAGATCTCCTCAGTTTCTCCAACATAACATACTAAATTAAACTAATTCTTGCAAAGTGTTTTAGAACACTTTCTTATTCAACAGGGTAGTGGTTTGAATGGAAACTGTCCACCCTAGTCTCAGGCATGTGAATACTTAGTCCCCAGTTGGTAATAGTATTTGGGTAAACTTAGGGGTATGGATACACTGGATTATGTAAGTCATGGAGGGTGAGCTTTAGAGTTTAAAATCTCAGGTCATTTCTAGGTTAATGTCTCTGCTTTGTACCTGTGGTTTATTAAGATTTAAGCTTGCTACTCCAGCTGCCATGTCTGTTTCTTCTCCACCATGGCAAACTCTTATCCCTTGAGAACCATGAGCCTGAATAAACTATTCCTTCTATAAGTTGTCTTGGTCATGGTTTTTCACCATAGCAGTAGAGAAGTGACAAATAAAAACAGGGTTCTTCTATAGCCTCAATGCTTGAAGGCCAGCATTGGTAGATAATAACAAAATTGTATATTATCTTGCATTTGCATTGGCCTGTGACTCCAACAGACTCTCCATACTTTTCTTCCATTAAGTGTTGCTGACAAGGAGTCTAATGCTAGTCTCCTTGACCATACTAGTGGTTTGGGATCTGGGATCTTACATAACTAGCCATCGGGCCATTTTCACCTCACACTTCCTATTTCTTCTCCAGTGTGCACACTCATCTGCAAGGGTACTCTTCAGAGTACAGTTCATAATTCCAAGATTAGTGCCTCCTCTTTCCTTACATGGCTTTTATGGCTCTGTTCTCTGATCCAACCTGTGCTCTCCTCAGCAAATTCTGCTGTTCTAGTTCTAGGTGAACATTTCTAGGTGTAGATGAAATAGAAGCCTGATGCTATTCTTGTAACAATGCTGTGTGCCCACATTACGGATTCTTTGATTTGACATCTTCCTATTGATTTATTTGGTTGAGAGAAGATTCATATGAAAACTGGTCTTTATATATCTGGTATTTCTAATGGACATTGGAAAACATCACAAAAATGTTAATAACAGAAATTTAAAACTCCTATACTTTATGTATATCAAATAACAACATATATGAAATAAAAAATATGTTCCCAAAGCATATGCTGCCTAACATGTCCAAATCTTGAAGTGGTATATACTTATAAACAGAAGCCAGAGGCTGACATTGATAATGTTTTCTGTGTCCCTCTACCCTATTTTGAGATCAGGTCTCCCACTAGACCTGGATCTTACTGATTCAAATAGACTGGAGAGTCTCCTGTCTACCTCCCTGGTGCTGAGATTCTAGGCAAGCACTACTGCAGCCAGTTTTGTGTTTACTGAAGCCTTATCATTGTGTGTGTATGTTTGTATGTGTTTATGTGTATTGGTGGATGTGTGTGGGTCCACGTCCAGATCCAGACGTATATGTACATGTGAGAACCCAAAGTTCATATCACGTGTCTTCCCCAATCACTTTCCTCTTTATATTTTTTCACTCAGTAAACTTGGAGTTCATCAGTTCTGGCTATACTAGCCAGTTTACATTACAGATCTTTTGTCTCTGTCTCTTGATTGTTAAGACTACTGTGGCTACCATGCCCACATGTTTCTCACATGGGTTCTAGGATCAGGAGTACACAGTAAACCCTTTATTCCCAAAGCCATTTCCCGAGCTCTCTTATCCAGCTTTTTCACATGGATTTTTGGGGGTGAAACTTAAGTCAACGTTCACATGTGTGCAGTTTTCTAGATAAGCCTTCATCACATGTGCAACCTTTTGACATTGAAACACAAAACTGTTATCTACAAAGTTCAAGCTTTAACAACCATATAATGATTTTTTTTTTTAGATTTCACACACACAAAACACAAAAACAACTTTATGCTTTATGGCAGGTTGTGTTTTTGTATGGGTGTTTTTCTCATTACCCTTGTCTGCATGATGTTTACCGCCCATGAGTCGCAGGTTCCTCCCTGTAAACATATACCTAGGTTTAATACTAAATCAAAAATTTTAAACATTTTTTATAGCATCAGTTACTTCATGTGCCAAGCCTAAATGGCAGTAGAAATTAAATTTCTCCTAAAGCAAAGGTGGGACAAATATATTAATGTAATATAATGACAATATCCTGAATTTTCCCTCTGAAAAATACATTTGAAGAAATTTCTTGAGAAATCTGTAATTTATAAATCTTACAAAATATGAAACATAATTTTGTTATGAAACAAAATTAAATTACTATAAAAAAATTCTGGTCACAAACATTGAAGCTTTGAAGTGATACCCACTTCAATTTTGGTATGTTCTCTTCTTGTCAAGTTCAGTCACTACAGGATGGTCTATGAGAGTGAACCTCAGTGGCATCTGCCTCTCTCTGCCTTGAACATCTGTGAATATTTATAAATATCTGTAAATATTTGTTTGTCCACAGAGGGAATGCCTAGTTTATTTTCTTAACCATCTTCTCAATTGCTTCATTTTACCCATGTGATAGTGTCTGGTGTGGCCCTTCATCTTAATGAAAGTAAGAAATAAACAGTGTGCCCACACCCTAGCAGAGGATGGAATTTAGAAAAAAAAAAGGATAATTCATTCATTTAAAACTGAAATACAAATGTTGAATTGATACCTTGGTTTCCTAAAGAGAAAGAAATCGACACGCATGCTCCCAGAATATGAACACACTCTATGGCATTTGGAATTTAGTTAGACTGGCATCTCATGGGAAAGTCCTGACAAGGCCAGTAGAGATTCCATTCCTTAATTTGTGAATATGTGTGGCTCCCCCATGGTGTATCTGTCACTCACACAGGAAATCACCGGAGAGAGTAAAAAATATGCAGATACAATTGTTCCCATGGCTTTTCAAAGTCTTATTATTTACAGCCAGTCTCGTGGCTTAGCTTTGTGTCAAAATTTGAAGAATTGATTGTTAAATCAAGCAGAAAAGTTTAAAAGACCCAAATGTTGCTTGATAACATTTCACATTGTGTCTCATCTCTGACAAAATGTACTGATTTATTTCTTTGAGCATAAAATTTTACTGTCAGTACAAAATAGTGGCTTTGGCTCTTTCCAACATCTTTTGGTAGAGAGCCAGAAAAAATACAAAAGGGGGGGGTGAAGGAATAGGGAGAAGAGATGGAGGAAAAGAGTGAGGGAAGGATGGAGGGAGAAAAAGAAAGAAGAATGGAGGAAGGGAGGGAGGAAGAAGGAGAGAGAAGGTGAAATTTTAATACATTTCTTTGGAAAAACATATTGTTATGGAAAGTCAACCAGAGATGTCCACGGAAACACAGATTATAGCCAATTGAAAGTCTTCATTCCAACCTGCTGGGAATATACACAGATATTCAGGACTTAAGCGTACCTCTGAGTATTTAGAGCAAGGAACTTTTAAAGGCAAACTCTATCATGGTATCTTGCTCAGCGGCAGCAACTGCAGGGAGAGGTTTTGCTTTAGCAAGCAGTTTAACAGAAGCTATGATAAGCAGTTAGCTAGAGGTGGAGGTTTGCACAAGCAGGCAGTTTATCAGAAGCCAGGTAAGTTAGCTGGGGCATCTTTACCTCAAGTTCCTAGAATAGAGTTGAATAAATTCCCTTGGGATTCTCCATCAAGGAGATCAAATTCTAGTTAAACCTAAAATGGCTGCAGCAAGAACACAAGAAGGTAGAACCTTTGCACTGTCTTGCACTGTTACAATGCTAACGCTTAACAGATATATTGCTTTAAAGTCTACAATCCAGTTGAAAGCTTGTGGGTCATAAATAAAGTTTGGTTACACTGATTTTATGTGTGTGTGTGTGTGTGTGTGTGTGTGTGTGTATGATAAATACTTTAAACCTGATATTTTTCTCTAGTCAACGTTTAATCTCTTATGAAAATATGGTATGTATACCTCTGAGAGAAAAAATGAAAGAGAGGGACAAAAGGTGAAGATTGCCCATTTATTATTTATTAAAGATACATCTTTCTGTAAACTACTTGTCTCCCAAAAATGTCACCAACCTGAGCAAAGAAAATGACACAATTGCATATTTTTAACTATTAAATTAAGATGACTAAGGAAAAGAATATTAAATGAACTATAGAAAACAGAAACTATAAAAGGGAAAACTTGTTGTGTGCTGAATGGAATAATAAACAATCTCAGTAAAAATATTAGCTTTAGAACATCGAACCCAACACAAGAAAAGTAAGCATATTATTCAGGAAAAAAGTAATTTTTTCACAATATTATTAGTGAGAGTTACAAGACCAGAGAAAAATGATGACTTATGTCCCCCTAACCGAAACATGTTCATAAGGAAGTGTTATTATTAATGGGTACAACTATCAAATTAAATTAGTAAATACTATACAATGGATCCATTTAACTAATTAATGTAAATATTAATACAATACAAACTCAGTATTTTATTGCTACTTTATATAAAATATTCTTAAAAATGGAAATGATAGAGTTTGCTAAGACTTTCTTGAGGACAATGGGGAAACCTAAATTGAACAAAATTCTTGATTGTGATAGTTAATCTCAATTTTCTATTTGCTATGAATCAAAGTCCTTTAGGAGATAAGCCTTAGGCATGTCTGGGGCTTGCTGTCCCTCTATTATCTAGATTAGGTTCACTGAGGTGAGAGGACCTGACCACCGTGGGTGGCACCATTCCCTGGAATGGGATCTATACTACCTACAAGGAGAAAATCAATAAGCACGTGCGCCCCGTGCTGTCTACTTTCTGACTATGGATCACCCATGTAAGACTGCACCCTTGAGCAGTGGGCCAGAATGAACCTTCTCATCCTCAACTCACTTTTCTCAGGGCCTTTTGTCATAGCAACAGGAAAACAAACTAAGGTAATATCCAAACAGAAAATTAATGCATATATTTTTTTATCTCGTTTGACCTACTATAAAAGTTTCTCTAACATTTCTCTCACCAAACAAATCTCATTAATAACATTTTTATGCCTTAATCAATATAAAATGTTTTGAGTCTCAATTTAAACCTACATCACTTACTGTCAAAAGTTCAGGATATATTGAGTTTACACTATAATTTAGGGATTTTTCCAATAAGCTACAAGCTCTAATTAAGTTTTATTCAATTTCAGAAAAATTAGTTCATCAAGCTATTGATTGACTATATATATATAATAAATATATATTTATAAATAAATATATATCTCAATAAATATATATTTGAGATACTCTTTCCTTTTCAGATTTTCTCCCATTTCCCCTAACTAGTACTTCCAACCTCCAACCTCTGGTAGAGTGGTTATGACTCTGGCCTCAAGTCCATTCCTGTGTTACACTGCAGAAACCTTTTCTTCCTGTGCCCACAGTAGGGGTGAAGGAGGGCATTGGGTAGAAATTCCTCAGTAACTACATGCCACCTTTGGCTGACAAATCCTAAGGGAAACATATGTATCCCTTAAGGGTCTATATTCTCCTGTTCCTTCAAAATCCGTCTTCCTCAGTGTCTCCCTCCCATGCCAATGTTTTCCTCTGGCTCCTTCCTCTGTTGCTCATACTCAAGCTGCTGAGAATAAATAGCCTGCATTTCAACAGACACATTTTGTTTATATCACATCATATTTTTTAAAAGTTTTAATTAGTGGAATTTGTTGCCAGCATTTAAAATTTTGATATTGCACATTAAAATTAGGATATCTGGCACTCTCGCTCTCTCTCTGTCTTGAGTTTCTAGTTACACACCCCAAATGTTCGTTCTAAGTCGGCACAGAATACTAGCGACCCCTTTTTGCCAAGGCCTGTGCTATTCCATTAACTGTGCTCAGCACATGTTTCCGTAAGTTTTGTGTACACTTGGGTTTCTTGGTTTCTATTATTTGTCTCTGCCTGTAGATGTTTGAACTGCATGTGTATCCCTGCTTCCACTCGTTCCTTCATCCCACAGAGCGGCATAATTGAGCTCTCTCGATTCATTCTCTAGACTGTCCTGTACAGAGGTGAGCTAAATCACTTCTTGCTTTTATTTTTACTTCTAGGCTACTACACTCACTGCGTCTTTAAAATGCACTGTTATTTCAGCAGTACTTGCTCTCTGCCTCCTCGTTCCCTTTCCTCCTCCCCCATTCCTCAAGTTCCCACTCTCCCTCTCTCTGAGTCTCTTATCAGTGCTGTGGTCCTATCCTGATGCTAACACAAGCTATACAAGTTCCTACCAAAGTCACACTCCAAAACTCCCTCTGATTCTACCCCTAAATACTCTATATCTTCCAGGAGCTACTTTCAGCATTTCCCCTTCTTAGATAGGAGTCATCATGATTCATCCTGCTTAGACAGTTTCATCAGTTACCACAGCTTCAGGCCTTTCCACAAATCCGTATTTTGGGTCACATCACGTAGAGCTGGATGTATTCAATGGCCCATTGGGTGAGCTCTTTGGAATATATTAGTACTTCTAGAACATCCACTCTTTAAAGTTAGATGTGTCTTAAACTCTCTAGCCCCTCTCACTTAGACTTCTTCGATTATCATAGTTCACTAACCAAGTCATACAAGCCAAAATATAGCATCATGCTATGCTTCTTCTTCCATTGAATCCTCTCATCTCCCATCAAAAAGGTGGACTAAGTATATCCGTCACTTCATTCAATAGCTTCCTTATATTGCACTATAATTATCCTACTCGGAACTTCAACACATCTTATTTGAGCTAAGGTAATGGTCTCATAATTTTAATTCCCTCCTTCATCTTTTTTTTCTCCAATATTACATAAAATACTGCTCCGCCCAGATTACAGAAGTCCACTATTTCTATCCTTTGTGATACGCTTTTGTTGCCTAACACATAAAATTCCAAATTTTGTGTATATGCAATACGAAGATCTAAGTCAGAGTGACTTCCATTATTTTGTTACATTCATCTTTTATAGCTTCTAGTATTTAGTAGAGTTCCACTGGAAGAGTCCTCTGTTAGGTATTGTCTAGCAGAATGTTGTCATTTTTGGTAGCATATTTATTTCAACACTGTTGTAACTGACATAGTTTCTGTGTGATTATTTGGGTCTGGGTTGCCAGGAAATGAAAGAGCAGTCTCCTTCTGCAGGCAACATGCTTGAAATTCAAGTTTTTCCTCTCTGTGTCAGAACCACTGACTCAGAAACACAGACATTCAATACTCTGTTTATGTTAAACTTGGTGTCATCCTGGTACTGTGGTCTACGCTAAATTATATTCAAATAAAATGATTTTAAGTGAAATCAAATATAAGTCGTCTCATAAAATAATGTCAAATCTCTATAGAGGTTTATTCTAACAATAACTTTCAGAAAAATATTTCTTCATTTAATCTTGTTTAAAAGAACCCATTGTCTTTAAAAAGATTAAAATTGTATATTTTTGGGAGAAATTTTTACTCTTATTCTTACTAAAATAAAAGTTTGAATTATCCTAAAAGCTTCAACTGAAACTAAATTTATACATACAAAATAACATTTGATAATTTAGGCCATTATCTGTCTAATTTAGGCCATTATAACCTATTCATATGTTTTGAACTCGCTCAAGATAATTACCACATAAAACATACATTTTTCTCAGCAGCTATATTACCTCTTCAAACTTGTGTCTGTTCTCTGACCCCAAGCAAGGAAGAAACAAAGAAATGCTCCATGTAGTTCTTTGCAGAAGAGCCATCACCAGGCTTTTACAATTCTCCATTGGAGCTGAAAGTCATTCTTTAATTCAAAGATGAGAGGCTGCCGTGGTAATACAGAATTCCCTAATCAGCACACATTACTATAGAAACGGTCTGCTATTGAACGGAATTTAATTAAAGGTTTCACAATGTAACTAATGTTTACTTTCATCCTTCCTTTGAAAGTCTTTTTCTTTAAGGATTAAATTTGATATAGAAAAAGGAACCATGACATTGTTGCAACAACAAATAGGGAAAGCGTTCAGTCAAATTTATGTCATAGTTTCCCCATTATACGAGTAAAGAACATATATCTAAGATCAATTGAAATGCTTGTTATTGGGGGGGGGGAGGAAAGTATGTACTTTGTTAATAAGGGATGTTGATCAGCACCCAGGTCAGCATAAGCATAGCCAGTCCCCCTTGTAAGCATCTTGTGGAATATTTTGTTACCTAGCAACATGAAAATCAGGGACACTCTCTAGCCTTCCAGCATTTGGGAAACTGGACCATATCTCGTGAATGCTTTGAACATTCTGTTTAGAGCTCCCATCAGCATGATGGCTACATGATCACCCATAATCAACATATGTTAAGATGTTATCACATCCAGGAGACCTGAACTGATTCTTTAACTTGGCATTTGGAGAGAGGAAACTATATATACCCGAGAGAAACTTAATAATAGTATGGTAAAAATCATGCATTTATTGACTTAGTGGTTATTTCAAGCACATGGAGATGTGATTAGGCATATGTAATGTTGGTGCATTACCCTCGTTCCCTGTCTCCTTAGTGAATGAGTGGTTAAAAGCAGTCAATCTTGTTACCCTGTCTTTTTGCTTATCTCCCTCGTCCAAATCTCTGCTTGCTGCCTCCTTTGCTGTCATGATGATGTTGCCAGAGTGGAAGCAGGGCTTCTCAGACACCAGTAGAAATCTTTAACAAATTGAGAGGAGTGTGCTGCTGCTGTTGCTGCTGCTGCAACTGTTCTCATGCCAGGATGCAGCCCTAGCTGACCCCTGACCTTCACACAGCATTCTGCAACTCACATCACTTCAATATCGTAATTGGTCCATTGTTCACTTCTCCCTTCCTTTGTGCGATCTTGCTTTTTCTCTGCATCAACTGCTCTTAGGTTGTATCATTGGAGACTTAGTCTTACATGTCTCTACTGATCATATCTGCTCATTCAAGGAACCCCATATTTAGCTTCAACTTTGCTGCCTGCCAGTGGACTCCAAGGAGTTTTATTCTGTTTTGTTTTGTTTTGTTTTGTAGCTCCCAAACTACACTGGTCCATTTATAATTGAGTACTCAGGATAGCCAGTTGATCAGACCTAACTACACATTGGATGTTATTTTTCAGAACTAAAGGTGGCTCTTTTTCCCATTCTTTGTACAAGACACTATGCTCCTGACTGTAATAGCAAAATTACTGAAAGTATCAATTGTTACACACACCAAACTGCCTCTCAGTTGGTCTGTGGATACTGCTTATAGGTAGGAGTAGGCTTTCCCAAGGGCTGTAGCCAGGGACTGGGTGATGTAGAGATGCAAGAGGCTTCAAATATGCAGCAGAGAGTTTAAGATCACCTCGCAATCCTGAAATCTTGAGTCTTCTTGTACAAGGAATACAGGGCAGATTTAGAAAAGCAGTAAGGCCTGAAAGCAACCCCTTCTTTCCTTCCTTCCTTCCTTCCTTCCTTCCTTCCTTCCTTCCTTCCTTCCTTCCTTCCTCCCTCCCTCCCTTTCTCTCCCCCTCACTCTCTCTTTTAATGAGACAGGTCGTCTCTGTGTAACCCCAGCTGTCCTGGAACTCCATCTGTAGGCCAGGAGGGCCTCGAACTCACAGAAAAATACTTGTATCTGGTGTTAAGGCTTGCTCCACCACTGCCCAGCAAGTCTGTTTTCAATCCTTTACTAAAAGAAATGCTGGCAGCCTTCCTTGCTTCTCTCTGCTCCATTTCCCTCCACACTAGTTATCCTTGCCACACCTAAAGGTAGCTCTATTTACATAACAATTCACACTTAAGGATCTCTCCTCTTGGTACAAGACTCAACCAGGAACAACTAGGCAAGTTTTAAGCCACATATTGTGCTTTAGTAGTAAAATTCTTAGACCATCAATGTTCTATAATTTTGTAAAATGATGATAAATGGAATGAAGCAAACAAAAATTTGCAGTTGTAAGAAAGATTAATGATTAAAAGCTAGGTGAAAATCTTTTGTACGAATATTCGTTTTTCCCCAAGAAAGATCATTTCTAATGTACATAGCTACCAGCACTTGTTATTTAAATTCTGTATTAAAGCAAAGTTAGATTCATAGAAGTAATTTATCAATATTTGTCCTTATCTGACAATGTATAAGAGTTGTGAATAGATGTTGAGCTTTTTTTTTCCTATTTCAGGTTTACTATTTTAGCCGACATGAGACTAAATAAAATCTAATTATCCAAGTAAGAAAGTAAACTTAATAAAACCTGAAGACTTAGCAAGACATTTTGCAGAGTTAAAAGGCACAGCAGTGCTACACTTACCTACGTTTTAAATTCCATGCCTTAGGGAAGTATAGCGGCGCATCCAATTTCTCAATGTGCCTTCTTTCCGCGTGAACTACACGGAGACAACTAAATCCAGAATGCAATACAACATGGTTGTGTTAACCTAGTGGTGCGGAAAAGACCATCTGGACCACCTTGGCTGCAAGTAACTACAGGAGCAAAATAAACGCCTGTGTGGTCATTAGTTTAAGAGAGCTACTGGGTGTTCTTTGAGGGGGGGAGGGTGCAATGTAACTGATGAAAAAGAGTAAAAGTAGGCATCGCCCTTCAATGCATTGTAATAAAACTTGCAAAATTGATTTGTAAACTGTAACTCAATTTCATGTGCATTAAGCACTAATCAAATGGCTTTGATGCAGCTCACTGATTTTGAGCTTAGCAATTGACTTGAGCATATAAAACTGTTAGTAGAAACATGTAAAAAAATGCTTTCAAAACACTTAGAGTATTGCACTGATAGCTAATCTTATTTGTGCAGATTGGTTGCTCTCATCTTCGCATATTAATCCACAATATGTTTAATATACTTGTCTTGTGTCATCACACTTTACTAGAGAAATAAATCCTATTTCCATTACTTTGAGCATTATTAACTCCTAGACTACAAATGCGACACTGGCATAATAAATTATGCTTCATTCTAAATTGTTCTCCAACAAGCATTTTATCTATCTATATTTTCCTAGATGATGCAAGACAAGAAAACACTTGTGTAAACTCAGCAATCAGAGCTCCCGTGATGTGTTTAGTTCCACTCAATTGCAAAGTGCATAGGAGTCGATACAGTTCCAGGAGGCTAAGATTACATAAGTATGAAGATCAGAGTAATTACGTATTTTAATCCAAACCAAGCACATTATCAACTCAGTTTATTATGTGTTTGTATAACTCCATTGCCAAGCTCAGGGAAGTTTGTCTAAACTGAGGCAAAACCAACAAGGTCTTCCTTACAAGGGTGTAGAGAAGTGTTCATCGGGAAATCACTGAGTCTATCATTACGTTATGCAGTGAAAACTGTGAAGACCTGTCAGCGTGGTTCAGAGGGAAGGAAAAGCCTCTCTGAGGAAACTCCTCCGGACTATAACCTGCAGGAGCAACTAAGTAGACAAAAGGCAATGATCTAACAGAAGGGAGCCCAGAGTCTGAAAGAAGCGTGGGCGTCCAAAGGAATATAAAAGACGTCGTGGCTGGATTCTAGAGTCCAAGGATGGGGTAGAGATTATATGTCTTCACTCTCTAAGTAAGAACTTATGAAGAGAAGTGAGAGTAGTCTACTTTGTCCAGTGTGAATGTTTGAGGACATAAAACTCATTGTCTTTGAGAGATGAACAAGAAACGCTGTTGCAAGTATAACAAGTGACCAGCGTTCTATACCAAGGGGTCAGCTGGGCCATTAGACTGAGGGAAAAAGGTGTAAACATAAAAAACATGATGGGAAAAGTGAAATGAATGCAATCAAGAGGTTGATATTAATGGGTTCTAGAAGATGAGGCCAGAAAACAGTACTGAGGATGTCCCTCAAGCCTCGAACTTAACCTACTAGATGGATTACAGTGCCATTTGCTCTGAAAAATAGCTGAGTTTGAAGGCTATATCAGGAGATTGGAATGTGGACTAAGAATCTGAGATAACTTGCAACTTTTTAAGAGGGAATGTTGCCAGTTTTAGACACACAAGTTTGGAACTCAGAGTAAAAATCTGGACTGGAGACATAAATTTACAGTATTTGGGTTAAGAATAGGATTAAAAATAAATAGATAGATAACATCATTCGCTATGCATGTTTTCAGAATGGAGAGAAGATGCTGAGTTTAGAGCAAGGTTCCCTTGTGTTTTAGAATCCATCTTCAATGGATTGAGAAGTCCATGCACAAAAAACAACAGTGTCCATGTTGATTAGTTTCCATGACTTTTATAGAAGAAAATAAGGTGGGAAACATTTGACATTATAACTTTTCAAAACTACCAGATGGATTGAGAGCCTTTGATATACCATTGATCCCCTTTTTGCCGCTCAGACTGAACTTACAATACTATTAAAAACAAAACTACAAGTGTATCAAGCCCACTTCATGTACTATTTTGTTACCATCAATACTTTTACCACTCCATGTACACCCCACATAGACCCACTCATTCCTGTGTGTGTCCCTTGATACAAGACATAGGTTCTTTCTTTTCCTGTTTAAATTATGGGTTTTTACTGAATACATGTTTTTAATCTGTTATAAACTAAAGGTTTCTGTCATGTAAATAAAGTTTTCATTTCATTGAGCTTTTTCATAATTATCAAAAGCAAGATATATATATATATCTTATTATACTCAGAAAACTTTTTTACAATATTTCTCACTAAAGCAGAATCAATTAATAATTGATACATTATCATCAGATAATGTAATAAATGTAATAAATACAGATAGTTATTTTATAGTATTAAGTACAGCAGTTCTTTCATATATTTCAATATGTGTTTATTGTTTTTATTAGTTTTAAAATATATATTGACAGTGTGAAAACACTCTTTTCTGTCTTCCTTTGTAGGGAAACTCTTTGGGTTCAAATTTCCCGGGCTAAGAGTTCTAACATACAGAAAGCAGTCCTTGCCACAGGAAGACCCGGATGTGGTAGTCATTGATTCCTCCAAACACAGCGATGACTCTGTGGCCATGAAACACTTTAAGTCTCCCACGAAAGAAAGTTGCAGTCCCTCTGAAGCAGATGACACAAAGGCCTTGATACAGCCTAGCCAGTGTTCCCCCTTAGTGAACATATCCGGACCTCTGGACCATTCCTCTCCCAAAAGGCAATGGGACCGCCTCTACCCTGACATGCTGCAGTCAAGTTCCCAACTAACACACTCCAGATCAAGGGAAAGCCTCTGCAGCATCCGGAGGGCATCTTCAGTTCACGATATAGAAGGCTTCAGTGTCCATCCCAAGAACATATTTAGAGATCGACATGCCAGTGAAGGTATGTTTGATTATTCTTTTTTAAATATGGAAACATTCTTTTGGTTGGGTGATGGAAGTTTATTTTTGCATTGTTTCAAAATTGAACAGTAATCTGCTTTTTCAAAGAAGAAATATGATCAAAAGCTATTAGGAACACGGATCTTGCATTAAGCATCTTTTCTCATTTCCTCTTTGAACACCAGTGAGTAATTTGGTTTCTTCTGGCTTCTTTATCGGTGCTTCTGAAATAGTATAACCATTATCAGCCCGCTTCCTGGGGTGTTAATTAATTAGTGCTTAATTTAAGATGTGATTAGGTGGTGAATTCTTTTATCTTAAGCATAATTAATTTTGTTGAATTTAGTAGATGATCAGACCCTGAACGAAAGAACAGCGTGCCCTCACAGGACTGTTACTGACCATCAGAGGTGGGAGGCAGGTGGGAAGGAGGGGATAGAATAGTGGGAAAACTCACTGGGCAACTTGGAAAGCAGAGTGAGACTTTATTCTCTCCCTAGCCTCTTGGCTCACATTCCTAAGGCAGCCAGTGTGAAAAGTGTGCTTTGAGAGCCACCACAGATACCATCCATCTTTAGAACGATAATAGGTAACATGGACCAGTTAGGATGCCTGAGGCAGTGTAAGTGTTTGACACACATTAAGTCTCAGTTAAACCTCAGGGCAACTCTCACAGGTTAGGAGCCAGTTTGAATCTCCCTTTATGAGTAAGTCACCAACTGCCACAGGGCAAGGACTGCTTCCATCGTTCATACTGCAGAAGACTTCAATATACGTGAAGACCAGGAGTCTGAGAGTCAGTAGCAGGCCTGATACTCTTCTCTATTCCTTGTAGAATTAGATTCTTGAAAGGTCCCTTTTCCCAGATCCTCACCCAGGAGAGGTGAGTTCGGTATTTTCTGACTGAGTCAAACCTGTGTAACTGGATGTTTGAGCAACGACTCCTGTGGACGATTTACAATAAATTCAGTAGTGTTTCAAATAAACAGCATATGCTTTTAGTTGGTCCCTACCAGTTAGTATGCTCATCTTTAACAAGCATACAGAATCATCAGAGTTTTCTCCTAGGAAACTGAGTTTATGATAATAAATTTGAAAAGGCAACTTCTCAGACTCAGCACATCCTGCATCCTTCCCCTGTGCTTCTCTGGAACTTCTCAGTATTGTGTTGTGTATCAGGTTTTATAACTTATGTTTGTCATTTTCCTCTCAGGTGGCCTCCACATAGTACAGTTACTAAGACAGTTATAGGAAAGTGTGACGGTATTTCTTAGATTTCTCAGTACAGGATCTGTGTATAGATGCTTGATGATGGGCTCACTCTCAATTTTTCTCCCATCTTTGGGCTGGGCCCTTTTGGGCAGTATTTCTCTCCTACCAATACCGCAGTCAGTGTGTGCCACAGCCTGATAAACTCAGAGGGCATTCAACTGCAGTACTTCAACCTTGAAATGATCTTACCTAAAAGACAGTGATGAGCATTAAAGGAACTTCCATTCCCGGGGCCATATAATTCTGTACATATTTGAGAAACTGAGCATGCGTAACAATAGATGGAAAACCCTCACAGTTGATTTTAGTTTTATAAATCCCTGAAAATGATTAAGATATAAAATTCTAGAAGCTCAAGAGTTAGAGCTGCAATGTCCTCATTCCAACACAGAACTGTGCTCTTAAGTGCTCTATCCTTAGAGTTCTGTAAATATTTTATAGCATATTGCTAGGCGATATTTACATAATCTTCTTATTTATGTCTATTGTAAAGTACCTTGGAATTTTTCTTCCTAAGGCACATGTTACAGACAACTGAGTCTTTTTGTGATCTGTTCTAAATTAACACTATAAAAATTCAGTAAAAATGTAGTATTATAAAAGGGAAAGTAAAAGATAGACATTGAAAATATAAATCTTAATTAGTTTATCATTATATTCAGTGAAGTTAGACTGCCAAAATACTACAAAGGAGTCTAAGTATTCTATGTTCTGCACATTCATATTGTCGGTAATACAGATGTCACAGTGGATATGTGACATCAGACTAATAAATGTATAGTATTGTACTTTAACTTCAGACCAAATTTAGCCAAAAAAACCAATCAACGAATTAAATAAAACCACTGATGGGCATAGAAGAAAAAGCAAAGAACTGTTGACTCATTTTAGTCTTCAGACTTCTCATTCTTCCTCAGTGTCAAAGCTTCACTCTGCTAGCTTTGTTGCCATGTGTCTTTATAGGATCTGGGCTTAGCGAGTACACATGTGTACATGAGCACATGTGCATGGTCATGTATGTAGGGGGTGCATGCATGTGCGTTCTACAGTGAGCATTTTATTAGCAGTGTTCAGCAGTGTTGGGGATCAAACCCAGCTCCATTTATGATTTTTTTTCTAACTACTGGGAAAGCAGTTACTAATTTGCTAATGACTGCGGAATATTGTGAGGGGGAAACCATGTCTATGTGAAAGAAAACTGTCCCACGGTCCTATTTTAAAAATGACTTGTTAAAAGAGACGAAAAAGTTGCCATTGAAAGTCACATTTTATGCACATAGTATTGACAAGGCCATGTCTTCTCTAACAATTTCATAAACCACAATATTGGAATTACTTTTAATATAAGCTTAGAGACAATTATGGTCTATCTCAAGATTTTAGATATGCATAGTGATAAGATAGATGGCAATAAATACATAAATTTATCAAATCTTGAACACATTTGAAGGGTTTGTTATGACTTCATTTATTTTAAGCTTGTGTATTTCAAAGCCGGTAATACATATTAATACATATTTTTAGTACCACATAGAAAACATTTAGATTTCTACTCAAAATAAATCTGAAAACACTATGCCAAGATTTGAAAACACCTGCTTTAATATAAGCAAATGTATAAATATTCTAGGTTTTATGCTACATAGAAAAAATGAAAAATCTTTTTATACAATAAAGTGTTCACTGATATGTTGCAATTATTATTTTTTTTTGCCTAAGAATGATTCATTAAAGACTGATATTTTTTTAAAGCATACAGTAAAGAACAGTTGAGGGTAAAGGGACAGCTAACAAAAGTATCCTAAATAATTCAAATATGTATTATTCCATTGTCTTAGAAACTTCTGTCCATACTAACATTCCTAGGTTTAAGTATATGGAAAACACTTGACATACAAAATGTTGTATGGTTTCCTTTGTTCCAAGCTCCAGCTGAGGAGACATCAAGATTGGCTTTTGACAAGGTTGCAAATTACCACAATTGCCAGCAACTGTGCAGATCTTTCGCTAAAATGCTGTAATTACAAAATCAGTTACTTACAATTTGTTTAAATTCAGCGATGTATTTCAGTTATTTGTGATGTTTATCATGACTGATATTTCAGTTTGTGCATTTCTCCTCATTAATGATGATCTATAATATTCACCTCAGCCAAAATTCCATTTTCTGTATTACCAATCCTGGTTTCTCTGATTGTTTCTACTAAGCCAGTTTGGTGTGCTAAACATAATTTTAGTCTTCTGTTTTATATTTCTCTCTCTTTTATCCTTATATGCTCAAAACAGACAATGGTCGCAATGTCAAAGGTAACGTATAAACTCAAATTCGCCATCTGATGCTTAAAGTGCCCTTTACTTGGCATGTTAACTTGCCTGCTGTGTGCCCTGTTGATGCCACACCTCCATGCTGCCCTCAGCTAGTCCAGGTGCCTGGTGGAGACATCATGGCTTGGTTTTGCTGGAGACATGGTTACTTTCTCTACTGTGCCATCAAAGTGATGATGAACGCCTTTTTATCCTGAACAAAAGGATGTAAGATTGACGGTGGACACTTCCTAGCCATTTGGAAAGAAACAAGTGTCAAGATGAATATATTCCAGTATAAAAGAAGCACATAAACTGTTGCAGGGACTCTGTCTTTTCTTGAGTGCAAGATTAAATAGAATGATCAAGGCTCCATGACAGCATCACTTCACTTGTTCCTCTTTTGTTTCCTTAAAACTAGTTTCACGTTCCTGGATGGCAGGGGGTATGGTTTTAAGCTTACTGTAGTAGTATATCCTGTACTTGCATGAGAGTCATTTTCTACTTTTTCTCTATTATACTTCAATCATTTTAAAATGTATTCTATATTATTCTAATCACTGGCATGGTTTACAGCTACCATAGGGTAATATTTAACCGGGAGATACTCTGGATAAATTTGGGTTTGGCAAAAATTTGAAATCCAATTCTGCTTTGGCTATCTTATCACAGTAGATGCGAGGATCCGAACTTTTGGCGTGGTGTTTGCCCGTGCATGCGGCTGTGGCTGTGGAAATGATGTCAGTGATGCGTCTCGTGCATGTTTGTTGCATGAACATGTCTCCACCAGTAACCATCATTCCTCAGAACTTACTGTCTGGGCCTCTTCTTTGCATCACTGGTACTCTGACCACTGTGCAGTTTTGTGTAATTGGCATCTTAATTGCTTCCATACTTGATTCAGAACTGCTGTTGCTGATGAATGAGCAGTATTAGACATTGTAGGTGTTATGTGATCAAAATCCCAGGATAATCTGGAAATCAACGAAATTGTAGGAGTGTTTCCTTTGCCTTTCCTACTATTTTGTAAGCACTTCAAGGAAGATCTGTACAAGATACCTCCAATAGTGGGATGGGATTTTTTGTTGTTGTTGTTGTTCCTTTGTTTTGTTTTGTTTTATCTACATAGTTATTCTAGTTGGGCATGGTAGTTTTAGTTGACAATTCAGAATGAATCCTCAGAAAGAATATAAAGATTTACTGCCTGCTTGGTCCTTGGAAATACTACTAGCACTTAAGATGAATAAATGCATAGACATTAATTTTTCTGTGGATCTTTTGGGTTTTTTGTTTTTGTTTTTTGAAAGTCAAAGTAAGAAATGAATCTAGTTTGTTTAAATTATGTCCAAATTTGGCTGGCTTTAGCTCCTAAACTAATTGTCCAGTAATAAGGATATATAATTCAGGGGTAGATCACCCATATGTGTGAGCCTTAATCAGATCCCAAGCACCCAAATCAAGAAAGGGAAAAAGAAAGAAAGTAAGGGAGGAAAGAAAAGAGAAAGAAACTACCCTTCATCTATTGTCAAAAATAAAGACATTTTATTTTAATTTCATCAACTACTCCATCAAACCAACCTTTATCCGTATTCCCTGTGTTTTAGGTAGAAATCCCAATTGCCTGATTGAAGTTCATTTTTGTTTTTGTTTTTTTTTTTGTGTGTGTGTGTGTGTATGTGTGCATATATTTCAGATGCACATCAGTTTTACAACTGCCATTTTCATAAAACTACAAATAGATACTGGATGATCCATCAAGTGTGCTTATAAAACAAATTAATACTGACTCTAAGGCATAATAAATAAAATATTAAATAAAAGAGAAGTACATTTCTACCCTGCTTTGAACACAAAACGTATCATCCACTTTGACCAGAAATCATTTCCCGACAAAAAAGTATAAATAACCTGGTAACGCAGACAAAGGATTTGCAGGTTTGTCTGAGTGGTCCCCTTAAAGCTCAGGTGCCGCCTAATTCCTTGGCACAAGGTGTACTGACATCTTTATTTTCAGAAAAGGCCATCTTGGGAAGTCTGTTTTAGTTCCTGTTCCACAGAGAACCAGCACTGGCTTAAATCCTTTCTCCTTCCATCTGTCCCCAGTGGACAGAGATATATTCTCTGGCATCACGGACTCTAAGCATAAAAATCTTACCAGCAGAAGACAGTAGGCTGGCACTCAGCCTTTTCTTCCAAAACTAAATAAACCGACCCTTTTCTTCAGATAAATTCTGCTTTCCTTCGATAAGTTTCTTTGTCACTCTAACACTTCAAACAACAGTTACGTGCTATTTTTAGGAACTGTAACCCCTGTAGGAGAAGAAGTAAAGCAACTTCTAACAAATGGCATAACGTATGTAGATAACATGATTCGAGGCCCTATCTCTAGGGCTTCAGAAGGATTTCTACTGGTACTTCAGTCACTCAATTATCACCTCACACCTAGTAGTTCGTCCATGTGTCCTGCATTTTGAGCCATAGATACATTACTCCTCTTTTCCTATTTAGTAAGTCCTTGAAAATGTTGTGCCCTATGTTGCTTTCTAAGACTCCAGATTTCTATTTCATGTTGACCACTTTCCAACTAGAACACGATACTATCTTGAGTCAGAAACCAAAACTGCTCTCAAGATTGCTAAGAGCAATCACTTCCACTGTAGCCAGGAAACCTATCAGGTACAAAAATAATGACAGACAGAGAGAAAGGGACAGAGAGAGAGAAAGACAGAGACAGAGAGAGAGAGAGAGAGAGAGAGAGGAGAGAGATTTAACAGAACTTGTTTCTCATACTTTGTATTGGCCTTTATCCAGATGCCTATAATCTTACCAAGATTTGCAAATTGATTCTTAGTGGTGACAATTTGTCTGGCAAATTATATGTCATGCAGAGGAACAGAATTTGTAGACAATGAATGCAAGTAACTTGATGAGTGTTTCTTTCTGTCTTTTTCTGAGTGCTACAGCACTTTTTGGCTGATGCTTATTCGCAGGGTTCTTTGGCAAAGTGTCATTGCCAATGCTACGCTGGCATTTTTGCTAATGTTAATATGGATTAGTTGTATGTTTCATTACATTTAACAAATGTAATTCAATGCCCTAAGAAATACTGTACATGTCCAACAAGATGGCAAAGTAAAGGCCCTAGCTGCCAGAAAATGAAAGCCTGACAACCTGAGTTTGATTACAAGAAACCTTGTTCAACTATGTAAAGAGAAAACCTATGCCATGAAACCGCCCTATGATGAACATATGCATATGCCTTGACATTTGTGCCCATAAATACAAATCACACACATACACAAACATACACACACAACAATAATAATAAAGCATTTTCTTACTCTTGATTTAAACAGTCTCAGCATACTCATTTTAAGTATTTTAAAATCTGAAATTCTTCTTAGTTATTGCTGGATCTCTATGCATAGTTGGAAAACGTAGCTCATTTTATAACTTCATCAGGTACTGGTGCTAAAATCTACCCACCTGTTGCTCTAGCCTCCCTGGTCACCTGCTTTCTGTTTCCTAATCACAGGTTGGCATACTCACGTTGTTATCCCTCACAGAACGTCAATCTCCTGGTACACTTTTGAGTCTTATAGTCCCCTCAACTGAATCGATCATGTCCCCTTATTTCTGCCTGATCCTTCTCTGTAAATTCATTTACTTTGTTTTTCAGGCTAATCTCCTTCCTTTCATTAGAATCCCAAATCCCATCTATTCATGATCATTGTCAGTGAGGCTGCCTATCAACTCTAAGTCCTCAGCCAAGGCCTCTCTGAATGTAGACCTAGGAGGTAGGAAACCTTGTACTTTGATTTCTGGTCTTTGACTAGTACCTTTTTGGCCTCATATTCTGTCAGCTTAGTTTAGAATTGGTGAAAAAAAGAATATTATTAATTCCTGCCTTAAAACATTGTGAATATATTCCACTGGAATTTATATAGATTTTGGGAAAAGACTATAGCTTGCAGAGTCTATAAGACTTCTAGGTGTAAATATTTGATTCAAAGTCAAGAGAAAGAAGAACACCACTTTCTGTTCTACATGAGAAAAGACGCTTGGGATGCCCTATCTGAGTGAGGGCGCATAATTTATTTTAAATACACTGTTATACTGAATTCAATAAATATATTCACTCAAAAGAAAGTTTTCTTTAACTCTTTCAAACTAAAAATCCAAAGCAAACAGAATGAAATGACAATGTAGGTGATTTCTTTTTCCCATAGTAAACGAGAGACAGTAAAATAAGGACTGTAGGGAGGTTGCAAATCCAGGGATGCGTCTGGGTAAGACAGTTTATCAAAGAGTTTCTCAGCTTCAGTTTGAACAGTCCTTTTCTCAGCAAGTATTTTGTTTTTCTCACTTGACTTCCCTGCAATGCAATTCAGAGATAATTAAGCATTCCTGAAATAATAACATGGTCCTCTAACTTTACTATAAAGGGCTCACAAAGGCAAAGCAGTTTTTAATCAGATTATATGAATATTACTATGCTAGTGTTTATATATAAATATGCTGAGGACATAATCCTAGTTACAGTTGAAAAAGTTGACTTCCAAGAAATTAAGGACATGATTGAAGACCCCACAGAAAAATAGTGAAGTGAGAGAGAAATCATAATAATAATAAATTGAGATTTAATAAATTTCTAAATGTGTTAAATCCTCAAAATAATAATAAGAGAATATGAAAGGGAAATTAGGAAGTGTGATATTCTCACAAGCAAGCTTTCCTTCCCTTAAACATTCTTTCAGACTACTTCTCTATGGTAAGATGTAATAACATTGACTTGCACAGAAGCTAGTCACATTGCTAAATGTTAAGGTATATTTTCATCAAGGTGTACCTTGCAACCACATGCTTTGTTCAGAATGAGTAGTGCTAGAAAGATAAATTCACAAGTGAAAGCACTTACTGCTCAAGAGTGCTGACCCAAGCTCCATCCCCTCATTAGAAGAAGAAAACTAGAAACTTATTCTCTGACCTCTATATGTGCTTCCCAATAATCATAGCATATGCACACACACAAACAAATAATTATATATAAAAGAAATAGTGTGTAACAGTAGGTGAACTAACCATCAACACACAACAAAGAAGCTGAGGAAGGTCTTCTACAGTGCTAAGACACTGACACTGAAAACCACCCCAGATTTTAGCGTTTAATGTGTGGGTTTTCTTTCCAGTTGGCATTTTGGAAAAAAAAATAACGATGTTAATTATTTTAAAAGGCATTTTATTCAGAACGTTAGTGTAATTCTGGTAGTTACCTGAAAATTTAATTTTGCTTCTAGTTATCAGAGAACACTCCAATCCTTTGTTTTACATATTTAAACATGGCAGGCATAGAAACAACTGAGACCAGAACGCTAAGATTTTGTGTTGAGCATTCAAATGCTACAAAGATTGAGGTTCTAGATAACATAATTTTCCAAAATAGTGACATACTTCTAATACAACTATGTAAGGACACTATAGTAGTGTATGATATTCGATGTTCATGATAGCTGTAGCTCTAGAAAATTAATACTACTGCAATCCTATAAAGCATATTGTGTGGCTATATTGGGAACTCATTAGATATTCAGATCATTTCAAGCATTGCCACTATATGAATGTCCCTTGAAACACATGCAGCAGGTTGGCAAAGTAGGAATAAGAGCTGTGCCATTCAAATTCTTCCATTGTTGTGACAGCCAAAAGGCATCCTGACAAATATCCCTTGGTCAATATTTCAGACCCTATGGCCATAACTATACCTAATTCCAGGGGGTGACCAGAAATAACCATAAGGGTAATAAAACTACACTAACATATTTTGCCTACCAATTAACATCCTAGATCATCTGTGAAGACAAGTTCCTACAAAAACACAACAAAAAGAAGGGTGATCTAGACATAAATTCAAAAGGCGAACTGTAACGATTTTAATACAACTTTGTTGTATGCCTGAATGTTACCACTTACATTGCTTATTCATATCCCTAGGTGCAGATAAATTATCCAGGCCAAAAAAAAAAAAAATTACAGCATTTCTGTGGGGAGGAAGACAACAGTGTTTACAAAGTCCAAAATCCTAGAGTTACAAATTTTAACAATGTGCCTAAAATTGAGGCAAAAATAATATACAAAACTGGAAAACCCCATATGAAGAACGCTTTTTATTATGCTTTTTAATTTTTTTAAAGACTTCAGGCACCAACATTGGAGTGCTAATTGGAGGCACCAGCGGATGATGATGGTGGTAGAGCAAGTTCAGATAACGAGACAGGCAGAAGCAACTGAAAGGGAGTCTTCCCCCACCCACCCCCACTCTCCCAGCCAAAAATACACTGTGTAATACTCATGCCCTCAGGACTTGGAAACAGTTCTTCATGATGCTGAATTTTAAGATCTATAACATAGAATAAGCAACACATAAGAACTCCAGACTATTTCTTGACATCAAAAATAGCAAATAATAGATTTGTCTATAAAGAAAATGGCCCTGCTTAAGGCTCCTCATCTTCCACAAGGGAACAGGGGGCTTGGCCACTTCCCAGCTGTGTTTGTAGGAACAGATTGTTGAAGGTGTTTGGCAACCTCCAATCCAGACATACTCTGTCTCCTGACTATGGTTATGTCTAGTTTAAGCTGTGTTTGCTATAGCAACATCCTTATGTACTTTAGTTACAGGATATTTTTTTATGTAACTGAAAATAAAATGGAAAGAAAGATATCAAGGTCCCAAAAAGAATCCTGAGGATCTCAACACAAAACATCAGTACACACACACACACACACACACACACACACACACAAGACACTTAGTCATTTTCAACATCATCTAGGCATGAACCTCGTAGAAACTCCATGGATCATCTCATGTAGGTAGTAGAACATCTGAAGAAAGTAACTGGCTTGTCCGTTCTCTGTGACATGTCAAAGAGAGGAACGTAAATGAAAGATGCACAAAAGTCAAGACCAACATGATCCTAACTAGGTCAATGCTTCCCTAAGTCACCCCCAGAATAGGAAACAAAATCTATAGGAATACTTGAGGTAGAATCCAGCCAGCAGCAGGGCATGCGGGGTTTTTGGTTTATTTTGTTGTTTAGTTTTGTTTCTCTCTCTCTCTCTTTTTTTTTCAGCCTTTAATAAAAGAAGCCAGTTCACGATAGAGGTTGGCATTCGTACTTCTAGTACCAAAATTTTCCCTTTGATTCTCACATGTCCTCCTTTGTGATAAAAGGTGTTCACACATAAACTGACTGCACTTAGTCATGGGACTCACACAGTCATGGATCATTAGCCAGGCATCCAAGACCATCTTTTATTTTTATTTTTTCTATTTCTTCTGATATTATTTTTACAAATACTTTCCAATCTTTCTAGGGCCTTTTAATCATATCAAGTCAAGTCTGCTGGGGTCCACATCGGATTCAAACCTCAACAAATACAGCACCATCAACAAGATTCCTCAGCTTACTCTGAACTTTTCAGATGTCAAAACTGAAAAAAAGAATACATCCCCTCCCTCTTCAGATAAAACTATTATTGCACCCAAGGTCAAAGAACGGACACACAATGTGACAGAGAAAGTAACCCAGGTAGGACATTGTTTTACTATACTTTACAACTACTATGGGGTTATTTATTTTCCATAATGAATACTTTTCTCTCTGATGAATAACGGTAAGACATTTATCTCAATGCCTTGAGATATTGAAAAACTCCTAAGGAATAATTAACAAAACTACTGCAGTGATTTTTGCCTGTTACTAGACTGGGCAAAACTGAACTAACTTGACATTGTTTATTGCTCAGAGGTAATTATGCCGCCATTTATCATTTTTGAACATTTATTGACTTGCTGTCCACCCTGACAATATAAAGCATTTTTTAAAGAAATGGATCAGATGTGATTAATGGAACTTTAGAGGTCTAACGGAGAATTATTCCTAACTGTGTCCTCCCCTTTTGCACTTGCTCCACTAAATTGAGCTGTATGCATGTTGAAAGAAAGAAGAGGTGTCTGACATGACAAAATCTTAGAGCGAAACAAAGCATCTCACAGTGACAATATTTTATCATTTTTCAAATAAATATTGCAACCTGAATTGTGATTAAAAGAAGAAACTGTTCAAAAGTCTTCCCTCAAAGAATAAATAAAGATGATTTGTATTTATGTCAAAATAACCACCTAGGCAGTCCCTAGCTTTTGCTTTCAGTGCATTTACCATGTTAGGGATTCACGGCTCTAAAATTTGTCAAGGAAGCAATTCCTCTAATACAACTTTGTTTGGCAGCAGGCGTTTGTATAAACAACCCACAATTTCAAAGAAACGTAAATTTGGCCTGAACCCCTATTGGAAGGACTGAAAAAATTTGAATTAATAAAAACACTTTTTCTGAGTAGTAATTACCACAGGTAGAACTGCATTGCTATCTGCCCAGAACCTCTTGTATAAGATACGTTTGACAGAACTGTGCATATTATGGCTTATGTGACCAACTTATATTTGTTGGAAATGATAAAATATGTTTGCCATTTATGATAGCATCCCTAGAATATACCTTTGTATTTTTATGTAAGAAGGCACACTACTATTGGTCTTTCCCTCTTCTTAACTAGTCAATATAATAGAATTAAATAAATATAATATAATAACTAGTCATATAATAGAATTAAATAAATATTTTATTATTATTCATATTAACTGATATCATCTTGGTAGCTTTGAATTTTACTTACAACTTCCATCTTTATCTTAAAAATTTCTTTATAAGCAGCAACTAACATGTAGCTATAGAAATTAAGATAAGAGGTGGAAGCAACCTTAGCAATTTTAGGGGTGTGGCTATAAAGTGGCATGAGGAAGTGAGGCTTGGAACACAGCAAGCATGATGGGAACTGTCCAAGAACCATAGCAGCGTATATGGACAGTGTACAGAAAGACTATCCCACAACATGGGATAGTTCTATACTGGCACTTTATTATTTTCATGCCAATTTATCATTTACATGCCAAAGTAAACAAGGTAAAGATCAAATACAAAACAAACAACCAGCAATATTAGGTCTAATTTTGCATTGAAGTACTCTGAGACTATGCCAAGTTTCCTAGCCATAAGTGTCTTTGACATTTACATATTCATTTGATGCAACTTCCTTTGTCAAACAGTCACTAAAATTAACGTAGTAATTCTCTAAAACTTTTAACTATAAAAAAAAAACTAAATACGCTAGTTTTGTCCCCTAGTCTCTTATACACATTGAATTAGAATGTGTAGCTATTTTTCTCTCCAGCGAGATGAGTTTCTTTACAGCAGAAAGCCTATTGTTAGTCACTCAATTATCCATTCTCTCATGCAGTTGTTTGTTCATTCAACAAGAATTTGCTGAGAGGATATACGATGTATTATCCTAGAAATGTAGACTTAAAGGAAATGCCTTTACCTTGGAGACATGAAGGAAAGAGACAAGTAGATTACAGAGGTATTACAAGGCAGTTGAAAAGATTATACTACCAGGGCAGAAAAGACACAGAGGGTTCTAAAAAAGGAAGCCTTACCTGTGCTGGGACGAAGGGATGGTAATTAGGTAATGTAGCCTCTTAGGCTAGTTATGAAGCTTGAGAAATTGCCAGTGTTTTAGAATAAGAATCTGGAATTTGCGTATGTGAGGAAACTACAGAATGAAAAACAATTGCAGTGTCGCTAATGTTTCTTGTAATATATGACACAGCTGAGAAGCAAGCCGACCCCATGCAGTCTCTTGGCCAGGCTTTTCTTCTACTTGACCTAGCTCATCACGAAAGGAAAACAAGTTCCTGAGAGTCCCCTGCTCCTCTTAGTGCTCACAGGTAGTTATCTACTGGTAAATATCTTCCATCTTCCAGCATTCCTATGAGTCCCAGAGCAAAAGGACCCTGGTCAGCCCTTTGGGTTTTGTGACTATCCTTGTAGTAATAGTGTAGTTCTTTGATGAAAACAACCCAAGAAAGTGTAGTGGATTTGAAAGGACTCTGCTGGAGTTCATTAGAAGGCTATAGACAAGTATTTAAATTAACAGCATAGCTGCCACTAAAGTGGGCATAAAATACAATTATGTTAAATGCTGGGTAAATTCTAGATTACAAAAGTATAAAACCCACAGTTGTAGGAGAAGGCTTATTTGTTTCCCGGATGCCCAGACGCGAAAAAAGTCATACAGAATTAATTACAACACTTCTTGACCTATTCTCTCATGCTTCTTATTAACTAGCTCTTATATCTTTAATTAACCCATTTCTATTATTTTATGTATTGTTACAAGGTCATGGTCTACAGGCAAGGTTCCTGCAGGCTGTGTCTATCTCCTTCAGTTGCTTGTTCATTTCCCAGCTGCCCAGACATGAAATAATGACACAGAAACTTTATTAATTACAACACTGCTTGGCCTATTATCTTAGGCTTCTTATTGGCTAGCTCTTATATCTCGAATTAACCCATTTTTATTATTTTATATTTAACCACAAGGATTGTGGTTTATCAGAAAAGTTCCGGGGCTACATAGTGTTTCTTTGACTCTGCCATCTTCCTCCCAGTATTCAGTTTAGTTTTCCTGCCTAGCTGTATTCTGCCCTGTCATAGGCCCAAGCAGCTTATTTATTCATTAACCAATAAAAGCAACACATATACAGAAGGACTTCCCACATCACAGAGTCAATGGTTTAATACTAAAATATAAAATAGAATTCCATGAGGGAATAATGCCCAATATGACAATAGAAGGTGCTTTGAACTAGATGGAGAAACACTATATAACAGTATAGAATGATACCATCGACAAGAGTCGTGTGATAAATACTATAATATCACTTTTGGGAACTGAAGGGAGTCTCTATTTCCCTTCAACTAAAAATTGGTCTGATGGTGTCTATTATTTATGAATAATTTTTGACAAGTTTCATGAAACTCCAAACAGACACTATCAGGGAATAAGTTGCAAGCTGCTGCTAAATGAATGAGAGCAGGCTCACCTAGAGAACAACGAAATTTACCATTAATCTACAGGAATATTCCTGTAGATTTACTGAGGTAAGTATTCAAGAAATTAGATTTAACTCGTCACAAAAGACTTAGGCAACAATAAAGTAATTCATCAATGTTTATAAGCCCATGTATTCACCAACAGCATGCCTTTAATCCCAGCACTGGGGAGGCAGAGGCAGGCAGGTCTCTGTGAATTCCTGGTTAGCCTAGTCTATATAGTAAATTACAGGGCAGTTGGTGGGTCTATGTGCATTCAAAGCTAGCCTGATCTACATAGTGATTCCAGGACAGCCAGGACTATGTCAAGAGGACCTGACTCAAAAAAAAAAAAAAAAAGAAGAAGAAGAAGAAGAATCTTTATAATACTTAAATCATCTATGTAGATTTTAAGCCAAAGGAGATTTCTAATCTTCAACACTGATTGTAAGTATGTTACTGGCATGAAAATAGAATTATGGTAATTTAATAAGAGCTGACAATGACTGTGTACTGTTTAAGAGATTCTGTGATAAAGTGTTTCTGGCTGACCAAGTTTAATCTACATAACTAGTTGGCAATATTATTATACCCATTCCTTCCCACCTAAGGTTGCCTGATGCCACATGTGAATGCCTCAGTTTCTAAACCACACTCCATGAATCTACTAGTTCCCCATTTGCATGCTGAATCTTCTCAGAAGGCATCACAGCAACAGGATATGCCTAAAGCGTGTCTTTATGGTTGAATGTCATACTCAGAAAAACATTAAGTATTCAGAGAAGTGAGGCTACAGAAACAGGAACAAAGCAGAGAGTTCTTTCTCTTAGTCTTCCACACATCTTGACAAAGAAACTTTATTTCCATTATCACTTGTTGCAGTTAATGTCCATCTGTTTCTGCTAGGTTTAGATGAGGACCATGGGATTTAGGGTTCTGTTTGTGTGTGACAAATTACCAAAAAAGTAAAATGACCATGATGTTACTAACACAAATACTAACTCAAAGATGATAGCATCTACTTTTTATTGAAATTTATACAATGCAAATTTATTTATTCAAGGTCAACAAAAAACTTCAAAGCAACTATCTATAAGAATATTATTTATAGTAGAGGAATTTTAGTTCAAAAGTAATATAAAAATATTTAACATTATCAACTTGTGATTAGCTATACAAAATTTCTTAAAATATTTGACATATTCCTTCAAATACTATAAATATTAAATATTCATCAGCGATAGTTTTTAAAATTTTCCACACAAAACTACAAATTAAAAATGATTTTATATAGAGCACTATTTTTCAATAATGCTGTTAAGTTAAAATTGCACACAATGAGAGATTTTAATTTATAATACTATTTTAACTAATGATTCTTCATTTTTAATGTTACAAAATAAAAGATTCATAATACTTCTGCCACATGAATAATGTACTTTTCTAAACTTCATTTTGTATCTAAACTGATTTAAACATCATGCAAGCTTCAATAGAACTAAACAGATCATCTTGAACTGCCAGAAATAGCAATAATAAAAATATTATAAATTAAATTTGAAATGCAACACAGGAGGAAAAATTGCTTCTGAATACTAGCAATTGATAGGACATTTGTTTTGTATCCATTATCTTCCCGCTATTTATAGAATACCATCAACTTTGGCTAAGCAAGATAGAAATCCCATCCAGTATTTTCTCTATATTCTGAGCATGGTTTATAAACTACTTGTATAAATGCAAATTGAAAAGAAAACAGTATATCTGGACTTTTCGAGAAAGTATAAAGTACCCTGAACACAGGTTCAGCAGCTGTGAGTACTTAACTGTAAGCCTGTGCCAGCTGTTATAGCTGCAATGCTTTGCTTTGCCTTTGAGTTACTACAAAGCTTTGAAACTGAAGATACTAGATTATGATTTCAAGCTTTTCCTCATATAGTCAATATAGTCTACAGTATAAATAATGATGATAAGAGTATCACTTAGGATTAAAACAGAAGTATTTTATTAACAATTATATTCTGTAAGTATGTACTATAGTACATTTACATTTAATATAAATAAACCTGTTATTATCTTTAGAAAATAAGTATAAAAATTTTTAAAGCAACAAATTAATTTTGTCTACTTTCACTAAGTCATATATATATATATATAGATGCATATATGTATGCCTAAGTATGGATGTATGTATGTGTATATGCCTAATATCACATATAGTCTAACAAAATAGGCCTTTGTTTTTTTAAAAGTACTTTATTTATTTCAATAATAATCACCCTTCAGCACAATTTTGATGCTGCAGCAACACTGGAAGCGACTGAATAAGAGCCACAGCTTTTGGTGAAGGATTCATGAATACCTGCTTAAAGCAACCACCTGTTTGATTTTATAATATTCACATATTTAAAGAGGAGAAAGAAAAAGAATGCTGTCTCCTTTAGAAGTGGGGTGTATATATATATGAGTGGTCAGGAGAGACAGGTAAAAATAATTTCGCTTAGGGTTCACAGCCATAGCATGGTCACAATAGCAACGGAGGCACAGAAGAATGTGGCTGTATTGTCAAGATGGTTTCGTGTTTCCATCCCCGTCCACCCTCCAGTTAGCCAGAGCTTTGAGATAAAAGTCAGGAGCTGGAACAGGCAGGAAATGCAGAGGTAAAGTTCTTCGATCATTTGCCCTTGTAACCTAGGGGTTTTGACAAGCACATTACAAAGGGAATTACCTCATGAGAGCAGGAGCGTAGTAAGAAGCAGTAGGTTTTTCGTGTTTCGTGGGATGAAAATTAAGCTAAAAAAAAATTATCAACAATGAACCTCCCACAGCAGACGTGGTATTTTCACAAAAATCATCTAAGGTCTTAAAATGTGTGACTGTGGTCTTCTCTTCCTCGAGTTAAGGTGTAGAATACGTTTATAAAGAAATCTAAATCAGGAGACTAAAAGAAAATAAACTATAAAACCTTACTGGTGATCTTGGTATTAATACCTTTTCCTCCCGGTCCTTTCTCTCTCTATTGTGAAGACCTTGGTTCCAAGGGAAAATATATAGTTAGATCACAAAACCCTCCAAAATTTAATTGTTTCTGAAAAAAAATCATTAAAAATTTGGTAATTTAAAATCCACAAGAATTTTATTTAATGGTGATATGAGTCTAAGGACTCCTGATTCTCCACTGTCTTTATCTCCTTTGTAACATCCACTTCTGTATCATTAAAGTCAGACAAACTTGGAAACATGGGTAAAATCCCACATTTCACCCTGCAGTTGAAGCTGAAAAGAGAATCTGACACGGTCCTGTATTTTCTAAAGCTTCACTTGTTTTGAGAAGTTGCATCTTCATGTGGTTTTTATGGAAGAGGACGAACTACACAATCCTGTGAAATTCCTCTGATAACACCTTTGAATAAAAAATCCTGTCCGTCTCGTTTCAGTAACCCTGGATTGGCTGCTCTTGATTTCCCGGGCCAGCTTCAGAGCAGTGGGTGCCCGCAGTCCATCTTAGATGCAGCTTCCTACCAGGATAACAGCCTATGCCTATACTCTGGTGTGCTCCGCGACACTAGTCTCATATTCTTTGCATAAACAAAGAAACAGAAACAATTCTTTTTCTGTCTTTAATACTCCTGTTACAGGCCCATGTGTGTTTGAGACCTATTTCTTTAGAATCTGTTAAGTAGAAAGGGAGAAAGAAATATGAGATACAGAGTCATGGATAAAGGAAAGAATCTAAACCCCTTTAAGAGTGGACCATGATGAAAGCTGGCTTGCGGACTTCAGAAGCAGAAGAGATGACCTTTTCTTCTCTGCCCACTTCTCGGTCAATGCTGAGGGCTGGCGTTATCAAAGGTGTCACGTTAGTGGTCTCAGCAGAGGTGAACAGGTTGTGGAAGAGGTATTTTCTCTTCCAATTTGTGTCCTCTCCCATTTTGTGGTCCCAGCAGAGGTGGACGGATTGTGGACGGAGGTATTTTCTCTTCCAATTTGTGTCCTCTCCCGTTGTGTTGCTCTAGCATTTATTTTCTAATGTGGCAAAAAGACAAGAGGCAAAATAGCCGTTAGCCAAGTCTACTCCTTTGTGCCTGTGGATCTCGGCTACATGTGAAGTGCAGGCCACATGACAGGTCCCCACACCACATCAGAAGCAAGTCCTTAATTTTCAGGACAGAATACTAAAACTGAGTCATATTGAGGGAACAGAATCCGAAGAGGAATAAAAATGAATGCAATAAAAAACAACACCAATGCTCCTTCTTGGCTGCCAGCTGTCACTTCAACTGAACCACCTGCTCTAGAGAGGTAATCTGTCATGTATACATTATGCCCATACCTAGCTCCGTTTATTCACGAAGTTGTATTGAAAATTAGTGGTTTCTGACCCCTAAATTTTCCCACTTTCAAACCCCCAACGTACTTAAAAATCTGTTTGCTCACCCCTTCCTCCTTACCTCTCTCCCTCTCGTCAGGTATTACTAACTCACTTGGTCTTTTAAATAAAGACTTTTTCTTCACCCCTGATTCTGTCTGTACACTTGAAATGAGTGCCTCCAGATGGACACTCTGATGACTTTAGATTTAGTAAACAAGCCACATGGACATGAGAGTTCAGTACAGTTAACAGGAAAAATATCTAGCAAAGAATGAGTATGACTTCTTCCCAGTCAGCACAACCCATTACTTGAAAATGATTGAAAAGTGATGACATTGCCCATTTATCGATTGCAGCTTTGTGTTGTGATCTGTTTTCTGTGATGTGATGGTTTTTTTTTTTCAGATTCCTGGTTTTATTTGTCAGACCTCCTCATTCTAATCCACACTTAAGAGGTCAGGGGACTAAAGCTTCAACCAAATCGTAATGAAAAAGTAACAAGTCAGTGTCACATTTTATATTTGGTTTCTAGACTGAACATAAATAGGCCCCTGACAGTGTTGATAAGATTCAGAGCATCCTCCTAACTCTAATTCTATTCTTCAAAACAAATATGCATTTGAAACAAAACTACTCCTAGAATCGCTGGGGAAGGGAGGAGGAAGGTCATGAAAGGCACAGAAGCAAACTTCATTTGAGGACCTCGGGTTCCATTTGGAATCCCCACAGCTTTCTGTTTAAGTTCAAGGACAGAAACACCATTCTTTTTTTTTTGTTTTCTTTTCCATTCAGAGATCTTTTCCATCACATCTCACTGCCAAGAGAGAATCTCCCCACATCCTATAAATTAGAGTAGTTCTAGCACTTGGGTTGTGGCTGTTCCTCTGGCTCCTTCTTCATGTGGTCACCACAGCAATTTTGGATGAATTCTGTGTCTGTGATGGTAATCTTGATTGCCAGCTTGATGGGATTTAGAACCCTCATAAAAAACAACTCTCTGGATGTGTCAGTAGGGAGTTTAGTTGGGAGACCCAGTCTGGGTGTGGGCAGTACCATCAATGGACTAGGGTCTTAGAACGAATGAGAAGGAGAAATCTAACTGAGTGCCAGGACTCATTTCTTGCTGCTTTTTGACTGGACATACAAGAAGACAAGCCACCAACACTATGTGGCCATGCTCTCCCTTCCATAAATAAAGGACTGTGTCTTCAAACTGTGAGCCAAGAACGTCCTTCCTTAGGTTGCTTTCGTCAGGTATTTGTCCCAAGCATGCACAAAATTACAAATACATTATCCTTTAAAAAATATGAACATTTTAATAAAAATCATGCAGTCCTCAGTGCCAATAAACAGCCTGGGATCAAAGGTACAGAGAACACAGACTGTGTGATACCCCCAACACGGGTGTTCTCGGTACCCTGTATACCTGTGCATTCTCCTCTCTCTCTCTCTCTCTCTCTCTCTCTCTCTCTCTCTCTCTCTCTCTGTGTGTGTGTGTGTGTGTGTGTTAAGGGAACTGATTTCTTTAGGTTTTTCAATCTAAATAAACGTGTATATCTGTTATTTTGTGCTTTCATGTATCCAGATATCCTAGACCAAAACTGATTCTGATCAACAAGTATTTATCTTTACAATAAATTTTGAGTCAAGGACACATTCAGAATCTCACATCCGAGAATAAAATTTACTTCCTGGAAGTCTGGTGCTAACTGTGTTTTGTGTGCCATTCAGTGACAAGACAAATTTAACTCCTATAGTTTTTCTTTCCCCTAACCGGGCTATCTCAAGAGTATGTTGGCTGTCTAGTCTTATTCCTCCTAGCACCAATAATGCTCAGGGAGGGGCTAAATGCACAGGTGCTTGCACCAATGAGTTATTATCGCTAACTGCAATGGAGCAGGCAAACAGGCATTTTTTTAACTATTCATTTTTACTTTACATTTTACCATCTGCCTCGAAAATATGTAAGAAAATTAACTTTATGGAAAAGCATAGCTTTAAAAAAACACATCCTTAAAAATTAGGTAGTTATTACTTTTTTAAGGGAACATTTAGCGATAGAAGAATCTGTAAATTTGTGCTGACAAGTTCTACTGCAGGCCTACTATAATTTACAAAAAGAAATGCAACATTCAGATATTAAAAAGGAAACAAGGAAAACATGAGTGTGTGTTCATTGACAGAAACTTTTGTTTAACTTATTTTTATGATTTTTGCCAACAACAGTTATACCATATTACATAGCCCCTCTTTCATATTACCTGAAATTAAAATTCACATTTTAAAACCATATACCAAAACAAAAGTATATGCACATACCGGAAGAGATAGCTTTAGAACTTGATTTAGCTTGTGTATTTTCTTGCCAACAGCATCTTCAAGAGATAATTTGCAAACGGTTGAAATAATTGATTTGAAATAAGTTCTTTAAATATTCCAAATATATTTAATATCACATCTGTTTCCCACCCACTAGAAATATTAAATTGGTTGACTGAAAGAAATATAAAATTCAAGAATGAAATTTGAGCTCACAGATGGGCAATGTGCCATTTATTCTATAACATTATACTTTCATTTCCTTACTTTATGAAAACTCAATTCCTTAGTAATAAGATCCCACCTCTATCCTCGACACCAGAGAATAAATCCCGAACACAGCTTCTGCTACATAACAGTTCCAGGAATTTTCAGTTACGACAGGTGAAAATTAACCTACTAATAGCCGGGATATAATTAAATTCAGCTGGCACTTAGCATTCAGACTCTGTCCCTGACAGCATCAGGCATAGATGTTAAAATGTGTAGTGAAACTGTTCTAGAGATATAGCTATCCGGTAGAGGAAGGAAAGGCTCCAAATTAATCTGTAAAGGTTAGGAGAACATACTTCTGAAATGCTTTCAATTTCTCAAGGTTCAATAGCCGTAGGAAACGGCACACATCAGTAACATCATTCTCTTCTCTTGCGCTGGCTTAATGGGTAGCCTGGGTGACCTGATGCGCCTTGAATCTGGCTCAACCAGCAAACTTAATGTGGCTGTTTAAAAGTGCTAGCATTGTTTGGAGTCCTTATTCCCAGCACAATGTTTTTTTTTTTTTTTAAGTTTTATTTTAGCAGGCTAACTCCTTTGTTTAAACTTGAACTGTTGCCCACGGAAACCCTCTTTAATAGTTTACCTAAAATCAATGATCCCCACTCCCCAAAACCCCTTTTTCCTGGAAAACAAACAAATAAACACATACGGAAGAGGACCTTGATCTGTCTCACCTCGGAGTATTGTTACCTGACCCAGGCTGTCTATCTTGCCTGTCACTCTATTCTGGCTCCTTCCTCATCAGCGAACATTTGGGGTGATCCAACAGTCTACCTTGAGTCCATTTGTCCTGCTGTGATATGCTATGACCTAGAGTTTTGTTTATTCTAAGGTTGACAACAGCGACACCCTCATGTCTGTCAAATCCTGCTTGTTCCTGAGGTCTACATCCAATTTGGGAATTTGGTGAGCTTCACAGTTTCTACCAAATATCCAATGACAACTTGATTTTGTGTGACAGGAAAACTTATATCCATCCATAATATGTTGTGTCTACTTGTAGATAGATGGCTAGAGGATGGTGATGGGAAATAGGCATGCAGGTGAATTCATATAGGTAACTTATCTATATGTATATGCATGCTGAGTTATTTCCATTTCTTTCCCTTGAGAGATAGGATTATAATTGGGGGAAACTTTATTCATTTGGCACAATCTTTTCTTAATTACTAAATATATTGAGATTATAATCTAATTACATTTATCCTTCCCTTCCCTCCCTTTAAACTAATGGTTCTCAACACTTGGGTCATGAGCCCTTCGGGTGCAGGGGCCACATATGAGATATCCTGTATATCAGATATTTACATGATGATTCATAACAATAGCAAAATTACAGTTACAAAGTATCGGTGATATAATTGTATGGCTGGGGGTCACCACAACATGAGGAACTATATTAAAGGGTCAGAGCATTAGGAAGGTTGAGAACCACTCACTGTCCTAAAACCTTCCATATTCTCTCCCCACTCTCCTTCGAGTTTAAGGTCTCTTTTTACAATAATTGCAACTACATGCACACACACACACTCAGACACACATGTTCCTAGATATAACCTGTTACATATGTGTAATGCTACATACATATAAATATATGTGTGTTTTCATTATATATATATATACATATATATATATATATATATTGTGTATGTGCGTGTGTTTGTGTTTTCAGGGCTGACCATTTGACACTGGACTACCAATTGATATACACTTCTCTGGAGAAGACCAACTCTCCTGTACCAGGTTTCCTCAATTGTCCTTGTGTAGGGTTTAGCTTGTGAAAACCTCTGTCCAGTTTGGTATTATGTTTTTTTTTAACATATGGCCCAAACAGCTCAACATAATGCTCACTTATAAATGAATAATTAAAGTAGCTATAGTGTCATAGTGCATAGTATACTCTTGGCAATTACAGAAAAATATAACGATGAACTAGTAGAATCACAGTTCCATTCACATAATCTTTACTGAGTTCCTACTAAATTGCAAGTAGATCCAATAAGAGACCTATAGGTTGATTCACCTGATCACTTCATTCTGCCCTTGTCTTCTTATTTTCACCAGTGAGGGGGGTGCCATAAAATTAGGGCAGATGCTGTTCTTTATAAGTATCTTAGATAAACCTATTCTGAGGGAAAAATAGAAGGGCTAAGACTGTGGCGTCTTTTGTTGTCAAATGTACGATACAAGCTCGACAACTTTCTTCACTCATTGTTCATTCTTTCTTTTCCTAAATTCCTAAGCTGCAAGCCAGGTATGTTTTCTTCCCTGTTAGAGATAGTCAATAAATCATTGGTTTGAGTTCCTGAGCAAAATGGATTCCAGCTGTCTACTCTCGCATTGGAGTGTTTCATTATAAATGTTGGTTAGAGTGGTGTGGCAATCCACTGCCATCGAGTTGACTAGACTAAAACAGAAAGGCAAAGGCAAAGATAATACTTCCACAGACAGAGGGGACTCATGAACAGACAGAAAAATTTAATTGAGTCTGGCATGCCAGAGGAAGTAGTATTCACAATGAGCCATGAACAAAGGAAGAAAATGGAAGGTACCTGCACAGCATCATCCTCGGCGGGGAGACTTCAAAGCAGGTAACAGCACAGGGATTTTCAGACTAAGTGGCTGGAGGTAACTGTGGAAAGGGTAGCAAAAGGCACGTGCTCTTTTTTTTTTTTAACCCAGTTTCTAATTCTAGCCTCCTGCTTCCTTCTCTGGTGCCCTTAGCAAGTCCTTGCTCTACAAGATAACACATTCTTCCACATTGGTTCTGCTCTTTAAAGCATTCCATCCTAAAGGTGGCCTCTTGAGAGGTTATTTAAATGTTTTAAAGTAGTCTAAGAAACTGTCAGTATACTTTCTATTCCTCTTTAAGTCATTAATTCTTTGAGGATTTCATATCATTTGATGACATTCAACCTCCGACTCCTCCAAGACCCATTCCCTACCTACTCATTCTCATGTATTCATTTTTGTTTTTTGAAGGTTTTTTGTTGTTGTTGTTGTTTTGGTTTGGTTTGGGTTTTTTGTTGTTGTTGTTGTTGTTATTGTTGTTTGTTTGTTTCAAGCCTGGGTTTCTCTGTAGCTTTGGAGCCTGTCCTGGAACTAGCTCTTGTAGAACAGGCTGGCCCCCAGCTCACAGAGATCCGCCTGCCTCTGTCTCATGAGTGCTGGGATTAAAGGAGTGCACCACCACCACCTGGCTTTGTTTTTGCTTTTTAAAGCCCATCCAGTTCAATTTGCTCTTTCCCTCATTTTTCAGCCACCGCTTGCCAATAGCTCGTTAGCCACGAAAGGGACCTCATATGCACCTTCTTCCTCCATGCTGGGATTTTGTTTGACTTCCCATTGTAATAAAAACCCACCTTTTCCTAAGGCTGCTAATTTGATTGAAGCATTTCATATAAAAAAAAAAACCTGCATCAAAAATAGAATTCTATTCTTGGTGGGATGTATCTGCATCGAGAAGGAGAAACTCATTAACTCAACTGAAGATTTTTATTCACGGAAACATATAAAAAGGGAGGGAGGGGAGCCGACTGAAAGTGAAAGATAAAGTTTAGAAAAAAGCTTCCTGGTTCTATTGACAGGCCCTCGGGTTCTCTGTCTCTCTGCCTTCTTCAGGTCATTCAATACCACAGATAAATTTCCTTTTCTTTACCTTCAGCAGTTAAGGGTTCAGTCAGTCAGTCTTCTGTGAAAAGCGAGTATTACTCAAAATTCAAAGACATTTATGAACATGTTGGGCTTCCTATGTTTACTAGACAATGAAACATTTACAATGCTCTAGTGATTAAGTAAACTAAGAAAATGCATATATAGCATAGATATCTATTTAAATTAATAGTATTTCAATATGCTTGAGGTTTGAAAAACAGAATTCCTATTTTAAGTGAAGAGAAGTCAGTTGTCACCACTTAGTTTAGTGCCTGCCTTCAACTGCAGGTTTGCTTTCTTTTCCTAATGCGTTAAAATAGTTTCATGAAAACCTTGGGAAACGTTGGGATCCTTTACAAGATAAATCTCCACAGAGTCTCTGGTTACCTCTTCAAAACCCTTCCGAACCAATCCTGGATGACATTGTCATGAAGTCGAAATTAAACTAAATTCCTACACTTATTCTGCAGATCTGTGAGTCAAGGCAAACAGGCAGAAGGAGAAGGGCCTGACAAGTCCTCATTAAAAGCACACCCGGCTGAAGAGAAAAGTCACTTCCCTTGAGTTCTTGGCATCCAGTCATACTCTCCGGCGATCTAGTCATCATCACAACACACACACACACACACACACACACACACACACACACACACACACTGGGAGAGTGGGGGCAGGGAGAGATCCCTGCATTTACATTGTTAGCATTTTATGAAAAGAAGGAACCAAGATTGACAAAATGCCCTGTAGGAAAGTCTGTGAGGCACTATCTTGATCGACAGTAATGTGGGAGGGCACAGCCTACTGGGGTGGTTCCACCCCTTGGTGGCTGGTCCTGAGAGATATAAAGATGTAGGATGAGCAATTTGTAGAGGAGAAAGTCAGAAATGAGCAATCTCAACAGTCTCTGCTTAGTTCCTGCCTCTAGGTCCCTGCCTGATCTCTGTCCTGACTCCCATGAATGACAGACCGTAACCTTCAAGGTGAAATGAACCCTTCCCTCATCAAGCTGCATTGGCTGTGGGTTTTGTCACAGTTATAAGGGGCAAAGCAGGACAACTTCTCATTTATAAAAGTTGAAAAAGGAGCAACATTATTCAAGTCGTGTTGAAATTTTGAAAGTTAATTATAGTCTGGGTTGAACCATTAGTTCTTCTTTAGGTACTGCCCCTTACTCTCATAAAATAAATGAATATGCTTACTTGAAACCCAGAAGAGCTTATTAAGTTCATAAACCATCCACCTCAAAAGAGCCTTCCAAGTCCAATATTTCAACAGCATAATCACAGCTAACCACTATGTATGGGTACTGCTTAGCCAATAAATAATGGGCTATGTTTGTTTTCAGATATTAGCTCAATTTATCAGAAAGCATTTGATATGAATTCAAGAGATTGAGTACATGTTTCTATCATGAAAAAGAGGTCTTGTGGGGCTTCATTCAGCTAATCCTGCCAGAATGGGCTCCACTCAGTCGGGAGAAGAATTTTCCAATAGTTGAGCCATTGCACTCACAAAAATGTAGAGTGTACTTCTTCTTTCCCCATCCTTGTGATCTTTGTGACCAGATCTGAGGCTTTTAAAATAAAAGTTCCCCCACGTGTTTTATTTGTATCAGATCAACTTCCATTTCAAAAGCCCCAGAAAAGCCCTGGGAGCCACAATGATTAACGACCTGTTCTAGGGTTTAAACTGCTTTCTAAACTGTGATACCTTCCAGAACACAAAAGAAAGGCTGAAGTAGGTCAGGAGCTTAAACTGCCCAATGGCCTACCTCATGCCAGTAGCAAGCAGAGGGTGAGAAATGAAATTAGTTCCAGAAACTTCAATGGATCGTGATTCACTGGCTTAATATTGGATGGGAAGGGTAAGAACATACAGCCGTGATAAAGCCTCAACGCTCGGCTCATTCAGAATTCTATAATGTCGAATCTGTATTAATTCAGGTGGTGACTTGGCCTGAGAACATGCTGTACATTCTGATAAGTAGATGATACTGAGTTAGAGCAAGAGAGAGGTCACTGAGTGCCATGGAGGCTAGCCTCGACTAAACTTTAACTTGGGAGCGAGGGTGCAGAGTATTCAAGATCACACAAGACTTTCACTGAGTTGGTGGCTCTATGTTCTTGTCTTTATTTGAAAAAATAAAGTTTGTGGGCCACACAGGGGAGAGCTGGGAAAGAAGTTTTGTTGTAGGATTATAGCTGGAAGATGAAAATAGAGAGAGAGATGCCCAAGATTTTTCAGAGAAGTGAGTCCTGGGATGCGGGTAGAGTTGAGCTGCTGGTGAGGGGCTTTTCCTAAGACTTAACGACAGGAATGGCAGGGATGCAGGAGAAAGTGAGTTGGTCAGTCTTTTCAATCCATCCATGTGGTATCCAGGTGTTTTGGTTTCTGTCACATCTTCACACACTCACACACACACACACACACACACACACTTGAGCTCTGATGCTCATCTTGGTTGTGTGAAAGGAGAGGGAATTCTACGTCAAGCCAGAGCAAGAACCCGAGCCCCCTCTGGCACCCTTGGCCTCTAGTCAGAGCTGAACTAAGGACATTTCTGACAAGAATCACGTTCCCTATCCCTAAATGGCTGCTGTAGGAAGTCTTACAGTCAGTGGTTACCCGCCCACTGGGGCGTGGCCTCTTATATTATATATATACAGAGGTAGAGCATGCATCTGGCCTCTTTTCCGGCTGCCAGATTCAGTTTCTGATCTTCCTTCAAGCACAGGATTCTGATTTGTGAGTCTACCCCTAAATAAATAACAATCTATTTCTCAATTCTGAGCTAGTGTGGGATTTCTTTTAAGCGTCCATCCACAAATGGCCAGACTACTTTCTATCTCCTGTTCTCATCAGTGTGGGTTTGAAGAGGGAGAACTTATAAACTACACTAGAGGAAAGTTAATTATGAGATCAGAGACCAAGATGTCTTCCAGGATTGCCTTACCAGAGTCAGAGTATTCTGATGACAAATTGATATCAAATCCTATGTCAGTAGATGGAATCTGAATCCACGAGGAGCTTACCAGTGAGGAACATACGATCCTCTACATTCTAAAACAGGACCTAGCATCTTGTTGGAAGGTTCATGCCAGATGTCTACATACTACTATCAAGATGATTAAAAAGAAAGTTTTTTTTTTCTTAAAAACTTTAAACTTTAAATTAAAAGGAGAGTTTGTAACTGGTAAAAAGAGAAGGGCATAGTTTCTTACAGAAGCCTAGTTTTCCCGTCAGAGGAACAATTCACAAGTCCCCGCCCAGGGCATACATCTGGTAGGTATCACGTCTAGGTACCCTCACCATTGCCATATCCAGCCTAGCATATCTTAAATACTGGCTCCTAAAGGATGCTTCCTTCCCCTGAGGCGAAGTCACACAGCAGCACACTGTATGCTCTTCTACTGCTCCTTTAATCTTTTCAGCAGTTAAGAGGTCTCTGTGGTCAGGCTGTGACTGTCTTTCCCCTGCTACCTTAAAGGCTCTGTGAAAAGAGAAATATTCTAAGTTACTTTCTAAATCAATATGGGAGTTTACTTTCAAAACCAGAATGGAGTATTCTTTTCAGACAGCAGAAGGAGATGGAAAATAAGAATGAGAACAAAATGGTTTTGCACCGTTTACTTTTATTCTTCTGTGTGTTTTTCTCTGCAAAGACGGAAGGGGCAGAGATGGTTTTTCAGGGTCCCATCCACTGCAAAATAGGAAATAAAAAAAAAAAACTTTACCTTCTCCCTTTTTCCATCCTTTCTCTCCCTGAGGCCTACTGAAAACAAACTCGGGGTTCACTTTGTCTCAAGACTGCTCCCTGTGGTGATTTGTGTCAGTGAGTGGCGGGGGAGGGGAGAGGGGGGCGGGAGGAGGGTCGTGCAAAGGAATGGAAGGTGTTGGCAGTGCTCCCAGTCAGTCAGCCTGCACACTAGAAGCTCCGCCTCCTCTTGGATTTGTCTCTTGTGTTCCCTTTGCAGTACAATGACTGTGCTCTGAGCATTTCTGACTTGTGGGACTTGATGTCCTTCAGGCTGAGTCAGGGGTAACAAAAATCTGTAGACTATCCAGAATGACCCTAGTTTCCAAGTTAACAGTTGTATGGAATCAGGTAAGAGTCCCCTACTCCTTTGCTGTTTCGAATACAATTTTGTTTTTTGTTTTAAATCAGGTACATTAGTACCACTGAGGGATGATGTTTATGTGCCCATTCAAGTTCTAGGCATCTTATTTCCACCTGAAGTACCAAACACGTAGATAAATCTGATGGTCTGCTTCAAACCCACAAGCATTTTTATTGCTATAATAAAGGGCTGTTACAAATGTGATGTTTTGTGCATAAAATCATTTGAACATCTTAGAATCTGTGTTTTTCCCAGAGGTGAGAATGGGCTATTATCCTGTGTATCTTCAAACCTGCAAATCTTCCCTGGAAAGACACTCTCTTCTCAACTCACAAGGAAAAGAAGCACCGTGTTTCACCATCATGACTTAGTCAGAATCATAATGGGGTGAACAATTGTCTCATCGATTATTTCAAGATTAGCTATGCTTAAAGAGTTCTAAACGTGTATTTAATAGAGCGCACTAATGAACCTATGCTATTAACGATAAAGAGCGAGTGATAGATTGCTTAGTAAAGTGGAAGTAATTTTCAATGAGCTGGGAAGAAAGTCTTTCATTAGTTCAAGATTCATAACTTTTATTTTAAATATACATAACATTGAAATTATAAAATCCGCTTTAAAAAATTAACTCATTTTAGCATCTGTATTCATAAAAAGGAAGATGGTGGCTCTCAGATAATGAAGTTTTTTGAGTTACTAAGTGGATTAAAGTGCTGAGGGATTATTGGACAGTAATGCCAAGAAAATATTAATATTGTGATACAGCCTTTGATATCACAAATATGCTTCACAAAAATGAATACTGAGAGTTTGTTCTATGTGAAGAGTTCCAGTCTAATTCGGATCAGAAAGTTTAAGGGTATTATTTCAACTAGTTACACTCAAATGACTAGGGATTGATAAAGTGAGTTTCGTGAATGGGCAGCAATCTCCCTAATGAGATACAGTACTCCAAAGACTTTTTCCAGATCTAGGGTGTTCAGCCCTGCTTCCAGGCTGCCTTACTGAAGGCAAACTGCTCCCCCACAAAGGGTCTTCTCCAGTTGCAGCTCTTTTGAGTTAATGTATTCTTGCTGGAATTATCTCCCCCATTGATTGCTGCCCTGGGAATTTTAGCGTTCATACAAACGAACAAACGTCCACCAGGCAAGCACCAGCAATGCCCAGCTGGCTCTTTGTCCCCCACGAGACATTTTCTCAGTTAGAGCCTCGTAATTGTTTAGCGCAGCTGCTCCCATTTCCAGGGTGCCAGCTCATCTGAGCCAACTGTATGCACACAGTCATGACTCATGAGGCTGAGAAAGCACACATCAGCGGTGGGTGGGGGACTTCAAGGACTCCATTTTAAAATTGCCTTCTTCTTTGTCTGCGACTTGAGGGGAAAAATCACAGTGAAAGGTGCTTATTTAAGCAGTATAAATATCCTATATACTCATGAATTTCGGCTATAGGAGCGCATTGAAACCTCGCTGTTTTTGAAAGTTCTCGTTGTATACATCTCAGCAGTTACTTAACTCTACTGTATGTGTTACAATAACAACTATATTGTAAGAACTGTAGTTTCCTAAACACACACACACACACACACACACACAGATACAGGATAAAGAATCAACCTAATATTCAGACTGCAGAACGATCAGGTAGAGAATAGATACAGAAGCCTGAATGACTGACTTCATGCTGTGATCGCTGGCCTGAGGGTTTGCTACACAGTTTCCAAAATTATTCCAGAAATACTAGAAATACATTTTTGCATGGGGAAAAGAAAGATTATTACTCTGAGGCGATTTGATTTCACTAGGGCTTTATTGTCAATTAGATAGCAATCTCATCCGGAATATTACTTTCTTTAGTAGTATGTACGTGGTATCATTAGACAGTGTCATCCAACTGCACATACACAAAACTGTCTCCAGGGACCTATAGTGTATATGATGGGATGATAACTTTGACGCATCAAGCACTGTTGTTGAGAAAGAAATTAGCCTCCGTCTTAATGTCTAGAACAATAAGTATATGCGACTTTACATCGATGTGGGTCAGGAACTAAGGACAGATTTCCTTGGGTGCCTGTGGCTCACTCCAGGTCTGTTGCAAGGCTGAAAAACACGTCTGTAAGTCAGGGCATCATCAAAGTGCCTATTGGTCATGACCTCAGGTATCTCTAGGATGAGCTAGGAAACGATCTGTTTCCATGAACACACCTAGGAATATAGGACTCAGAAATATTCTAAGTTGTTCTTGAGATTTCTACCAGGACTCCCTCTCGCCACTTTTTTTTTTTTTGTTGTTGTTCCTCTGGAGGCAGAGATGGAGTGAGTACACGCGATGCACAGACACTGTCTGTTTGCACTAGTATTAAAAGTAACACCCATACATTTTACCACATTCTATCACTAGGGTCACATCTATAAATTCAGCCTATGTTCTTGAGGACACAGTCACAAAAGGTTTGAGTATTAAGAAGTAGAAATCATTGGGGACCACCTGGGAGTCTGCCTGCCATGTGGAGGGAGGGTGCTAGCATTTCTCCCCAGAAATATGAAACTCTCGCATCAGGTTAATTTCAGGATCACTATTTTTGATACATTGCAATAACACTACCTTTATTATGATAAAGTGGTCCTTAGCAACTGAAAATCTGGATATGTAACAATTAACTGTCCACCAAGAAAATGTTTATTATCATTACGGCATATGATACCATTTACATACACTATATAATATAATATAATATAATATAATATAAACAGTCTTCAACTTTTTAACGTGTGTGTGTGTGTGTGTGTGTGTGTGTGTGTGTGTGTGAGCAGGCTTGTGGAAGTTAAGAGGAAGTTGTGGAAGTTCCATAGGATGTTAACCTACGGCATTTGGGTCTCTCCTCCCTTCGTGTGGGTTAAAGGGCTCAAATCCAGATGAATGTCAGGCCTGGATGGCCAGCCCCCTTGCTTGTTGAGCCTTCTTGCTGGTCCTAAATGGCCTTTAACATCTTGGGCTTTCAAACCATGCAATGTAAGTTCTAACCATGGTTCTGTCATTCATTTTATGACCCTGGAATATTTATTCAACACATGGACAATCATTTTCTTCACTGAAAGCTAAAACTTGATAGAATTGCTGTAGAAACTGAGAAAAAAAGTAACGCTGGGTATAGCTCTTTACAACACAGTGCCTAGCTCTTACAAAGAATCCCTAGCACTGGTACTATAGGTTCCTCATTACATTCTGGAACTACTTCATAGGAAACTTTATAACAACAGAAACTAATATTCTGAGTTTATTTTTTTAACTAACTCTGATGTTCTCTCTTCTAGAAAGCTTTATCCTTAGACTCCTTTATTGCTGGTGTTCTCATAGTGCCTGTAAAGTGTTTTGATGAAATCCTACATCATTTGTTTCCTTCCAAGTCCTCCCCATCATATAGACACTGTACATCAAGTGCTCTTTAAAAAAGAAAGAGAGAAATTCTCCCAAATGCATTTAATGCTGCTTCTATGTACATAGGGGTAAAACCATCTTCCAGGGCATCTATAGCCTCTCAGAGGCTACACAGGACTCTCCTCCTGTTAACAAGAGCTTCCCAGAGAAGTGTGGGACTTCATCTAGAGTGTTTGCTTGATCTTATGCAGATATTGTGTGTACAGTCCAAGTCACAGTGAGCTCGTGTGTGCAATGACCTGTGATGTCCCGTAATTACTATTTCGCTGTAGATGTCTATTCCCTGTGGTTCTAACAATGATTTTCCTATTCCCCTTCTGCTATAATCTCTGAACCTTGGAAGGAGGAATGTCAAATGGATGTTCCGTTTAGAGCTGAGCCCTCCACAGTCTCTTATTTTGTGCATGTTGGTCAGCTATGGGTCTCTATATCAATTTCCAGAGAAGCTTCTGTAATGACTACTGAGATGCTTAAATCTCTAGGCATAATGATAAGAATTTAGAGGTCAATTTATTAACAGAACGAAGGTATTCAATTCTCCCATAGGTCATATGACTTAACTAGCTATGAAATTTTCACCCAGTTAGGCTGCATAAGTTATATCTTGTGGAATAGGCTTTAGATGGAATCAGAGAGTGGGTACTCACAACATTCATGCCACAATTACAACAGCATCTTTTTCTGAAACTCTTATTTGAAGAACTCCAATATAACCTTAATTCAAGGAATCATTGTCCTTTCAGAAGGCTCTACACACCCACAGTTCTAAACCAGGGGACTCTTCTCAGTCTTCCCCAGCCACTGTGACTAATTCTATCATGGTAAAAAGCACATTTATTTTCTGTTTCTTAACTTACTTCAAATGCTCTTTAATTACAGTGTAGGCCTTACTAAAACATGCGCGTTTTGAAAGTCAAAGTGAATGTTTTTTATTTCTATAGCCATGGGACCTAGCTGAGTGAGAGCACGGAGTAGTTTTCAGTAACTATGAGTTGAACAGGTGAATGAATGACTGATTTGAGAGATATTGATACAGACTTTCTTCTCTACTTGATTCTACCAGAGGTAGAATCCACTGGAAACCAAGAATCTTGATTTGGAGGAATCATTTTTCTTCTGTTTGTTTGGAAAGCTAGCTGCTTGATCAAGAGTTGTTTAGATCAGAGACCATGCACTTTACACTAGTAGTTCTTAAGATCCAATTTAGATGAAAGTCAGTATTTTACTGACTTCCTGTTATTTTGTGTTTTGAAGTCTATAACTTCGTAATGACGACATCATTTCACAAACCTATCTATTGCTCGCAGCCTTCCTCACAAACCTGTTTCCAAGGTTTGTTTTTTTTTCCTGCCTGTTCTCTAACATTTCCACACAAAAATGTGTATGTCTAGCCATTCATGTATACATATAAATTCAACTATTGTCAACCCTAAAATATAATAACACACCAGAGTAAGTATATTGATTTGTTACTATCACTTGCTAAAATTTATATTTCCATGCATTTTTTTTCTGTTATGAAGGCAGAGAGTAGGAAGTTAGCCTTTGGAAAAGCTTTTGAACCTGTGTTTGCACATTAAAAGTACTTGAGGATGATGACCCTTGATAGTGAACGTTCTTGGTTAAAAAACTCTAAGAAATAAATTTCTCTTATTTATAAGTCACTTAGCAACCCCAAAAGACTGAAACTTGTGCATAAATGTCCATTTTCTGCTGTTGAGCTTGCAGGGTAGATTGCCATGAATTCAGTCAATATGGCTTTCACCATTGTTAGTTTAAAAATCACTCTCAATTTCTCAGTGTCATGATAACTTCTGCTCACATCCCCAACAACTAACAGTACGCTCTCTTCTCTAGGCCTAATATAGAATACTTTAGTCTGAATCTTTTTTTCTTCCCATATCTCATTAACTCCCATAACAACATCTTCCACTGTCATGGGGGGAAAAAAGCAAAATTTATCCTAAAGACAAATAGAATTATTTGGAAATAACATATGATAATAATAAGCCTCACTCTACCAGGGGAGGGGATGTAAGCAGAAACCCATAGACTGATGAGTTTTTCCATTTAGTAGCAATGCTTTCTCCTTTAACATCCTTTATTACTTGTATTTAACTGACATTTGATATGTTTGAACCACTGATACTCATTTCAGAACACATTGTTTAAAATATCAATATTGAACTAACTTGCTATTCCTTTGCTCTAAAAAATTGAACAACCAAAAATCAATGGAGCACAGTTTATGTTAGCCAGTTAATCCTGGGTATGAAGTCTGCCCTAGAATGTGTTTAATAGACCCAGGATCATTCCATTGACTAAATTTAATGGTCTTTCTCTCCCAGAATCTACCATTTCTGACTAGCTTCCTGCCTATAGGCGGGACTTCCTTCTGCCGTGCTGGGATATTTGTCTAGCATGAGTTTATGCCAGTCTTGTGCATACAGTCACGTCTCTGTGAGTTTATATGTGCTTGTGGACTGTTGTATCAGGAAAATGCTGTTTCTTTGAAGTCATCCACTACATCTGGGTCTCACAATCTTTCCATCCCCGCATCCACACAGATCCCTGCACATTGAAGAGGGATATTATATGTGTCCACTTAGGACTTAATATTAAAGATCTCTTATTTGCTATATATTAACCAGTTGTGGGTTTGCATGCTAATTACTACCGACTGCATGATGAAACCAATATAATGAGGGTTTAGTGATGCACTAATCTATAGGAATAGCAATGTGTTATTAGACCCTATTATGGTGTTCATTTACCATAATAAGAGTAGTAGGTTTTCCTGTAGGGAAAGAGTAGTAGGTTTTCCCATGCTTACCTAGCTTCAGGTTCCTGGTTTCATTGATGGCGTCAAATACAAGTTACATCTCAAGAAGCAAGTCTTACATCCAACCAAAAGGTGTTTAATTACTCTTATAGCATGCACAAATATTCAAATTCAAATGCACCACACAGTTGCAGCAGTGGGCGTATCTTACAAGCAGGTTGTTTTGTAGATGGGTGGTATGATGGTTTCCTCCTCTGGTGGCATGTACAGTACCTTCAAGCACTATGAACAGTATCCAGCCAGGACAAAGCTTCCAGTTGAGGACCATGTAGTTTTCTCCATGTCCCATGATGATAAGATTGTGATACCTTCAACAATAGGGTCTCACCATCAGGTTGTGGATGGTAACCTATACCATTAGCCACAGCCTATGTTTGAAGGATGTCTATAGGATCCCATTGCCTAGCAACTCAAAATTTTACTTGAGTATGAAATCCAGAAATTTGGGGAAACAGTTTAAGATGCCAATGTAGAATGGAGTCTCTTAAATACTTTCATGTGAAAGGCCTAATATAATTTATCAGAGACTGAATTAGTAAGAACTATTAAAGATATGAGATACACTAAAGGATATCACCTCTATTTGACATTTGAAATTTGAAAGATTCCAAAAGAAATAATCTGTGTATTTTGCTATTCATCTGTGTTCAATAGAAAATTAAAATGATAATTTCAAATACAAAGGTGTGTTTGAAAAAATCTAGAATATTTTATATACTGGTAAGACACAAAAGCTACAATGAAGAAATCAAGAAAAGCAATGCACATACAGAATTGTATTATACACACTTAATGAGTTGGCTGTTACTGAGAAAATTGTGCTTCCCATGGGGAGGCACATGGTGGCTTGATTTCCGTTTGTTCCTTGGATGTATGATGTTCTGATGTGTTTTAGTTAGATATTTTCACATTCATGCTTCCACCTAGGAGAAATAGGAAATCTTAAAAGTTTTCTATTTTGCAAAAATATCAAAGCTAAATTATTACTGATGAGCGATAAGATATAATATCAGCCAAAATGAAATTTGTGACTATTTTGAATCAAGAAAAATGACCTCCTATGAAGTTGTTCCTGAGAAGTGATGTGAACAACTAGATGCTAATGACTATTCGTACAAAGTCCCTGCTTCTTTACCGGTTCTTCTAAATAAGCTAAAATACCATCTTTATTTCTCTTCATTTACATTAGATTATGCATGTACTTATTGGTTCAAAGTTACTGCAGAACTCAAAGGTGGTTTCTTTTTTTAAATGAATTATATCTGAATTCTTCTGTTTGCTTTGAAAAGAAATGTTTTTAAAGGACTACGTTTGACAGCACTAGCTCATTGGTACCCCCAGATTAACTTTGGAGTATAAATATCTCTAGATTATAATAGAATTGGCCTCATATTTAATTTACAGAATCAACAAGGATTTTAGTAGAATACTCAAAATTTTTCCCTCTCTTGGCAGATCAGTGTCTTAGGGCTTCTATTCCTGTGTTGAGACAGCATGACATAGCAAGTCTTATAAAGGAAAACAATTAATTGGGGCTGGATTATGGTTTTAGAGGTTTAGTTCATTATCATGATGGCAGGAAGAATCACAGCATGTAGGCAGACATGGTACAAGGGAGGTAACTGAGAGTTCTACATCTGGATCCACAAGTAGCCGAAAGTAACAGTGACCCACTGGCCAGGCTTCAGCTTCTGAGACCTCAGAGACCAGGCCTTAGTGATGTGACAGACCTCCTCTAACAAAGCCAAACCTACTCCACAAAGGTCACACCTATGAATAGTGCCACTCTCTATGGGCCTATGGGGGCCTTTTTAAATAAACTACCACAATCAGAAAATATATAATTAAGAGTAAAGTATTTCTATAGTTTTCTCTTATTGTGCAGTATTATTCCATGTCTTAAGGTTAAGATAACTATTTAATCATTTCTTTTTAATGTTACTTAGTTTTTGTTAGCTTTTACTTGTGTGCTGCTTTTAATGATCAAGTCTCCCTATTATATTTAAGGAATATTTTGAATCCTAAAAAGACATTTTTCAAAGAATCTTTTAAACTTAAAATAGTAAAACACAATTTCTTGCATAATGAAACTTACTGAGCTTTCCATGTACTGGAACATTTGGGTCACAGGTTTGTCATCCTGTAGAAAAATTATTCAGTATTTATTACGTGGCTTACAACGGATGTAGAGTGGCTTCAAATATAGAAAATTGAGTACCATGGTTAAAGCTTTAAGGTATTTTAAAGTCTAGAAAATAACTCTACAACCTAATTCATATTTTTCTTCTGCACCAGTTTGATCTCTGCAAAACCTTTTGTTATGGAATAGAGCAAGAGAAAGTGAGGGACAGAGGAAAAGGGGGAGAAGAAAAGAAAGGAGGAATACAGACGAAAATAGACAGAAGGGTTAGCACTGAGTTCTCTGAAAGTCATCTATTTTTACTTCTTCTGGTTACGCTAGTTGGGCTACTGAGGCACTGACTGTCATTTAGAATTCTTGTTCTTCTGGGTCCACAATACCTAGTAACAGAGTATCAAAATACAGGATGGAAAAACTGATGGAAAAGTTTCTCCAAAACAAGGCTAGAAGAAAAGTGAGAGACTTCCAGGAATCTGTTAAGAATAAAAATGACTTGAGTAAATCCTTGTAGTTAGAATAAAATATCATAGACTCTTAGCTAATTTCTAGCCATCATATGTGGTCCAACCAAGTAAGACTCATTAACTTCCCATCAGACAGAAGTCTCCCTGTTGCCAAAGCTGCTCTGTAATGGAATTTGTTCTTTTCTCATTTGAAGATTTAGCTGGAAGGAAAGGCTACCCTATATTTACAGAAAACAATAAGACGCTTTGATATGCATCTTCATTACAGGATAATAAAAATGACTAATTAACACATCCATATCAAACCAAATCTCAGCTCATACCTGATAGCAGAGCTTTTGCCTTGGAAATTATCAGAAACCTTTTGTCAATGTAGTAATCATCTATACCTCAGGGAAGATGTCACTCTTGATTTCACTGTGACCTTGAGCATATTTTCTACTAGCAGTACTGCTATTTTGTTGTTATTATTTGATAATTAAACACAGTATACTTTATCATATTTTCCTTGCTCCCCAACTCCTCCCAGATCCTCTACCCTTCCCTCCCTACCCCAATCTATTTTCTTTCTTACTATTAAAAAGGAAGGGAAGAAAAATAAAAAGCCACTAAAAACATGGAATCTGTTTAGTGTTGGTGAACTATATTCCTGGGCATGGGTCCTCCCTTGTGGTGTGTGGTCGGCGAACTCAGTGTCACTCATTTGAACGAAGCTGATTTCACTCTCACAGTATCTACTGACTGCAAACAGCTTCTTAGCTAGGAGTGGGACTTTGTGTCTGCCTCTCCTCCTCCATTGTGGGACTTTGGCTTGAGCGTGTCCAGGTTCTATGCATGCTGTTGCAGTGTATGTAGGTTCCCATGTGCATTGGCCTTGTGTGTATAAAATGCTGTTTCCTTAAAATCATATGCCGCCTCTGGCTCTTAAAATCTTCCTGTTCCTTCCTCCTTGTAGATCTCTGAGGCTGCAGGAGATAACTGTGATATAAACATCTCACTCAGAGTCAACACTCCAAAGTCTCTCTCTCTCTCTCTCTTTCTCTCTCTCTCTCTCTCTCTCTCTCTCTCTCTCTCTCTCTCTCTCTCTCTCTCTCTCTCTCTCTCTCTCTCTCTCTCTCTCTCTCTCTCTCTCTCCATATTGCCTGTTGCCATGGTGTGGGTCTCTGTATTAATTCCCACCTGTTGCAAGAGAAACTTCCCTGGCAAGGGTTGAGTGATGCACTGACATGGGGTCCCATCTGGTGTCTCTAAATGTTTATCTTCTTCTTACAGGCTTCCTCCTCTGCAGGCCTCAGCTTCTTCTAATTGAGAGACAGCGTTTCTGTCTTTCCTTTCTTTCTCTCTCCTGTCTCTGTTCCTATTTCTGCCTCTTTTGTGAGAATTAAAAATGTGATTGTAGTCCCTAGACATTCACAGAAAACTATGCTCTAAGTTGGGTGTTTGTAGGGGGAGTATCTATGTTGGTGTGGATGTGGGCACATGTGTGAGGAGGTGCACAAACAACATGTGTGCATGTGTGTGTTGAAGTCAGGTGTCTTTTTTAGTGGATTCCCATTATTTTTTGAGACGTGTTTTTTCACTGGACTTCATGCTCATCAATTTGGCCAGACTGGCTAGCCAATGAACTATAGGAATCTTAGTTTCTCTATCTGTCCCCAGTGCTAAAATTATAGGAGCATGCCATCATGCCCTTCTTCTTAGTTGGAGTTTTTAATGTTTTATAGGTTATAGATGACTCTGAAAAATCTGATAAGGGAGTGAATATATATATCCCCAGAGAAATATATACCTCTATGTAATAAAAACCACATGTTATATACCTTTAAGAACAGAGGTTTTTAGAGTTATCATAAAGCTAAAACTGATTTATAGCAGACCTATGTGTATCTGAGTTTTACAAAATAAAACAATAATATGTACTCAAGTACACACACACACACACACACACACACCTCTACAGGCCAATTTTAACCCCCCCCAAAAAAGAAAATGGGGTGCAGACCAAAACAAAGAATTCTCAACAGAAGAATCTAAAATGGCTGAAAGGTACTTAAGGAACTGATCAACATCCTTAGCCATCAGAGAAATGCGAATCAAAACAACTCTGAGATTCCATTTTATGCCTGTAAGAATTGCCAAAATCAAAAACACTGATGATAGCTTATGCTGGAGAGGATGTGGGGTAAAAAGAAAACTGCTCCATTACTGGTGGGATTACAAACTGGTACAGCCCCTTTGGATATCAGTGTGGCAGTTTCTCAGAAAATTAGGAAACAACCTTCCTCAAGATCCAGCAATACCACTTTGGGGGTATATATCCAAAGGATTCTCAATCGTACCACAAGAACATGTGCTAAACTATGTTCATAGCAACATTGTTATAGCCAGAACCTAGAAACAACCTAAATGTCCCTCGACTGAAGAATGGATAAGGAAAATGTGGTACATTTACACAGTGAAGTACTACACAGCAGAAAAAAATAATGACATCTTGAAATTTGCAGGCAAATGAATGGATCTAGAAAATATCATACTGAGTGAGGTAACCCAGACCCAGAAAGACAAATATATGTACACACTCAGAAGTGGCTTTTAGGCATAAAAAAAAAAAAAAGCCTACAATTCACAATCCCAGGGAACCTAGTCAACAAGGAGGACCCTAAGAGAGACATACATAGATCTAATCTAAATGGGGAGTAGAAAAAGACAAGATCTCCTGAATAAATTAGGAGCATGGGGACCATGGGAGAGGGTTGAACGGGGGAGGGAGGGGAGCAGAGAAAAATGAATAGCTCAATAAAATCAATAAAAAATAAACCTTGGAAAATCATTAGAACTCAGAATAATGAATGACTGTGCTACTTCGTTTTAGTTTTGTATTTAATTAATGGTCACTTCCTTTGTGACAGCTGTGTTGTTTTTGCATATTTCTTACTTGAATATAGGGGTAGTTGTCATTAGAGAATGCCTGCTTCGATGGTAATTACTCAGCTTAGCTCAAATCATTAAACATTTCCTGGTGCTGTATAATCTATCTGCTTCACTTTGCTACCCAGTACTTTCCCAGTGGATAGAAAGGCAGCCAGACTCTTGGTTAAATAGACATCCCTAGTCAAAGGTAAATAACAGGTGAGAATGCTCCAATAACACTGCATCAGGATAGTTAATGGCTGCTTGAAGCACTGCCTAATCTTTAGGACAGCTTAATCATTCCCTACTGAACTTTTCGAAAGAGAAAGGTAGTTATTACTGCTGGGGTTCACAAAAAAAAAATATGTTCAAAGTGGATCTTCATTGAATAAATAGTGCTGTTTCATCTGGGAGATTTTAGTTATATATAACACCAAACTGTTGAAAGTTAAACAAATAGGAAAGTGCTAACAAGAAGACAAATGTAGTTGGTTAAAAAAAAAATCTTTAGTGTGTATTAAACTGTATATTTAATGGGTAACTTGAGGGGGGAGAAAATATAAATTTCCTTATGAATATCATGGAATCTTAGTTTTATACAGTGACTTGTTACTCTTCTCATCTTTCCTTTGTTTAGAAGAAAATTCGTGTAATAGTTCAGTTAATCATGTTTTATCTTTCTGAAGTTTGGTATTTCTCAAATGTGTAGGAAATGTTGACTCTCTTAAGGAAATGGAATGGATTGAATAGCAGAATTTTCTATTTAGTGGACTTGGAGAACTCTCATTACACTGATAAACAAATATTTACCTACCTAATAATTCATTTTCCAAAACAATAAATCCAAAGCACTTTCATGATTAATTTTGACTTAAAATTTTTGTGTCTATTATTTGCAAAATACATATTTAATGTTATAGGATGCTTTCTCATTTAGACTACTTAAATAATATAAAGGACAATATAAATAATCACATAGTGTTCTTAGTGTCATTGTTTTGTTTTCTGAAGGAAGATAAATACAATGTGATTAATGAAATAATTTATTGTCACTTAAAAAAAAAGCTGGGATAAGATTCCAAACATATTTATATAATATATATCATCCTTCTTGATAGTCTAGAATTACTTCAAAGTGTTTATAGTAAAATATTTTGAGCATGTTGTAAAATAATGAGATTGGTATCTAGTCACCCAGTTTCAACATAAACTATAGTGAGCATTATAGCATCATACATAACCAGACCTCCTTCCTCTCTTCATGCTTCAGGGCATATTGAAAAAAATCTCTAACATTGTAAAAGACCCATAAACATTTCATCCACAGTTATAAAGCATAACTACAGGGCCTGGAGAGATGGCTCAGTAGCAAAGAGAACTGGTTGCTCTTCTAGAAGACCTGTGTCCAGCTCCCACATCTACCTGGAAGCTCACCGTCATCATCACCACCATCATCATTTATGCCCCAGCAATGCATAAGCATGCATGGGCAGCCTGTTTATGGTGGTTCTCCAGTTGTTCCTATGCTGGCCCGTCCTAGATGCTTGTGTTATTGTTATACCCAAGGTTCCATAGTCTTTCTTTATCCAGCATTTTATGTGGGGTGGGGGAACTTCCTCTTTGCCTTATTGCGTGCACTCCTCCAAGTAGTACTATCATAACCACCTATATAACTCCTGTTCCAGGTTATCAGATACCCTCTTCTGATTTCTATGAAGTACACAGACATCCATGCAGGTACAATACCCATACACATAGAATAAAACATAATAAAAATAATTTTAAAATAACTACAGATGGCATTGCACTCAAAAGTAGGAATTGCCCCTAATTTGTCTCTAAAAGGACCCTCACTGATTTTTTTTTCTCTTCTGTAATCTATGTTCCCTGACAAAAGTTAGGAAATATCCTTTCACTTTCTTGAATTTGAACTAACATGCTTCTGCTCTGACTATGAAAAAAAATATGTGTCTAGACACTGAGAAGGCTAGAAGTTTCTGTTATTGAAATCAGAGGAGCAAAGAATTGGAGGGATGGAGAAAAGAAAGGGATAGAGTGAAAGAAAGGGAGATGAGGAAACAGAGAAGCAAAAGAAAGGGAGAGAGAAAACAAACAGAAGAACAAAGCCCCTCAGCATATTGGGGGTTTGCCCTGCAGTTAGCCATAGCAAGGAGTTAATCACGTGAATCTTGGCTTTCTCACAAAGTAAATATCCCTAAACAAACCCCAGTTGTCAGCAAACAGCACAGGACTCCTGCATTCTAAGCCCTGCCTTCATTCACATCTGAAGCACAAAACTATAAATAATTAATATCTACTCTTTTAATTCACAAAACTTTGGCCTAGTTTGTTTTAAGGAGTAGGTAACTAAAGCAATTTCAGTCCCAATTAAAATTTCTCCATGCGGTGTACAAATACTTTTGCTATTATTGGTATGTCTAAGCCATGATGTGAATTACCCTACAATTCTAAACCGTGATGAAAATGCTTTATATATGTGATAATTAAAACTTCCCTGTTTTATTATCCAATTCATTAAAGAGATATGATGATATGATGGCATGACATGACATAATACTTCGGCATAGAGTGGTGATTTGGGCATATATTATTATCATTGTGAAAAATCTGAGATCTGAAAAGATTAATGACTTAGCATAAAAAAATTTAATACCTAATACTTAAATTCATATCTTCAGATTTCTGGAAACGTTCTTTCCCTTATTCCTATCTCAGTTGTGCCTTCAAAGACTTATAGCACAGGTCACACTAATTTAGATGTCTTAGGGTTGGAGCTATGGGTATTCTTGGGAAACATTTATAACTCAAGTGTACCCTGCTACATCTCTGATGCCTGGTCCCTCAAATCTCCTCTTAATATGTCTCTCTTGATGTACCAAAGACTTCAATGAGCTCTGATCTCTGATCGGGGCCTTATTTTCACCAGCATTTTATTACCAGATACATTTTTCTCAAGCTAAGTATGACCATGTTTCCTGACTGGCAATACTTAACAGTCTTCAAACTGATTACCATAGGGCGATGAATTCGTTCTGAATATCTTATTCTGTCTCTGTGATATTTAAGTCAGTACAATAATCTTCTGAATCATGAAAACAATGACCTTCCAATACAGAATTAATGCCCACCTGACTTCAACCCCAACTCATTTGGATTTATAGTAATAATTCGTGATATTAAAATATGTCATTAAACAGAATTTATTGAAATTCTTTTACTAATAAAGTTGCATGATGATCGAGTAATCACATGATTCACACATAGCCAGGCACAAGTTAAAAACCTGTAAATTAAATTAACATTTGATCTCATACCACCAAAATGCACCCCACTGTACATAACAAATTGCAATATAATAAATAAAGTACTATATTCTAAGCCCAGTTCCAGAGATAAGTTGATTATATAATCACTGGATACAGAATTCAATAAAGCCTTAAAGCTAAAGTTAGCTCTAAGTAAACAAAGCCTGGTAGAGTTACAAAGTAATGCCATTTAAATTGGCTTCCAAAGGCCAGCAGGAGCAGTATTTGCCTTAAGGATTATGTTAGAATATCCTGAAAGAGCAATTGAAGCTTGGATGGTTGTAACACTATTTTGACATTCTCAAAAAGGCATGGAGTTTTGAAAAGAAAAATCATGATTTTACATATTAGATTGGCCCATGTCAAGTAGCCAATGATTGACTTGTTTGGTCCACAGAATTGTCAAATGCTGACCATTTTAGTTCACAGGTGGAAAGTATTTTCTAAATTATATGTTTCTATTTTTGTGATTTCATTACTCTCTTGTGGCTGCAGAAAATAAAGCATTAAAAGGTGTTTAAAACAATGGAATTATATTCCCTCATACAGGTCCTGATTTGCTCCAAGTCAGATTATTAACACAGTGTTTCTTGGAAAGTCTAAGGGGAAAGTCACATCTCCCCCCTCTTGGGCCCTGCTGTGAAAAGACACGCTTGGCCATCCTTGATATGCAGCCCCCCCCCCGCCCCGCCTCCGCTAGCTTGTGGGATTCTCTACATGTGTCTTTGTGTTTCTGCACCCGAATCTCTCTTCATTTATACAAGCATCAATTATTGTACCACTCTGGCCTCATTTTAACTTGATTCTATCTGTAAAGGGCATATTTCAAAATAAGGTCACATTTACAGGTGCTGTGGATTAGGACATAAACATGTATTTGAGATGTACAAATTGCATCATAACAGTCCTATTGAGAGGTATATGCTAAACCATTTTAACCTATTTTTATATTTTAAATATGAATAACATAAATCGGGGGGTTTCTGACATAAATATACTTCTCTTTAAAAGGAATTTACATGTAAAATGTATGAAACCTTTCCCTAACACTCAAACCTGAGGTCCGTGCCACATACATTAGAGTCTCCGTAGCCTGCGCCATGCCTTCCCAGCGCCGTCCTCTGCCACTGTTTCCCTATGTATAACCCTTCAGCATAAATGCAGTCTGCTTATAATTCGTCCTCTGCACTGTTTCCCTGTGTATAACCCTTCAGCATAAATGCAGTCTGCTTATAATTCCTCCGCTTGTAATACCCTTAACGTCAATGATTCTGTCCTTCCTCCTGCAATGTGCTTTAGGTTCAGTTTCCTCATGCCCCGACATTATGCACTTGTAACTTGGTTCAAAGTCTCAACATAGCTGTCATTTTTTTTTTTTCTGACACTTCTACGAATATCACCTCGGCACCATTCCCACCCTCAGACACCTAGTAAGGTGAAACTCCAAAAGCTTACCGTTCTCACAGTGCCGTGACATCCGAAACAGTGTACAACCGTTTCAGATGTCAGTGTGGTAGGGTAGGGTTGCAGCCCACAGCGTTACTCCCCAGAAGTTGCAAGGCAGGCGCTGTGTGCATTTTACTCTCCGGGAGGAGTTCCAAGGTAATCCCAGACAATACCTCTTTGTGAACAAACTGTTTCGTAATCCTTGCTGTTTTCTTTACACGATCTTTCTTCCCGGAGGAAAACTGTAGGTTCAGGGTTTAGAAAAATCTGCTTGGCTCAAAGTTTCAACCTCCCTTTCTTGGAGTAGCCCATAGCATGCAGGAACCTGGCAGGGGGAGGGAGCTGGAAAAATAGAACACATCCGTATTTTTTTAGATCTTGACAACCAAAATAAGGTTTTACGTGTTACGTTGTACAAGATAAGGAGATGGTGTTTTATGAGAAAGGCCCAGTGGTTAGCATGACAGTTGATAGTCCACACTTTCCAACCAAGATGTCATAGATTAACTTTCCAGGCTGAATAAAATTACAATACTGTTCTATCTGATTTCCTCTTTCCAAGTGATAAGAGATATTAAGCTACACATTTTACCCTCCTGGATTTGGAAAATGGCATCCTTACACATTAGCATATCTTAGATTCTAAGGATTTTTAATATTTTATGAAATATTAGATCGCTTTTCTCTGTATTGAACTCTCTATATTGTCCTCATGCTCAGCTTGTCATTTTCAACCAAAGTTTGAGGTAACCTTCCATTTCCTCCATGTATTTGTTTATTCATATTTACTGTGCTCTGGATAAATAATCAGATTAGGTTCTCAGGTTCCAAAGCTACTTAAATTGCTTTAGTTATTACATAACCACATTTGCCTATTTTAGCTAAATTCCTATGTTATGCTTTAATAGTCATGCCATTGCGCTTGGTGGCTGACTTCTCAAGTCTATTTTAAGTGAGGGATAATAACTTGTTACATGAGGAGAAAAGAAATAAGGTATGACAATAAAAATAAAATTGAATATTGAAGTAAACTCAGGAAGGTTATTATTATACTTAAGATAAATTCAATATGTATAGAATTTCCCAAACTATAAAAAGTATCAACAGGGATCTGAGATCCATATCATAAAGCCAATAATATAATTTAGAAGAATCTAGTTTGTACACTTAGTAAATGCTTCATCTTTCAGAACAGTGTGCACATGTGTGATGTGAAGAGCGCAATGTTGTTCTTCAGAGGCCCCTTAAACATGCTTAGTGTATGGTACATTGTATAGGTGGAAACCCTCCTGTTTTGATTTTTGGGTTTTTTTTAATTTGTTTGTAGAAATCACAAAATCACAAATTTACTTTAGACATGACTCAAGTTTAGCTCTGATAGTCTCAGATAAACTAAAACTATAAGCTACATAATTTTAGCTGGCTTGACACTTTATTAAGAGACTATGTCTTAATGTCTGCATGTCCCTTGGCAGATAAAAATCTGTAACAGCTCCAGGTAATATTCTGAAGAACTCTGAAGCATTCCCTGCTCCGGTGGAATTCTCTACATCTCAGAAAAAAATTGAATGAAGTTACTACTTGTTCCAGAATATTAAATATCTTTTCATCATTTAAGCAAGAGATTCTTTTGAGTGTATTTTAGTCTTATTTGTTTTTGCTCTTACTGAAAATGTATTACAAGGAGGAGAATCATGCTTAACTAAAGATCTGAATAGGTTAAGCAAGATTTCATTTTTCAATTAATTTATCAAGATTTAATTATTAATTAGTATGAATAAATCAAATCTGACTTTAGGTATATATATGTATTTTTATTCTTTACAGCTACTACTTCCTTACATTTGAAAACTGAGCAATTACTTAAATTAATTGATTTTATGCATTTCTGAAAACATTCATGTACTTAAAAATCTAATGGTTTTTCAGTGTCTCAGGAATAATATGCATTAAATTTTGCTGAAAAATCTTATTTATCAAGAAATGTCATTGCGATTTTTTTTAACTGACAACATCACCAAAAATCATTATGTAAGATTCATATAAATGTATGTGTGTTTTTCACGAGTATGTCAAAATAACATGACTTCTTTCTGATGTATCGTGTTCTATAATTGCCTTACTATTTTACAGGTATGACAGAATTTAAAATGCGTTTTTTTATGCATGTCTGCTTTTCTTTCTTATACTCAGGTTCTTTCTTTGGGAGCAGATGTCTTGCCAGAATACAAGCTGCAGACACCACGCATCAACAAATTTACCATATTGCACTACAGCCCTTTCAAAGCAGTCTGGGATTGGCTTATTTTACTACTGGTCATTTATACTGCTATCTTCACCCCCTACTCTGCAGCCTTTCTCCTCAATGACAGAGAAGAACAAAAAAGGCGAGAATGTGGCTACTCCTGTAGCCCTTTGAATGTGGTAGACTTGATTGTGGATATTATGTTTATTATAGACATTCTAATAAACTTCAGAACAACCTATGTAAATCAAAATGAAGAAGTGGTAAGTGATCCTGCCAAAATAGCAATACACTACTTCAAAGGCTGGTTCCTGATTGACATGGTTGCAGCCATCCCTTTTGACTTGCTGATTTTTGGATCAGGTTCTGATGAGGTAAGAGCTGCTTAAGAATTTTATTTTCTGAAAGACTGCAATTGTAAAAGTAAGCTAGATAAAAAAAAAAAAGTAGTCCTACATCTCACAGATGAAATTCATTTACACCTGGAAATGTTGTAAAATGAAATGAAGACATTTTTCTGTTGTGAATAATTAAAATTACTTCTATATTTGCTAAGAGATACAAAAATACTATCCATGCTGTAGCCAACAATTTAAATTTTAAAACACATCCACAGAGCATTTTATTCTAGTGAGTAAAACTTGTACAGAGAAGTTCTTGAGTGCAAAGCTATCCAACATTAAGGCTGTTTTCTTTCTTACATCACTAGTTAGGGTGTGGAACAAAGAGAAACTTGTTCTTTGTTCAAACTATGAAAAAGGGCACCTTATGAAATGCCTTTATCCAAAACTCTTTCACTTCTCCCTCACGTTTCAGAAAATATCAAATGCATATTGCTAATACCTCATAAAGTTGGAAAGCTTAAGGAAATATGATAAGTTTGGATGTATTGAGTACATTTTCTGTACAGTGGGTCCATAAAAATAATCAGACCTTCAAAGGAATCTTTGGGACAGATTCAGTTAGTGTCCCCATTACTTAACCATCACTAACTGCTATAGCACGTAAATATTTATATAATGAAAAGATTTACAGGAGATATGTGCCTTAGTTTCCTTTCTGGGGCTTTGATAAAAATACATGGACAAAAAAAAATTAGAGGATAATGGGTCTACTTTACATCCCAGGTTCCAGGTTCTATTCATTCTATCAGTGTGGGAGAGTGAAGACGTCGGGAAGTTGAAGCAGCTGGTCAGAGTTACAGCCAAGAGCAGAGGAGAATGAGTACATACATCCTTACTGCTTAATTGCTCTCTCTTCCCTTATACAATGATGCAAACCCAGGAAATGGTGCCACACACTTCAGGCTGGGTCTCCCCACATCAATAAATGCATTCAAAAACAATTCCCCTACAGACATACCTCAAGCCAATGAAATAATCCCTCGTTGAAGCTTTCTATATTTTATCAAGTTCACAATTTAACAATTAAAACTAACCATCATGGGAGGTATAAAAGTAATTCCAAGAAATATGCTGAATATTTTTTTAAAAAAATCAGTGCCCCAAAGAATTCATCATCAACTTTTGCTTGGTTTGCTAATTTGCATATTCCAAGAGAAAAAGAGATCTCAACAGATACATGCTTCCTAGTCTCTGAAGGCTTCAGGACAAAAGAATATTTGTCAGACAGGGAGAATCAGAACACTTAGAATTGTCTCTGTTTCTACTGAAAGGCTTGTCTAAACTGTAGATTAGTTGAGCTCAGGACAATGGAATATGATGAAGTCCTAGCACCCTTTCATCATCTGTAAAAGAATGCTAATAAAGTTATCTTCCTTGTTAATTTCTTATTTTATTTGGCATTAGAATGAAATAACCCCTATGAAATAGGGAAAAAAAGTCATTAAAGATCTTTTAATGGTGATTCCTAATTTGGGTTGGAACTAAAACACAAGAATATAAAACACTTCATCATTGATATTTATCTTTGAATGTCTTATAATGGGGGATACATGCAATTATATAACACAAAATTTTCCTGACGAACTAGAATAAAAATTTCACTGTTTCAAAAGTGTGAACACTGTATATGAGTGTGTGTCTATGTGTGTGTGTGCATTAACTATCTATACACACACTAGCAGTGACTCAAACATTGGAAAACAAATGAATAGGCAAATAGAATAGTAGGAAAAGTTATATTCCATCAATGATAATAATAAAGTGTATATTTAGAGATATTTAGAAATGCTAGATTATTTTCATTTCAGTTACTACACATTTTAAAAAATGTAAAATTCCTTTAAAAATATGTAGTTCAGATAAATCAGTACTACAGCAAAATTCTGTTGAATAAAATAAACCAAGGAACAGTTTAAGAGAGTCTCATGACTGTAGAGTGAAACTGTCTAAGGAAAAGAGGGTGAAAAAAAATGAAGAATTTGAAGCTTACAGAGTGAGGAGACTCCTGGAAAGATTAATAGATATTCTAATTTTTGGTTTTACATATGTAAATTACCATCAGGACACTGAGAAATTATTTAGGAAATGCAAAATTATATTGGAGACTCTTCTAGGTATCACAATGTATACTGATCTCATTCTTCTAAGAGGTAACATTAAAATCTAATACTGTGTTTCCCATAAATTTTAGAAGTAGAATTAACTACAAAAATATTTCATATAAGACCAGACCTGGGAAGTTATTATTCCAGTTTTATAGATTAGGCCATTAACTGGCTTCCTGGACCCTACGCTGCCCATCATTCCTATTCTGTAGCACCATACCTTATCTCCTTCGTCAACAAATGCTTACTGGTAGCTTTCAGAGCAGCCAGCATTATTCCAGATTCAGAAGTCAAGCAGCTAGATGTGTTTCTGCTCTACACTCTCATAGAAGAGCAAATGCTGAAATGACACAAATTGGGTGAAAACAATGGTATGTCATTTTCTAACAGACTTGGAGACTAGGAAAGGCCACTAAAAAAAGACCGTTTGAGTTGAGGCTTACAAGAAATTTACAGTTGCCAGGCGATGGTGGCATTTGCTTTTAACCCCAGCAGTCAGGAGGCAGAAGCAGGCGGATCTTTGTGAGTTCGAGGCTAGCCTGGTCTACAAGAGCTAGTCCCAGGACAGGCTCCAAAGCTACAGAGAAACCCTTTCTTCAAAAAACAACAAAAAAGAAAAAAGAAGAGAGAGAGAGAGAGAGAGAGAGAGAGAGAGAGAGAGAGAAGAAAGAAAGAAGGAAATTTAAGTCATGTAAGTCTACAATACAGAACACTTTTAAAAAACTGTTTGGAGCATTTGACTATCTGGGATGGGATGTTAGAAGAAGAGCAAACATGCCAGCGACAGCAAGGCTGAGTCAAAGTCAGAGATGAGGTGCTAAGATATGGGAACTAAATCACAAAGAAGCATGAGATCTGTTTATTGTGGCTTAAACGAGACTCTCTGGAATGGAACTGATTTTGATTGACACATAAAAGATTGCATAGACCGTTCTCTGTGATGAGCAGTCAGGAGCAAGGGGCCCAGACTAAAGCCCAGGCTGTGATGTGCGGTGGATGAGATAGCAGCATGAACACACGACACCATAGAGATGTAGGAAATAGATACGTTTATGGAAGGTTTGAAATGCCACCTATCATAAATTGCTGGTTAATTAAATACCCATGAAAAAAAAATAAAAGTGAAATCTGAACTAACGATGATTCAAAACATATTTTGTAGTTCACGCATTGAGTTATTATGGTGGGAGTAGGGATGAGAGAGAAGGTACGTTTATAAGCAACTTTCATAGATGGTAATGTCTTTATCCCGATGGTAAAATCATGGGGAGAAACAGGTGTACTGCACAGGAGAAAAAAGTGTAAAGTGAGATGTTTTGGCCATCATAAGTATGAGATGCTTATTAGTCCTACAAATACAGATGGCTGGGAAACAAATCAGGCACCCTGTGAGTAACTAGAAAGACACACATGAAAGAGAGAAGACAGTCTTTAAATTAAAAATTAGATATAATCCCAGTAATGGGTGGCTTGAACCAGTCCTTGCCTATCAGAATTGCACATCAATTTCTGTGCAAATCCTTTAAAAGAGTCTAGAGACTAGGCTTAGCTGTACATGCCCATGTATTGAGCGTATGGGAGAAGAAGGCCATCTTGAGCTATTTAACAAAACCTCATCTCAATACATACAAACATACATACATACATACATACATACATACATACACACACATACATACATGTGGGAAGATTCACATTATGAATTTTAAAACAGATTTTTCTGTTTTAAATTTTAGGGAAAATTGTACTGTTTAAACATATGTAGTGTGGTGGCCATCTCTGGAATGCAAACACCCAGGCTTTCCTGTACTCGTGAAACTACATGCAAATATACATAGGAAAATCAATGAAGATGTTATTTTCTAATGATTAAAACTAGAAACAATTTTTGCTGAGCTATTTGAATGACTTTTTCTTACATATTAGCATCATCAATTAACTTAAAGAAAATATTTTTTCTAACTGTCAATTAACTATTAATATCTTCCTTTACCTGAATGTTAAACTATCTTATTTATAGTCAACTCCTAAATCTAATATTGTAACAATACCATTTTATCTGTAAAACACACATACAATAGGTGGATAGCATGACTATGTGGTTTTACTAAACAAGACACAATTGCTCTTATTTTTCAAACTAACGTTACTTTTTACTATAATTGAATGTGATTAGTAATAACTAGATGCTCTCCTTTACTGTTGCAAACATTTTGAAGAAAATGAGCGCAGGGGATTACTCAGCTTGCCTATATTATTTCTGTCTTACTGTTGCTGGTATCATCTAGAAAGAGAAATAGTTCTGTGGTTCCTAACTTTGGCTTCCTCGAGTGTGACATTGCCACAATAATTCGCGTCAATATCATTGATGCTAAAGGACGATATCATTCTCTTTGTCTCCACAAAATCAGTTTTGATTATCTGCTTCAGATAATCAAATTCAGATATTTGGATATCCATGGCGAATTTTCAAGACATTAGCACTTAGGATCTAGAGAACTCTACTTAGAAACATACATCATTATCTCCTCCCTCCCCTGATAATTAAAATTCTAGCTTTCAATTATTTGCTTTGTTGACCTCTGATTCATGCCTTAGTGATATTTTTTAAATGAATTGTAAACACAGGAAGGAAAGGTTTTAGAACCAAAATAACTAGAGGTTCTTTGAAGCAAAATTCCAATAAGAAAGTGGAATGTCTGCTCACAAAAAAAGTTTCACTCATTACGCTAACGAACTGTGGAGTGAACATACAGAAAACATTAGTAGACTTCTGTAGAAATTCTGATTATATTGTGAGCTGTTCTTGCTTTAATCTTTATGATAAATGCCATGAATTTCCTAGACATTATTATGTGAATGAGGTATTCATATTTCTCTTGAAATAACAGAGCACAGCATGAAATTTTGTGTATATGCATGTCAACAATAAAATAGCTATTTCTCTCTCTTTAGATAGTGTTTGGCTTGTATTTTACAGAAATTTTCCTTGACCTCCACTTGGAGCTTTGATCATGCCTCTCAACTCTGGCATGACATGTGACTTAAATACAAGATGACCAATTGGAAAAGAAATTTTCTTTAAGTGAATCTTTTACATATCATTTATATGTGGCTGACTAAAAATGATAGAGATTATATAGAATGCAATTTTCTTGGTAAAAACTCTATTAAAAATTAAAAATTCAATTAAAAGGGTATAACATCCATACTTCTACATGTGATGGTTTATTTCTCTGTTAAAACTTACAATTATTTGATGCCCAGTTTCTATGTTACTTCAGTGATATAGAAAGAAATTTAATATTACAGTACAATAGATTGTTAACTATGATACAGTGTAAGTGTATCAATCATTAATCTTGGTAAATATGAAAGGAATTCCCCAGCAAACTGTAGAATCATTTCTTTGGAATACATAGTTAGTAAAAGCAATTGGGAAATTTGATTTGAATAAAGAAACAAGCTAGATAATTCCTTAGGATTCTGCACATATCCAGATACAGATATTAATAGTTTTAATAAACATGTCCTCAGAAATGTTGAAAAGTATTAGACAACTGAAAGAAAAGGCTAGAAACTAGACAATTTTATCATTGAATCGCATTGTTTAAATAATTCATTAAATGGTGTGTAACATATACATTTGAATGGGAATTACCTGGAATAAAATTTAAAGTAAAAACATTGAATATGGAATCTTGCAATTTTTATTTGCAAATATTTCTGTATCTTCCATACATTTATTTTTTGGGAAGTAGGGTGGAATAATGCATTCAACTGAAGTTTCATTGATGTCTGATTCTGTAGTCCATTCTATAAAGCCAAAGAGAACATGTTTATATTTTATCATTTATAAAAGAATAATTGCTATAATTTACCTTCATGTTAACTTTTATTAAGTGACTTTAAGTTCTCTAAGTACACTAAACATTTTTAGTATAATATTTTTATAAATACAAAGTAAATTTTAAAGTTTTTCAGCATATAAGTTTTTCTTATTGGCAAAGCTTTCTCAAATTAACCCTACACAGACTTATTTTTAATAATATTAATCCTGACAGGAATTAACTAATTTCAGTACTTCACAAAGTTTTACAACATTGAAGGAAGATATTGACCAATTTATTATATGATGTTCATCAAAAAAATTACTATACTTTTTTTTTATTCTGGTCTCTGATACATCATTTTTCCAAGTGTATAGTTGTATCTTTAATCAAAAAAGTAATTTATTTAATGAGGAAACTTAATTTCTACCAATATCAGAAGGAATTAAGACCTTTAATAAATAATAGATATTTTAAAACAATATAATTGAATTATACTCATTATTCAAGAGATATAAATAATTGTATTTGTTAAGGAAAGTTGTCGAATTAAAAAGTACTAAGCAGAACATTTAAAATGAAAATCTTGTGTAAGTAAAGTTTCTTTACTATTACAGTCTGGAAAAATTGAATATTTTTCAGCAATAATGAATGAGCTGAGTTCTACATTGTACAGATCCTATAAGATGAAGTTTGATATTCTAGGACCCCTTGTGTCTTCCTTACTATAGCTCATAGGTAAAATTGGCAAAGTACCTTCCTTCACTACTGTAGAAGTACTTGCTTTTTACCTATTTTTATTACCCTATTTATAAAAGTCAACAAAGTTTAGGACATGCTGAGGTGGTTTTTTTTTTTTTAATTTTTTTTTTTTTTTTGCCAAGAGCTACTCAGCAAAAAAAGATTGGAAATGTCCTGGCCCATTCTCTCAGAGATTTGGTGCCATCCCTTAGCTTCTCTCTATAATCTCAGGCGAGACAGTATGGCAGTACGCACACGGGTCAGTAGCAAAGACGATCCAAGGGAGTTGGCAGCATTTGTCAACAGAAAAATGGTACAACATAAAACTAGCTCATGTAGTTGAGCTTGGGTAAATGTTACAGAGTTGTGAATGACTGTCAAAGGTATTGTTCACTCAACCTCTCCTGACAACGAAAGTGAGTCACAACTTCATCTTTCCTCTTCCATCCGGCTTATTTTTCTTACACTCCTCCCTCCTTCTTCTCCTGTATCTCCTTCTGCCCTTCCTTTCTCTTATTATTCCTGTAATTATCAGGTATAAAAATTGTGAATGAGTCCAAGGCTTCTTAAACTTATTTTCCCTTAGAATATTTGTCATTCATATGTGATCATGTAAATTATACTGATTTATATTCTTAGAAAAAAAACTTAGCTTCACATAAATTCTATTTTCATTATTAAGTAAATATAGTAGAAATTTTTAGAGTGTTCGAGGTGGAAATGCACAAGGGTATGAAGCCTACGCAGCAGATTTTTATTATTTTCCTTTTAGTCTACCGCTTTACAACCCATTATGAAACTGTCAGTGTTCTGTAAGGAATTTACCTAATTTAACCTACTACCTGGTGAATCTCCGTTATATTTAAATTATTTTAAAGCTTTTTATTCTAAAACCAAATAAGAATTTTAGCATTTGCACAATAATACTTAACAAGCTCTGGTTTTTGAAACGTACGTAAACAGGCAGTAGTGTTAGGAGAAGAAATAAACTCAAGAGTCTGGACTGGGCAGACGTGGTGAGACTGAGCAAATGGGACTCCTGCTGTAAGCGCCTGGCAATCATTTACCTGGATGAAGTTCTTGTCTTTCCAAGACCCATCCATTTTCTGAGGGCACCCTAATCCATGTTGCCAGGCTTCCATTTGAGATTCCAATTGTCTATGTAGTATATTTGGAAAGTATGTAAGCTCCATCATCACCTCTTATAACGTAAAGTTCCTACAAGTAGAAACAGAAATATGAGGAAATATTTAAATAGAAATATGAAGAGCTATCACTTATAAGATATTACCTACACCCGTGTAGACATCATCTTTCCATTTATAAACAAAGCAACTAAAGCCTGAGTATAAAAAGACCCTGTCCAATGCAATGTAATGCTATCCATGTAGAACTTAGTTATAAGGTTGCCTGTTTGAAATTCCTTGTACATAACTGCCAAAGGAAAAGTGTTGATGTATTTGTATAAATAGGGACCTTTACTTTACTTCCAGTGAACTCTGTAATGCTCTCTTAAATTCTGGAATTCATTGATGGGGCATGTGTCTTTAAAGATGTGAAGAAGGAAAACCCTGTTTTCTGCATTGCATTGTGAAAAATATTAACTTATTTATTGGCACAACCAAGATGAACAAAAACTATAATCCTGTTATGATAATAATAATGATGATAATAATAATCCTGTTATGATAAGTCTATCCAAGCTAGGCAAAGTCCTCCTACTTTTGAAGAGTTCCAATCTTAGAGAAAGGAATTCAAGGGAAACTAAAGTATTTTCCTTTGCTTGACTGTAACAAAGGAACAAAGGGAAGATTTACTACAATGTTTCCATTAAAAGTTTTCCTGTATACTCAGTAATATTTTTCACTAAATCAATATTTTTATAGCGATGGGGCGATAGCTACTCTGTGTGCTAGCATTCTTACCACACTTGGAAGTACTTTGTAAAATAAACACCACAACAAAGAGCTAAAATGACTCAATAATTGATTGGTAAACACCCATGTAACTATGGAATAATTACACGCTCTGCGAATTATATACTACTTCTAGTTGACATTATTTAGGAAACATAAGAAATGAACTTGTAATTTGTACTTATCAGATTTCGATTCCTAACAACCAGTTAAATATCCTGTTATTATGTAAAAGTATCCTATTGTTAAATACCTGGTCAGCAACAATCATGCAATTAGTTAACATGCATCATACTCCAAAATACAATTGTGATGTCCTCAGAATACCAAGAAACGATTTATGAATTTGATGCATTCAGGAGAAAAGAAAGGAAGAGATATTTAAATATAGATTGTAATTCGTGCATGCAGGTATCCACTAAGGGCTCCTCACAGTTACAAGAAGGAGCTTGGCTGACTCCTTCACATCGCTCAGGTGTTTTTCAACTTCATCACAGCCTAGTTAGAAAGGTCTTTTGGGGTCTTCCTCTCTTGTGATCTCTACCACAAACTATATTGCCAAAGAGCAATTATGCAATAACCGTAACTAATGCTAATCCCAAGATCTTACTTTTCAATCTCTCTGCCTGGAAACAGCAGACTTTTTTTTTTTCTCTTCATTAGAGGAGATCCCTTGTCTATATAATTGTCTGTCTCTGTTAGAGAGAACTTTTTTTCCTGCATTGTAATTGTGGTGCGTGGTACGTGGTAGACACACGACTCCCTGGACATTGGTTGAGGAAGGAATACTTTATTTAGTAAGGCATATTGCATGAAAGTCACTTTTGTAGACCTTGTGAAGGCTGACTCTCATACCATGGATTTTGCATGCCAAGACATTGGGTTCCAAAGTCCCATATTTTTCAAAGTGGAATTAATACTCTTTGGATGAAGCACTAATCTTCATACTTGATTCAAGCCTTCGTCCGTTTTCCCATTTTCTGTTAACAGTTCTACCTTGCAAAAAACATACCTTGAAACAGCTGTTTCTGACCATTCGCATTTATTTCCACAGACAACAACATTAATTGGTCTTTTGAAGACTGCGCGGCTCCTTCGTCTTGTGCGCGTGGCCAGGAAGCTGGATCGCTATTCCGAATACGGCGCCGCGGTTCTCATGCTCTTAATGTGCATATTTGCCCTGATTGCCCACTGGCTGGCTTGCATCTGGTATGCGATTGGGAATGTAGAGAGGCCCTATCTGACTGACAAAATTGGATGGTTGGATTCCTTAGGACAACAAATTGGGAAACGTTACAATGACAGTGACTCGAGTTCTGGACCGTCCATTAAAGACAAATACGTCACGGCACTTTATTTTACCTTCAGCAGTTTGACCAGTGTAGGATTTGGAAATGTGTCTCCCAACACCAATTCGGAGAAAATCTTCTCCATTTGTGTCATGTTGATTGGCTGTAAGTAGATTTCTTTTTTTTTTTTTTTTTTCCTCTTCTCTGTTAGGATAAAGTAATGGCACAAAATTGGTATTTCTAGAACATAGAGAATAAAGCAAAATTCGGAAACTGTGGCGATGGTAGGATTACACATGTGTATGCTATATTCCATAAAGTATAAATTTTCTTAGTGAAGTGCAGAAACAAAAATCGTTTTCATATTCTTCACTTAGAACTAGCTTTAATATCAATATAAAATATACTCATCACTTGGGGATCCCAGGGTTAGTTCAGGATGAGTCTCATTCTTGTCTGAACCTGAGCAGCCTCTTACAATAAAACTGTATCACGAGTCCTTAATATAAAATAGTATCACACTGAGGGCTCTGTAGATGGCTCAGTGGTTAAGAACGCTTGCTACTCTTGCCTAGATGCTTACTCTTAGCACACACACAACCCCCACTAACTCTAGCTCCAATCTAATACCCCATCCTGGCCTCTGAAAATAAAAGACATGCACATAGTGGAAATAGATTCATGTAGGCACTCACACGCAAACATAAAAATAAATAAAATCTGAAAATTAATTTTTAAAAATAGTATCACAAAATTGTCTTTAATCCAAAAAGATCTATATGCATATATTAAATCACTTCTAGACTACTTGTATTTCCCACAGCATAAATGTATAAGTCTCACGAAGAAGAACAAAAAAAAAACAGATGTGTGCAATACAGGCATAATTTTTTGAAAATATTTTTTGTTCATGGTTGGTTAAACTCTCAAATGTAAATACAGAAGTCACAAGTCCCTACATTCAATGAGGCTTTGTTTTTACCCTAGAATATCATGGCTGTAAACTGGAGTGATGTACATAGTTAGTCTGCAGATCTAGAAAGTATAGTTCATTCATTGTTGCATAAAAGTGATTATAATTTAGAACTAATAGATACTTTCTGATTCGAGTAGCGACCAAGTTAAGCTGAAAAATAGAATTCTAGACATAAATCTTTCTCTCATACATATAAAACCCTCACAATAATACCTACAACCAATTCTCTCTCTTATTAATTTTAAATTGCTTTCCTTTTGATATCATTCTAAGGCCTGACATTGTTTTTTACTCTGTAGAGGCTTATAAGGTGAATAATTTATTTCATATATTATTGAGAATAAAAATTTGTGGTAAGATAGAGTTTTGACTTAATAATATTTTTGAAAAGACTTAGTTAAGAACCTAGAGGTTACCCAGATGATGGCAGACAGGAATAACAGCTTTGAAAGGAGCACTGCCCTTGGATGGTGTACAAAGAAGAAAACAGATCCTGACAATTGATTTTGACATGTTGCCATAATTATTTACTGAAATATGGTTAGATAAAACCTATTTATGAAACTTAAATGAGTTCTCTCAGTAATCTACTCTGCCTAAAATTTAGTTTTTATTTCAATAACATTTTCATAAGAAAATACATTTTTAAACCTTCAAGATCTTCTATGGCAATTCCATCACACTCTTTGCTACGAACACAGAAGCAGCATCGCATGAAGAAGGCAATGGGACTGGAACTTTTTTAAAAAAATAGAAATACACATTAAAGTCACTTTTAATGTTATTAGAACCACAGATGGGCTGGGGAGATGACTCAGCACAGGTTTTGGCTAGCAAGCTTGACAGGTCCTGAGCACTAACACAGAAGCCCAGTGCAGCTGTGCACACCTGAATTCCTGGGATTAGGAATGCAGATAAAGGAGGAACCTTAAGACTTTGTGGCCACCCAGTGGGCTTATTGAGAGAGAGATGTGAAAAACATGGTGGAATGACCAGGGAGATGGCTCAGCAAGTAGACACCCAAGCCCAAGCTTGAAAAACCCAGTTCAATTTCCAGATGCATACGGTGGAGGGGAAACATTGACACCTACCAGTTGCCCTTTTAACACACACAAGTCATGGCCTACACATGCACACACAACGAACCCAAAACACACAGGTGCACACTTGCTTACAAACTCAAAGTTCACACATATCGATATAATAAGGTGTGTGTGTGTGTGTGTGTGCGTGTGTGTGTGTTAGAAAGTGATTGACGAAAACATCAAACCTCAATTTCTGGCTTCCACGTGTGCATATACACATACAAACACACACACACACTCAAAACAACAGCAAAGAATCTATCGGAATATATTTCACCGAGGTCAAAGATATTAGCTGCATTAATATCAAACAAGGCAAAGAAAAATATCTGTTCTTGATTAAATACTTATATCTGTGAATTAAATATGAATGTATCTATGTAAGAAAAGAGTACCTACCTATATCAAGAAAACATAACTCAAGGAACTTACAAAACTCACAAGCAGTTATCCTGTTCACTGCTTAGAAATCCTCAGCACTGTGGTATTTATTATGTGCAGCATTTTATTAAAAACAAATGCTAGTTCTTATTTAGCCTACACACAATATCTAATGTCAGAGGAATAGTGACAGTTTCTCTTGCCTGTTTCTCCTCCCCCTTATTTTAATTTTCTTTGTCCCCTTTTCTTCTTTTCTTTACTTCCCTCCTTCCTTCTTTTGTTCTTTCTTTTCTTGATAAACATAACACTAGGTTACTATTACTGATCCTTTAAAAAGACTGTGACTCCTACAGATAATTTTGATCTTTTAAGACAAAAATCTATTCAAATTCAATAGAGGAAAATTTAATTCACATTCCACACATATTATTCAAGTAGAAGAGTCCTTTTTATAAGCATTGATTAAAATGAGTTCTGCAAAGCTTGATGTCACACAGAAAACCTTCTAAGCGTTGCTTGAGAATACTCTTATGACCTATGATCTCAATGATAAGGGAAAGGTAAAATTGAAACTTGAAACACAGCAGTTGCAACATTGCTCATGAAATGTTCTTAGCCTTTAGGCATAGTGACATATTTGTTCCTGATGTCTCCCACTATATGAAATTATATGCAAAAATTAATTGGTTCTTGTAATAAGCAATATTTACATACTAAGCCAAATGTATCATACCTAGAAAAGTCCTATTTTCGACATAAAATTAAAAGACAAAAGAAAAATTTAATATAAAATATCATTTGTGTGTTCATTATAACCATAAATATTATCTGGTAGAAATTTTAGCTTCCTTAATTATTTAGAAAACAAAAAAATTATAAAAGATAACAATGAAGCCACATCGTGGACAACGGGAAACTATACATACATATTACAGCATTATCATGTAAGAAATATAAAAATAAAGAATTCTAAACTATCGAAAGGGAGGCGAAGATCAGTGCACTTCCAATCCCTGCACTCAGGACTGGTAACAGGAAGGACAGAACCTGGTGACTAGTATAGGCTACATAATAAGAGCTTGCAAAAATGGCCTCGGTAAATACAAATGGAAAACATCTGTGGGAAGTTTCAAAGCTATCATTTTCACCGAACACAGAACAAGATTGAATAATTCATTTTAATAGTGTGCATAATTAAAAAATGAAAGAATACTGAACAAATGTGAATATGGTACGTTCATGCATGTACAGGGACAAAAAAAAATCCCTGATATGACTGTAGATAGTAACTATTTAAAGGATTTTTACTGTTTTATTATAAAAATGATAAATGCATAAGGAGAGTTATAATATTTCAAATGCATACATTATCAAAATGTTATATGATACTCCATGAATATACAGATTGTATGTATCTATATTTCAATCACAAATACATTTAAATTTGATGGAAGAAGGTGGAGTAAGAAGAGGGGAAAAAGAAAATGAAGCAGGGGGAAGAAGGAAAAGGAAGAGAGAAGAAAGGTGTAGGACTATGGAAGTATGGAGAATGCTCAGTGGACAAAGTACTTTCTGTGAAAGCTTGGAGATCTGATTTTTTTTAAATCTCCAACAGCCATATAAACTATCTGGGCATGGTGACAAAGTGTCTTTAACCCATCACTGGGTGTAGAGACAGGAAAATTCCTAGAGCTGGCTAGCCAGGCAATCCACTGACAAGTTCCAAATTCAGCCACAGACTTTATCTCAAAAACTAAGATGGATACGTGACTGAGGAAGATAACTCAGATCAGACATCACCCTCTGGGCCCCACGCATGCGTGCATGGCAAGTATACATGCAGCTACACACACACACACACACACACACACACACACACACTAATATAGCAATGTAACACACACAGAAAGATAGTCACTCATCAAAAACAACAGTCTAACATTTTTAAAAGAAGAAAGAGTATAGCACCATGCAATATTAACCTAAAAATAATTACAGCTATGATGGCCCAAAGAAGGTTTGAGCCAGAAGCAAGACGGGAAACAGACACACAGCAAGTGGAAGTGACAGAAAACACTTGGCCAGGAGGCGAGATCAAGCAATTGATAAATGCAAGAGAGGAATCCTCAGGAAGAAAAGGAGCAAGCAGGGACAAGAAAGAGCAACCACCAGAATGAGGGGAGCAAGTAGAGAAGTGGTCAGAGGTAGAATGGCTTGATTTTCGTCAAGATCAAGGAAAACTATAAACTACAGGCTCAAAAAATTCAATGAATATTAAAACTGTGAATAAAACATATCAAGACACATGATCAAACTAACAAAACATAGTCATGAAGTAAAAAAAAATTCAAGGTGATAAAAGGAAAAACCAAGACATATATAGCAAAATAAAATAATAAAATAAAATTGAAAGATTTCTTATATACAATGGGATAAATAACACCATAGAAAAAGAGCTCTAAATTGCTGAGGGAAAAACAGTGTCTGTCGACATGGAAATTTATGATTAAACTGCATTTCAAGTAAGGGCAAGGATACAAATGACTTGATTTATCGTAAGCAGACTATAAGAAACTAAAAATTTTACCAGTGAAGGAGAAATATAGCCTGTGAAATTCTGGAATGAAGAAGACCAAAGCTAGTCAATATAGGAATAAACTGAAAACATGCTCCCTTGTCTTTATAGTTCTTCCAAATAATTGACCAGTGTGAAAATCGCGTCTGCGAGTTGATAGGTCTTGTGAAGTACATGCACAAGGAGGTGTGACGATGTTAGCACAGAGAGAGGAAGGTGAAGTAGCACTTCATCGCTGCTGTGAAACCCTGCATCATTCGAGCCAGGATTAAATGTCCAAGAAAGAAATAGTTACATGGACAACCAGGAACTAAGTGAATAAAATTTAAAATGAAAAGTGCCCAAACCTATAGAAATTAGCTAAAGCAATGTTCAAAGAGTTCTTATAATGAAGTTGAAAGCTCTTACATCTCTCTTCAAAAGTTGCTAAATGACAAGTAACTTCAAGGTATATAAATAGGAAAAAAAGAATGAAAGAGTTGAGAGAAAATTTAAAAAAAACTATTTGAACATATACAGAGAGATAGTTGGAAGACATAAATTCTGACTCTTTTTAGAAAGTGAATAAAATGAATATGCCTTATACTAGACTGAACCAAGCTGCAAATGCGCAGCATTGCAAAAGGGACGTTCTGCTTCTTAGGAAATTGCAAAGCCAAGCTGTTAATACAGTTGCCCTCACTTCACCCCTGCTGCTCTGGTTTGGCTGCACCACTAGTCTGCGCACGGTCTAAGGCTCCAGGCTAACTTTTATCTATGCTATGTGCCCTCATAGTCCTCAGGCAGAACAAATCAATGTTCTTAGTCAGTGGGTCTCAGCCCTCCTAAAGCTGTGACCTTTAATGTAGTTCCTCATGTTGTGGTGACCTCCAACCATAAAATTATTTTTGTTACTACTTCATAATTTTGCTACTGTTGTGAGTCATATTGTAAATGTCTGTGTTTTCCAGTGGCCTCAGGTGAACCCTATGATGGCAAAGGGATCACAACCCCCAGGTTGAGAACCATTGCTCTTAGTGGTACAGTTGGTGTAAATCACCTTTTATACCATCGGTCTTAGTGGCTTGTTTGCAAAGTCCCAGACCAATATCAGCATGGTCTCACCACTTCTGACACAGAAGAGGAAACAATGAAAGCAGAAAAATTAGATGAAGGAGTCCTTTTGTGCACTTTGAATAAAAAGCTGGACTATGGGGCTCAAGCTGTAGATCAACTGTACAGAGTTCTACTGGCATGAAAAGGCCTGAATTTAATCCCCAATACCACCACCACAACCACAACAAAAACGAACACTAGAACTGATTTATGATTTATAATTGACAACTACAACAAATTATCCTATGGATAACATTATAACGGACATAAGAGATGTTTAAATTAAAAATTATTTAGTTATATTTCGTCAAAATTGCCTTCTTTTCAAACGACATTGTTCAGTTGGGTGTGGTGGCACATGCCTTAAACCTAGCACTTAGGTAGGCAATGCTGACAGGTGTGAGTTTGGGGCCAGCCTGCCCTACACAGCAATTTTCAGGTCAATGTGGTTAGACACTCTCCCCCAAAAATTAAATGGCACTGTTTAAAACAAAGAAATTGAAAGTGAGAAAGTATTTTGAAGATATAGTTATGAAAGAGACTGGCAGCCACTTCTCAAAACTAGGAGCAAATTATTATTTTTTTGTTTTTTTTTTTAACAGAACTGTACCAAAAACACACCTGAACATTGAAAAAGTATGTTTAACTGTGGCATTAATCATCACAGTGAAATGCAAATTAAACACTAATGAGACACACCACACATGCTACCATGGTAAAAGTAAATTGGCAACTACCAAATGTCGGCAGGATCTAGAACAAATGGTATTGCCATAGTATGTTTGCGGGAACACAAATTAAGACAACTAAGTTAAACAAGGCATACCACACAGCCATTCCACCCTAGGTGTTTGAAACAGAAATGAAAATACATGCCCACACAAAAATCTGTACACAAATGTTCAGGGCAGTTTTTACTGTGTAGACATGCTGTGCTTTCCATCAGCAGATGATGCAAACAAACTCTGGTACACCTTTAAGAATCACAGATTTTTAAGAGACACAATGATTCTCAGCTGAACAAAAGGGCAACGTGGATGGTTTGTGTGCCTTGGTCCCTAGCTAATGAAGCTCATCTCTGCAGTTCTGCATCTGAAATGAAGTGAGGAAGTATTCCAGGAGGGTAGAAACAGGATAATATTTCAATATGTCAACAGGAATGCTCACATTTGCCACAACCAAATGAAATACATACTTAAAATGGATGCATCTAGCTATGTGTTTATTATCCATCAAAAATTCTCATCCTTTGGTTACATATTTTTGAAATACACAAAATAGATTTTTAAAAAAGCAAACTATAGTGGTTCTACCAGAATCTAAGGCTAATACTTCACTAGCAATTAATATGTGTGGTTATGGGCTCTAGAAAGTTATGCTTATTTTGTTTCTATGAGACTTCAACCTAAAGTAAACAATTTTGATGAAGTCAAAACTTTCCACTGAAGGTTAAGGAAGGTTAAATGAAATGTTGAGTTAGAAAAAGAAATTCCTATATATAAATAGTATTATTTGTTTATTCATTTATTTTTTGCCAATATACATTTGACCAATATTCTATGCCAGTGAATGGGCTCCAACTAAATAAATGCAAACATATAATAACAATAATAATAATAATTTTTCTCTCTAACTGGTGATGTTTTGTTTTAAAATGGAAGGGTGGATAAAATCTCATGTTTTCCTTAGGAGTTTAAAATTCAAATACATCCTCCAATTTCTCATTCATGTTTTCAATTTCATACTTAGAATCTAGGTTTTCCATTTTCACAATGTAATGATTTTGCACAGGAGGGACCTTTGCGGTGGGTGAGAGACAAACCACAGCGGGTGACGCCATGCAGACAGAGCTTAGGTGAGGAGTTTATTGAGAGAAGGGGAAGAGGTGGAGAGAGAGAGAGCGAGAAAGAAAGACAGAAACAGAGAGAGAGAGAGACACAGAGAGAGACAGACACAGAGAGAAACAGAGACAAAGAGAAACACAGAGAGAGACAGAAAGAGACAGAGAGAGAGGCAGAGACCTACTTGCTTCTTCAGAAAGACAGTGAAGAGAGCAGGAATGGGTGGAGCTTGGTTTTTTGTTTGTTTGATTGGTTGGTTGGTTGGTTGGTTGGTTTGGTTTGATTTTTCAAGACAGGGTTTCCCTGTAGTTCTGGTGCCTGTCCTGGAACTAGTTCTTGTAGACCATGCTGGCTTTAAACTCATAGATATCCGTCTGTCTTTACCTTCCCAGTGCTGGGATTGAAGGCAGGAGCCACCAACGCTAGGCTGGAGCTTGTCTTTTTCTTTCTTTCTTTTTTTTTTTTTTTCAAGACAGGGTTTCACTGTAGTTTTAGAGCCTGTCCTGGAATTAGCTCTTGTATACCAGCCTGGCCTCGAACTCACAGAGGTCTGCCTGCCTCTGCCTCAAGGGACCTTTTTCTACCTGCATACAGACTAGTGACATAGCAGCCATAGGATGCTGGACTGGCCAAAGTACTGCCTGAGTGCATCCTGCCAGGTGACAGGGGCCAGCATAATGCCTGAATCCTAGCATTCATAATCCTAACATACATAACAGTGTAGGCAGTTCCTGGTTCTATGTTTGGCTTTTGATTCATTTTCATGAAGAAATAGAGATAAAACTACTGTGTATGTATTAAGGCCCACTTTACATTATGAACTTCAGGAAAAATAGTTGGTGAGGGTCTTGCACTCTCAGAATCTGCTTCATGAGTGTGAGACAGTGTGTAACTTCGGAAAGTTAGCGATATCAAAAATATGATTTTACATATCAAAAAATTTCTCTCAGTAAAATATACTTCTCAAATGAGTCACACGAATCAACTTCTTGTGAATATTGCCATCTCCTCAATAAAGTATTAATTTACTCAAATTAGAAACAGTTTCTATCTGCTGCTTCTTCCTGAAGATGAAGCAAACTAAGCAGCTGATCAACACTGCAAACGACTGACATTTTACACATAGCGCATTCCAGAGCATTGGTGTTCCACAGACTGGCCAACTTAGCCTCGCTATAGGGTTCTTCTATTTGTCAAGATTTTCACAGGAGAACCAAACTGGTACCTAAGACAAGGATGTGATCTAGAGTTTTGCAGGAGAACCAAGGCATAATTTTATTCTTGGTTAGTACTGCCCAGAGTCAAGAGCAGTGCTCTGCTCTAAAGAGTAAGAGAGAAAAAGAGAGCAAACATTCCCTGCTCCAATGTCCACTCTGCTCAGACCTTTAAACTGGATGGGTGATGACTGCCTACAGAGGAGAATTCAATCTTCATTACTTATCTCAAGTGTTAATTTGAGATATGTATCTCAACCACACATAACCTTACAGACTCACATAGTGTGTCGCATAATCAAATTATGTGAACACTCTGCCCTAGTCAAGTTGTCATGAAATTAATCCCCACAGTCCTCACTTTTATGTGTTTTAACAAATGATTGCATCTTTCCCAGAAACATTCCTTCCTTTGGACATCTATGGCAAACAAAGATTATGACAATCAAACATGACAAGACACGCCAAGGAAATGAGCTGGAAAGGAAAACAAATGGTCAAAAAAACCACATTCATGTAACAGAGCATAAGTCTGGGAACATCTACATTTTAAATAAGCAAGTAGATTTTAGAGGATTGTCCAGAAAATGCACTTCAAGTAAAAAGATGTGTTGGATGAACATAGTTGAATCTCATACTTCAAACTGTGCTATTGCTTTTGGTACATCTCTCAGCTACTTTTGTACTCTGACCACAGAGCTTGAAACCTTCATTGCCATATCAAAGCTCTTGACAGAGTCCCAAAGATTCATAAGCAGAAAATAGATCATGTAATCTTTCTTCATAAAATAGTGTTTCTATGTTTTAACTATTAGAAATGTAAACAAAAAAGGAAAAACAATAAGAACGTGGCAATCTTAAATAAAAATATATTCCAAGGACTGGAGAAATGGCTCACTGGTTAAGAGCACTTGTTGCTCTTACAGAGTATCTGGGCTCAGTTTCCATAGGGGCTTGCAACCATCTTTAATTCCAGTTCCAGGGCTCTGACCCCTTTTCTGGCCTCTGTGAACAAAAAAAAAAAATAATAATCACACATGGTACACATACATACATGCAGGCAAAAAAGTTCATACACATTTTAAAAAATGTTATCCCAAGAAGTAATTCTGAGGATATTCTAAATGCTGAAAGTATATGGGTGTCATAGCACTTTCTTTCAATAGATGAGCAAAATGTGGCACAGCTTTCTTGGCAAAAGTTAAGCAGTATACATTTTTTCTAAGTCATTATATATATATACATGAATATATATTAATGAATAAATTAAAAATTATATACAAATTAACACTCTAAGAAAACTCTATGTTCCATAAGAAAATTAATCAGTTATTTGAGAACTCCAAAGTGTTGAAATTTTGCAATTCATTTTTATTATGACAAGATTATATTCCAGGCTGTGATAGCAAAATCCATTTTTGAAATTAATACTTTAAGTCTAATTTGATATTAATTTTTTTTTTGAGACAGGGCTTCTCTGTGTAACAGCCCTAGCTGTTCTGGAACAAGCTATGTAGACCAGGCTGGCCTCAAACTCAGATGTCCACCCCCTGAGTGCTGGGATTAAAGGTGTGCACCACCACTGTCCAACTCAAGATTAATTTCTAATTTTTTTATTATAATATCTTATTACTTCATTGATAATTTCATACACACATACAATGTAATTGTGGCCACCTTCCAGCTCCACCTCTCCTACCTCTCCTCCCATCTTTATGTTACTACACACCATTTTTTGATAATCCAAAAAGTCCAATTTGTGCTACCATATACTCATGGGTATAGGGTCATTCTCCAGCATAGTTGATCCACCAGAATCCACAACCTCAGAGAACTGACTCTCCCTCCCCAAAAGCCATACAGCTCTTTCCTCCCCTGTGCTGGAATGCTGCCTGGCTTGCTCTTGGGTAGGCAAGCACAGCCCCTGTGAGTTAAGGAATGCAGCTGGTCCTGTCACATCTAGAAGAAGCTCTTTTGCTCTGGTCCTCACTGACTCTGGCTCTTAAAATCTTTCTACCTCCTCTTCCCTGATGCTCGTCAAGCCTGGAGGGAGAGGAAAGTGGCTCTCTGTGCTCTGACCCATTGTGAGTTTCTGTGGTATCTATCCGCTGCACTGAAAACCACTCTGATGAGATCTAAGCGTTTCATTAGTAGAGGGGTGAGAGATACAGACGTAGAAAGCAGGTTGATACGATGTCCATTCAGTAAAGTAATGGTGGTAGGTTCCTCCTCAAGCATATGACCTTCCCAAGCATGTGTTTTTAGTCAGAACAGTAGTAAGAATGAACGGCCTCCAGTGGAGCTGACAGTAAATTGGTTCCTGTTCTGTTACTATTGCACCCACGGGCATTAACATACGTGCTGATTATTATTTTAGCTCTATGAGTTCACAGCTGAGTAAGACTGTTGACGACTTTTCTCTCTAGCAGTCTGCATATCATTTTCAAATACTGTGAAAGCCAGTAGGCAGGAAAAAAGCTTCCTAGCTCATGCCAATGTGATTTCTCCATGTCCTAGGACAATATCTTGTAGGAAGAGAGATAGCCATAGGGAAACCTACTATTTTATTATATATACATCTATTCACATAATAAAGTTTAATTGGAGTTAGTCTACACAGGGGACAATGCTCCTCCCCAAAGCCATAAGTCACCAAAAAAGTCCAGGGCCATGTATGTGATACTTCTAGAGTTGTTGGTCAGGGGTGTACTGCAAACCCCCAAAACAATATAGGTTATTGCCATTGCTCTTAGTTACACACCAGCTAATATATATATATGTATATATATATATATATATATCAAAAGCTTATATAAATTAAAGTGGTATTAAAGTCCATAAAGAATTTTGGGGGGGGGCTGGAGAGATGGCTCAGTGGTTAAGAGCATTGCCTGCTCTTCCAAAGGTCCTGAGTTCAATTCCCAGCAACCACATGATGGCTCACAACCATCTGTAATGAGGTCTGGTGCCCTCTTCTGGCCTGCAGATATACACACAGACAGAATATTGTATACATAATAAATAAATAAATAAATATTTAAAAAAAGAATGTTTTTGCCTATGGTAATGACGACTACAATGTAGCTTACTACAAATAAGATGGCTTAACACAAGCACATAAAACATCTAGTTAATGTTCTTGGTTCTAGGTGTATCTCATAAAGCAATATGAGTTTTACTTTGAATCATGGTGATTTTGAGTTCTTTACATCACTTTACTGTTAAAAAAAAATGTACTAAAACATTGGTTTACCCAAGGGCCAGGGGTTAATTGACATACGTGCATACTTGGGTTAAATACTTAAAATCTGCACATTTGATATTCTGAAAAAAAATATATACGATGCCCAAATGCAGTGTTGCCCCATAACTTTGTTTTTTATCCAATCCAGCCCTAATGTATGCAAGCATTTTTGGGAATGTTTCTGCAATTATTCAAAGACTGTACTCGGGGACCGCCAGGTACCACATGCAAATGCTGAGAGTGAAAGAGTTCATTCGCTTCCACCAAATCCCCAACCCTCTGCGGCAACGGCTTGAAGAATATTTCCAGCACGCATGGACTTACACCAACGGCATTGACATGAACATGGTATGTACTTCTGTTTCCCAAAACAGAAGCTCCGCAGGCATTACAGCCATAGCTAAATGAAAGGCCAGTCTCACCAGCTTTGAGCCCCGTGCTTTTGTTTCCTTCTCTTGGATGTTTATTTTTTCTCCCCTGGAGATAGTGTCTCATTCTCAATTCATGGCATTGCATGGTGCTATATCTAGTTATACTGTGTGGCAAAGGCATTATAACGTGATGCAAACTGCTATAACTATGTGTCATAGAGTTCCCATCTCCAATTCAAGGAAACATTGGTCTTAGCTAAAACTCAGGCCTTCGTGGTATGGCCTGGTTACAAACGAGCAAATAAATAACAACAAGAAAAGTTGCTGAGCCTATGCTCAATTAAGATTCCAAAAACCAACTGTGACAATTGGATGAGCCTAAGCAGCCATCCAAGATGAACATACTTTTGGAGTAGGACATCTTGAATATTTGTAGGAAAGTTTAGGGACCTTAAGTATGTCAGAAAGCATTTTCTGATAGGAAGTTTCATACTTCCTTTAACAATTAATTACATTCCATTTCAATATATTTACTTGGTTTAATGACTCTCTCTTCTCAAGGAGGGGACAAGCTTTCCTTAACACCTTTTAAATACTTAGTATTTTTTTTAAAAAAAAAATACACTTTTCACAAGCATCTCAATCACTGCATAGCAGTCTAGTTAAGATGAATGGGTTCTGAAACGCTCTTTTTGGGATTAAGAGCATTGCTTTCACTATTTACTTTGCTGTTTGGCTTTAGATATTTAATGCTAAAGATAAATTATGCCACAAAGCCAAACCCCACTGCTTAGTACAGAGCTATAGAAAAAAAAAAAACACCACATGTCCTCACATCACTGCCCTGTTCTGAAAATAAATTATCCATACTTGATTCCATCAATTACACGATGCCATTTTTGTGTGAGTGTATATGGACAATTTAGATGGCTATTTACCATTTGGCCAGAGATGTTCCAACAAAAAGACAATGGATCAAAATCAGAAATCACGGTGAAAGCCATAGAGCACTTGCTGCTAACTCAAAGACACATTTATATGTCGATAAATTTATCATAGCTGCATGTGATTTATTTGCTGAGAAATACCATCATATTATCATAAAATTTTTAATTTGAAGAAATACACGAGCTCCTTAGAGCCGAAAAAATGTAGCTCAAGCCGAGGAGCTGTGATTTTCAGGTGTCCCAAAGTTCACGGTGAAAAAGCCACTTATTAAATTAATCTCTTCTGAGGTGGTTTTTAATCTAGCAAGAAAGAGCACCTGTATATATTGGTTGCTTTTATAAATTGTTACTGTGCTTGTTTAACAAAGATACCAGCATTCAAAACCGCTGAGGAATCTCTAGTGCCGGGCTTGCTTAAGCAGTGTCAAGTATTTTTAATTAAAATATGCGTCACTCAATTTTATTGTTTCATACTGCCAGGGTATTTCAATAACAGTAATAAAACAGCCATTTATTTATCTCCCTTCTCCATAAAACTTAGATTTATAACCATTTTTATGATAAAATATTTTGTGACAACTATTTACCTATCATTGTTTGACTCTATTACCTATAAATATGGTTTCTATACCACTTGCCTATTTACAATGTACTTATGAAAGATTTATCTCTTTCCTGTCTGCTTCACACCTTAACACATGGAATCACAACACCCACCGGTAAGAACAGGAGGTATTTATATCCAATTTAATTCTCGTGTAAATTGTGGAGAATACCCTTGTTATCTGTCAGGTTTAGAGCTTGTTAAATGATTTCCAGCGTTAGTTCTGATCTCTTTTTTGCATGATATAACAGAGGAAATACAGAGCAAGAAGCTGGGGAGGATAACATGGGTGAGGCCAAGTACAGAATAGCAATTCTCCATTTCAGTATCAACTTGACCTCCAATAACGTTGATGTACAATTCCCTACGTCCCACAAAAATCCACTTCTCTGCCCCCATTCCCATGCTGGTAGAGGTTATGGGTATACGGTTTGCATTAGATAATTGTCATAAAGAAAATGTCATTCTCTTTCATCATCCTCTCTTCATGATGTAGGTGCTTTTCTCTCCTCTCATCTGCATGCCAGTTTTACATGATCCTGGAGCGTGTGAGCTCTAAGCCATGTGCCGCTGAGACTTGCATGTAGTTTTGAAAACTTGACTTTGCACGAACTCCTTGTTTGTACATGGTGTCTACATTTTCATTTTGTGACTGCAAAGTGAGTAAAAAAGAAAAACAAACAAACAAAAAAAAAAACTCAGTATGAGATAACTCCGCACAGAGCAAATGGAAGATGTTTGCTATAAGTATGATGTGTAAAACAACATTGATTAGAGAAAAGCAACTGTGCTATGAGATTGCCAAAACCACATTGTTAATGATTATTGTGTCTTGTCGAGTAATTGTTGGTAAAATTATAATTTTAAAACAATTGAAAATTAGCTAGTTTATGTACTGTGATACATAAAACTACATCAAACTGTTGTATTTTGCATCAACATTCCATATTATTTTATTTAAGTATAAACTTAAATATAATTTCTCATGAAGCATTTCAGGCCATTTTTTACTGTTCAATCACCTTCAAATGAAGTAAAGGTTTCCAAACACACAGTAAATTCACTTAAAATTATTTCACAATCCAAGACATTTGATTGCTTAGGAGACCACCAAAACATCGAAATAATTGGCCTAAAAAAAAGTGGGGCCATATCCCTTACTCCTTTTGTTTTTTACTTTTCATATATACTGCTGCCAGGATAAAAAACAATTCCAGTTCCAGGATACAGTTCCAGGATAAAAAACAATTATGGATTCCCTTTTACTTGAACCAAATAGACTAAAGAAAAAAAGGAAAAGGTCAAACCAACAAAGGTAGTGAAAGGAATGTGTTTTTCAGGGTCTGGCTTCAGTTTTAGCACTGTATAATTGTCTCAAACATGTGCCCAGATTAATCCTGAAGAATTCATGCAGAAAACGGACTGATTGATAATAAAGAGATGTGTTCTCAAGTTACAGCTAGCAGCATCTCAAGGAATTTCTGCAAATCAAAGCCATCTCTTAACAGAACCAGAAACTTTCTGAAGTTAGCCAACATTATTTTAGTTTGACTGACAAAAAGAAAATAAAAAACTGTTTTCCATCTAAATGTAGAATTCAAGCAGACTAATACCAGACTTGTGAGCTAGGCTTGATACTTGATGGTCCAAATGTCCCTTATCATGACAGGAAGTAATCTCTATAATTTAATATTGGCTTGGAAGAAAATCACGTGTGCACATTTAGTGGGCTTTTGCCTTGCCTAAAATTTCCACTGTGACAACTTACTTAATGGCTAGGAAACAGGAAAAATCAAGAGACCTGGGCACTTGTACTCAGCCTGCCACCATCTTGAGCAAGTCACTTATACTTTCTACAGTTCCAAAAAAACTCACCACGTATAAGCATGTGAAGGCAGCTGTACTCAAACACAGTGTGTACATCATAACCTATCCGCTGCCACTTCCTCCACTTCCTGTAAGGAGCATCCAAGCCTTCCTCATGGAGCATCTTGCAATGGATGTAGTTCAAAAACCACTCGACTAAGTTGCTATTAGAATTATTGATTGTAGAGAAAAAAGATAACCAGCAGGAAACCTAAGGAAGAGAGCAAGTCATGCATGCACATGTGTGTGTGCGCACACACACACACACACACACACACACACAGAGTGAATTAGGTAGTCCGGGCACATTTTTATTTAGTTGGTTTTCGGAAGAGCAGGGTTGGGGAAATGGACTTTTTATTAGGACTGTTTAGTGAAGGCAGTTTTGAGAGATGCGAATAGACAGTATCCGGACTAATGGACTAGATGATAAGATTCTCCAGAAAGGTGAACAGGTCAAAGTCACTTAGAACATAGTGATTATGTGTTCAGAAAAATGCGGTGTGGTGTCTTTCAGGAAAAAGAGAGAAAGTATGGTATTACATGATCTAACCAGACTCTCCATGAACGGTGAGGTGGGTGATGATATATGGGAGGGGTAGAGCTGTAGGAGCAGAGTCTTGGAAGATTTCAGTGAAGTCATCCTAGCAGGCTAAAAGTCTTTTCAAGCCCAGTGATATTCTGCATGACACAGCATGTTTCTTAAAGGAGTCAGCACGTAAACCGAAGGAGAAGTAAGACTGATAAATGACAGATTAGTTAACAGAGGTCATAATTTCTTGGGGCTGGTGGGATTTCTAAAGGATATTTTAATTATATTGTGTTTTCCTTATTTTCACATTACTTCTAGTTTCTCAACTCCCTGGCAGAAATGCCTCCAGTACTAGCATTGGAGTCACCGCTGCATTTGTGATTTAATTGTACTCAATGAAAGTCTCATCTTCAGGACAGGGAGACAGCTCACTCTGCCTCAAAAGCATGAAGAATTGAGTTCAATCCCCACAACTCATTCAAAGAAAAATAAAAAAATGTAGTAGCTCTTACTTAAGACTCCACCCCCAGGAAGACAGACAAGGCAGAGCTCCAAGACTCTCAGTCTAACCAGAGCAGCCTACTAGGTATATTCCAGGCTAATTAGAGACCTTGTATCAGTTTTTTGTTGTTTTTTTTTTTTTAAAAAAAAAAGTGGACAGTAGCTGCTGACTTCTGGCCTCCAAAAGCGTGGGTACACACATGCATTTGGGTATGCACACACACAGACACATTGAGGGAAAGCCATTACTCTGTAAACTTATTTAAATAATTTCACATGCACTCCACTTTCGTGTTCAGATCGCAGCTTTTGACACATCACAGCGAAGTGCAAAGGTGGGAGGACCTACACTTGTTTGTACTCAATGAATGAAATCAGATCAGAACAATCCTTACGATAAACCCAGTCACCAGTGTAGAAGGAAAACATAAAAATAGTGTAGCATGCTTTTAGATCTTTTAATCCTCTACCTTTTCTATAAACCTTTGATTTATAAACAGAGTCAGTGAGCAACATTTGGTTAACCGATATAACATGGAACCATAGCAAAGGTGTCCAAAACAGTGCCTGCGTATCTGACTAAACCAACAAACATTTAAAGGAGGCAGAGAGATAGGGAAACACTTTTATATACGTGATGTGGACCATAGAACCCGTGAAATCTTTTGGTTTTCTATAAATAAATACTCGGTTATTGTTTAGGAATTGAGTTTTAAAAATAACTGCAAAATACACTTAAGAAGATCCTTTGTGAGATAGCTTAGTGAGTGAGTAAGGCATTTGCTGCCAAGGCTGCTGAATATTTATGGCGCATGGGCTTTATACCTGTCACCCACATGGCTGCAAGGAGCAAGCCAACTCACAAGATTTGACCCCTGACCTTCACAAGTGTACACACACACACACACACAAATAAATAAATATAATATATATTTTTGGGGATGATAATTTCATCTGTATGATAATTAATCAATCAGCAGAGGTTGCCAATCTCTTCAAAAAGTGTTTATGATAAACTTGCACTTATATATCAGTATACAAGTTTGTCACAACTGGTCTCTTTCTGTAGCAAGTTGCTAGACAACCTATGCTTTAGGAAAGGTTGAGTTCATCTGCCCATCCTATGCAACTTACTCAACAGCTCTTTAAAACACCACTGTAGAAAAAAAGCAACAAAACATCTGCGGCTCCCTGGCAAAACTAGTAGACATTGTGGAACAGGCATCTGATGTTTTTAGGTGACAAGTCACTCAGCCATCATTCAAAATGATGGATTTTCCTATCATGTACAGAATGACTTATCTATAGTTTATCTACTTATCTACAGGGACCAGCACATGCTCCCATAGCCAGTGAGGCTTTTTTGTCTTTACTCTGAAGACAGGTTTGTTTGTTTGTTTGTTTGTTTGTTTGTTTGTTTGTTTTTGTTTTTTATGTAGCCCTGGCTGACCTGGAATTCTTTGTAGAAATC